>NC_060211.1:6480000-7080000 GCF_021130785.1 Homalodisca vitripennis | reverse complement strand
TGGGTCCAGTATCATGGTTTCATTGAATTCTCGGAGTAGAAATATGGGCGAAATATTTCGATAACCTTATCGCTAACATCTTGCTAACAAAGCATTTCCAGACTCCTCCTGGGCTACACTGTATATGCCATATAGGGGTTTACTATTACTTAGGAATTTTTGCAAAGTAAAAAAAAAACTGACCTCATTAGGATAACAATTAAAATTAAAATAATATATTCTAATAGCCCACAGTAATAACATATAGGCTACAGTGCAGAAAAAAGGCAAATTTATAGTATTACACGAAAAGGGTACAATATTCATTTGGAAAAATGTATCTTAAAAGTCATGATAGTAAATGAATAAACAGTAGTTTGTTGAAAGAAAAACTACTTACATCTATTCACACTGTAAATCAAAAACTAAATATTCTATCTTTTTGTAAAGTTTGTTAAAAAAAGTGCAAAAAATAATAACTTAAAACATGTAAAAAACGGTCTGATACACCCTTTATATTTTAATTCAATAACCAAAGAAAATTAAATTCTTTGTAACTTAAACCTTGTTATTAATCTTGATGTGTGTCAAATAGCTATGAAAATATTGTGTTGTGAATGAAATATGCCAGAAACATCTTCCTCTTTGTATTTCTCTGATGTATAATGAAACAGAGAAGCGCTCGGTGAAGTAACAAAGCGAACTCTGCACTTGTGAATGCGACACTTCGAATCCTTGCATTGTCCTTCCTTGGACATAAAGGGTGTAAAACATGTCCCGCACGGGCTTTATAAATCCTGAACGATTACAGGTAAAGAAATAAAACTTGGTGCATCATTACTAGACCATAAATATACTTTTTGATGTAACTACCATATATTTGTCATGTCAGGGAGATGGCCCGCAAAGAGTCAAGTCAGAAGGAAATCTTAAATGACAGCATAGGTCGAGTAGTACATTAAATGAAAGGGCTATATTAGTAGACCTCACAAATATCACCCTTTAAAACATTACGCTGGTTTAAATTTTGAAACATTTATAATTTAGGTCTTGTTCTAGATTGTTTTCTTTGCTCAAGTTGTAAAAGTTACACTTAGTAAAGAAATTTACCAAATTATATAGGACAGGACATGATAGCTACTTAGTAGATAATTATAGACGCCAGTATTAGTTAATACACAATGCTGCACTGCACCGATACAGTAAGGAATTTCCTATCTCAATTCACACCACCTGATATGTCACTTGTAGATCAGTTCACATAGTTCCTTGATAACGATTTAATCAATAAATCATATTTGAGAGATTACCAAAATGAAAGTGCGAAAAGTATAACAGTGAAATGTCCTTTTATTAAGTGTTTCTTGCCCTTCAGACACGAAAGCTATATGCCAGCAACAAATAACTTCTATCTCAAGGAACGGACTACGAATTATAGAACACTCCATCCGGTGGTGTTTGCGGATATTTGAGTGTGGGAACACAGGAGAGAGCGCACTGACAGAGGACACCCACATACAGAGGACACCCACAGCCATCGGAAGACGGACAATAGGACATCTTTGCCATTTCATCTGTTATACCAACTGCTGCACCTCAGATAGCGGCATATTCTATTTCTCTCACGTAAAGCAATAGGAACAATCTGGTAGGACTAACTAAAAGAAAACCTTTAGGTATACCTGGAATGGTACCCTTCGATGAAACCATACGTTACTACATGAAAGCAAATTTACTCTTTTACCAGTAGTTATAATTTAATATCATTATAATACTATTCTAATAATATCGGAAACGTCTAAACTCTTAAAAAGTCATAATACAGACTTGCTGTTATAACAATTATTTTTAGTCCTGATTGACAAAGAGAATAACATTTTCCATAAATTGAGATGTAAAAATACATTTTTATTAATTCATCAATGTACGATATCTTTCACTTAATTATCTGCTAAGTATAATTATTTAAAAATTTGCTTACTCCATTTCTTAACTTACGAACAGTTAGGTTATTCCTAAATTTTCCAGTAGTAGCAAATAGTTAACATATGGTTCCCAAATCTTCATTCATACTTTGTATTCGGCAGACAATATATTTTTAAATTTATGCAACAGAGTGGAAATGTATAGAATAGGATAGTTATATAGTATGTATAAACTGAAGTGATTTATAAATAGTTTTTGAAAAATCATAAAATCTGTAATGAAATATTTTAAATAGTTATAATAAATTAAATATTATACAAAATATTGCAACAATAAGGTAACTATAAATCTGTTACAACACCAACTGTCCGTTGTTTGTTTGCAGAAAGCCGAGGTTCCAACGCAAGTATTTCCTGAGGGGACTTTCACGGACGCAATATGCGAAGGGCTACCCCTCCTTGCTGCGAGCCAACCCGAATGTCTCAATATTTTGTTTGTATGGATAGTAATAACTTATTTAGAAATGTTTCATTCTGGATAGTTTTTATGAATAAGAACGAAACCTTTATGTACAGCTTTGGGTAAAGTTTGTGTCGTTAAGAAATACTTGAGAGGTATTAATATTTATTTACAGGAACTGCAGTTTTAAAGCTGCGTTTTATTATATCTATTCCATCTGATATGATTTTTTTCAATATTAGTTTAAGTGGAGGTTTTGACTGGTATCATCATTTTCAACATTATTCATAATCTTTTGAAAAATTTGTGTTGTTATGTTACGCAGAGGAAATAATGTGTAGATATAAACTATTTATAAGTATAAACATACATACATTTTGTCATTCCCATTACATTTCAACTGATTGCGTCATACATGATAAAACAATACAAATGACGTATACACACATGAAATCAACTAATTAATACAGATATGTTAGTTAAAATTTAAAGATAATCTTAAGATTTATAGAGTTTTGCAGCGGGTACGTAGGATAATAATTAAATTATTCTAAACTGTAATTTTTTGCCTTGCTCATGTAATTATATGACATTGATATTTTATTTTGCTTCATATGTGTACATAGAACGATACATTAAAAGCATATAAACTGAACCCTGGCAGCCTTTATTAATTTATAAAAAGAAGTTAAATAAAGCGATTTTTAATACTTATTAACATGCTCCTAAAAGTGGAAGATAACTTGGAAAATAATAAGTACTAAAGTATAACACTCAATAAGTTATAGTGTGGTTCGAGCTAAGGTAAATCTATCACCATTAACTCAATATATAGTAACTTATATATAAAATCTATTAAAAGGAGTAAGTTATTTGGAGTTTCTTTAAAACGGGTTAAGTTTGCACGTTTATACGTTTTATAATTTGTGTGAATGTCTATTTTCGTCATTCTCTAATATATGATTAATTTAAATATTCCTCTTTCCCGATCAGTTCAAGTTGAAAGCTTCGCATTCGATCTCCATGAAAGTCATCTAGTTGGGAAACTGCAATGGAATTTCCAAGTATCTCGATGATTACGAAATGGAAAATACCTGTATTGTCGATAATACGTATTTTTACAACATCTACACAACAAATTATGATTATAACTGCTGCATTAGTTTGGTGACATCATTCTTAGTAAGAATAATTCACAATATGTCAATATATCAGGCAATACAAAAATAACATTGCGATATAACAAAGTAACTTAAATCTTAAATGTGTGCTATAAATTACTTTATATTATTATGGCATTATTTCGCAAAATAAAAAAGTGTTTTAGAATTGTCTGTGCGTTTACAACATTGCTTGTTCTCTATTATTAGTATATCTTGTAACATTTCTAGATAGCGCCTTTGAAAAGCCATAAGTAGTATACAACGATGCAGGAGTAATAGTCCATGTGATAGCTGTAGTAGTTCTTAATAGATTTACAACAAACGGGGTTCGCAGATAGAATTTTTACATAGCTTTATTCGTTCTATTTAGATAACTCTTAAGGTGTCAGGACAGTGTCTTATTATTGTTATTGAACTATAAAACTGAGCCGTATAAGTGAATATGTTTACGTAAACATAATTTCGGATTACTTTTAACTAAGTCAATCCATATTTTTAAAATGAATCATTTGAAATTGATACGATTATATTATATGTCCCACCAGGGCTGTCCGAATCGAACATGTACTCTAATAAGACATTTCCAGTTTTCCATTTATGGAAGAATGCAAGTCAAATTGAATTTAATTCCGACTGAGCCGGAAGGAATATTTCCATTCATTCCAACTAACTCTGGATTAAGCTATATTTTTAAAAGTAAAACTTTTACTTTAAAACATACATTTTCATAAATAAAAAAAACTATATTAATACAAATTCTAAACCCTTTTTTGTATTATACTGACAACATGGTTAAATTTTAATTCAAACTATTATTGTTTAGTTCTGATTTTTTAAAAATGTTTTCTATTTTTTTAAATATTGCTTGAATGTTTGATGTTAATATCACCGGTTTTAGCATTCCGAAGAATAATTTAATATTTCGAACCTTCTTATAAGCTTAATGTATGCCTCCAGGTTCTATACATATAAAAATTTGTCGTTTAGTACAGCACACATGATTTTTATACACTTAGCAAGTACTTTATACTGCTAATGTTGAGTTTAGCTCTAGTTATCCTTCCTCTTGCGTGAAGCATCTGTTGCGGTGGATGCACCACATTTGACTCCTGAAATCTGGAGACCCAGAGTTCAAGAAGTAGTTCAATCTAGGTAAATAGGTGTTCTCATTATCAGGCGTACTCGATGAATGTCACAGTCTGGATGTCTCTGATTTTGAAATAATGCGAAGGATTTGTTTGAGCTTCTTCGTTTTTCGTCTATTATTGGATCCCTTCAGACAAAAATGGCTCCAATTTCAAGAGTGAAGTCTAAAACAGCATCAGGTTTCAGATGCGCACGTAAGAAAAAGGTGAACTGGAGCTTGACTCAACATTCACATTGAATCAGCGTTATACTTTATACTATTATGTGCTGCCAAGTTGGGGGACAACAGTAAGATATATCGCCACTCAGAAACCACTTGGCTTGGTTTAGTTCCTATCTACTTGTTCCTCAATAGAATCCCAATCTAGTTTAAATGAATTATATCAGATTATTGATTTACAGTGTTTCTCCAGAGATGCTTTACTATTCAACAGACAAACATTTATAAACTGATGGATAGTTATATAATTTTCCTTCCTTATTGCCGGTTTCGCCTTAAGATAAATAGGCCTAATTCGATTTTTTTAGTTTTAAATTGCGTGAGAAGCCGCGGGTATTAGCTAGTGTTAAATATATTGCCATAATGACAGCAATAATAACATTTTAGTAAGGTTCCCTCACTTGATACTTTGCAAGAACTCTATTTCATTTATTTTACTCTATTATTCTGTACGCAATTTGTAACAAGTCAAATCTATAGAACTAATAGAAGATTTATAACACAAATAGAAGTATATTTGTAAAAATTAAAGGGCCTAATACATGACGTTAGAACTGTTATATTTGGTATATTACCTCTGAAACAGTATGGGTCATCTCTGCTCATCTGCTTCTCAATAGTTAAAACTTAGTATTACGTACATGTTTAATTTAATTATTAGTCATCACCCATGTTAATTCTATATGAGAATACATATTACAAAGGGAAGCTAAAACACACATATATTTTGCTAGAAACGTCGTAGGGATGTTTTCTTAGAATCATTTTGTTTCTTTTAACTTAAACTTTAAAAGAACATGTCCTACGACAGGAATGGCAATTTTAAACTTTGAAGTTTTCACTTTTTGAAAAAGAGTGGGGAATTGCTTTATTCTAAAAAATGTGTGTGTGTGTGTGTGTGTGTGTGTGCGCGCGCGCGCGCGCGCGCGCGTGCGTGCGCGTGTGCGTGTGCGTGAGCGTGTGCGTGTACTGTGGCACTCAACAATCTGTAACTTTTACAGAATCGATGTTGACGGCTTAAGATAGGTTTGATTCAACCTTCGACATTGAGTGATTTGCACGTAACAATATTGGAGATATTTGTGGCAGTTGGTCGTATTAAAACTCAAGTTTGGGTATCAATTCACGGCTGTTATGTGGATACTCCGGTGGAGAATATCAATCTTCATTGTCTACAAAATATGAATGCAAAGAATGTGCTACCCTTCAATATGAAGAAGTCTGTTGTACTATAACTAGTATAAACGAATTAAAAATTTTCCAATATAATTTTTTATTTTGTGCAAGGCCTTTCTGAATCAAAGGTTCCATCATCAGTCACTTCACACAAAGAAAGAAAGATAATAGAAAGAATAGAAAGGCCTTGCACAAAATACAATATTATATTGGAAAATGTTGAATTCGTTTATACTAGTGACATTACAATAAACCTTATTTCCAATGCTCCAAGATTCTACGTGAAGAACTCTGTTCACACGAATATGGTATGAACTTGGGTTTCTTTAAAGATCTAGGTGTCATAAGTATTGAAATTATTTATATAAATTTAGCTCTTATATTATAATAAATTTTACCCGTTATACACACATATTTTGCTAGAAATAACTAAATTAAATTTAGATCTACGTTTTTATGTTTGAAACCTATAATACACAGAGTTTATAACTATTATATTGAAGAATTTCACTAAATGTTTAAAGTCTCCTTCTTAGAATTTGCAGTAATATTTAGTAAAGATATTTGTTTTCGAAGACAATATAGATTGTATCCCACAAATAAATGTAATGGTACGATTATGTATAGTTTTTTTAGGACAGAATTCGTCAATAGTACGACTGTAACAGACTAATTATATAAACCCTTCTGAAGATGAAGAATACCTAGTAATTTATTTGACGTAATGGATATTTTTAGTGCTTCCAATATAGTTATGAGTAACCAATACATGACAAAATGTCAGTAGAAGAAAACTGTGAGGCAATAATAAATACACGATCTACTAAAATATTGTAAACTCATATGTTTTTTGTAATATATGGAGAATTGTGTACGTGGAGAAGTACCTATAAATCACTAACCTGTTATAGATGCTTCAAGCTAAGTTGACATTCTATTGGCAAACAAGTTGATAACGGTGAAACCAAGCCAAGAGGTTTCTGAGTGGCTATACATCTTACTGCTGTCTCAACTCCGCGACATTAATCTATAAAATCTGGCACAGACCATTGTGAACGTAAGCTTGTTCACATTAAATGAAGTAACATAGTTATATTTCATCTGTTGTATTTTCGTATAATGGTTCTTTAATTTCTTAAATAAGTCTTTAAAGCCAAAATGATGTAGGATATTGTTTTATTTTGAATATTTTCAAAATATGTTATATTTTATAATTTAAAATGTATGAAAAATATTCAACACATATCATTTTAACCACAATATGTAAGGTGTGGAAACGGTGATAATTCATCAAACCATAAATGCAATATATTTGATTCATGAGGTAGTAAAGTAAGTTTCTAGTAAATTTACATGAAGAAAATACTGACTCCATGAAGAAAATTCCTGTTACACATTAACAACCAAAAGGCATATACATTAACTATTCTATATATTATGCTAAAATCTAAATCATTTTATGTTTTAGAGTGTTTATTATAAAGTATATTACCAATAGTTATTCAACTGTTTATTAACAATTCATTAAACGATTATTCCTTTCTCGCCAGTAATTTCTTCATAAATTATTTAATGTTATTGAAATCTGGGTCTTATCATGGCCCAGTGTTAAGAAAACTACCGACTTCGATATTTTGCAGCTATAGAAATCATACACGGGCAAACTGATTAATGATCTGTGTTTAAAAATTGCTTCCATAACTTTGTAACAGTTACATAACTTTGCTCTTACCAAGTGACATTGCCATAGAGATTGATTCTCTTGTTGAATGAATACAATGCGTTTGGGATATCATTAAATACAACTTACATACAAAGTAAATACAATATTATACTTTATATTATTAAAAAATATTTTATAAAATTTTTACTTTTACGATACAGTAAATGAGAAATGAGTTACAGTACATTTTGTAGCTGTTGGTAAATTACGTGAGTTTTACCTGTAACGACCGTGTCACAAATCGTTGATTCTCCTTTGATTGATCAATAATGACTTGAATAAACAAGTTCCTTACTTGAGATATAATGTTTTGTATTGTAATGGATTGTGTTTTCCGAAGTTAACTGAGTTCGTAATATGTAATTTCATTAGTAAAAATATCCATATATTATGAAATTATTAGTTATTCATAAAACATATTGCATTATAATATTATATCTATAAGTACATTTTTAAAGCAAGTATAGTGCATTTATAAATATATCTGTAAAGCAAGTGAGCTGCATTACACATAAAAATTACAAGTAAGGAGTAAGCTACAACACGAGTCCCTTAACCGGCGCCGTTGTGGTGCATCCAAACTTTCAGTTCTATAAATCTCTTCATTATTTTCATGTCCTATGCACATGATTACATATAATAAATTTTTACGTCTCCCGGAAGACAAGAGAATAACTTAGCTTTCCTACTGCCTGATCGTCTTCCCTGATGCACAGTAAAATTCCATTGACTGCCAAGCATTCAACTCTTTTTTCTGTATCTCAATTTTCTGTACGGAAATCAAGTCTATATATAAAGAATTTCTCAGGATATCTTGCTGATATTTGTTTTACACGAGTCATCATGACGTATGTAAAAATAGTTTAATGGTATTTAGTCTGTTTTAAAATGTATTTTTTTCTGCGTATTTCTCTTTGCTATTTTGGCTCAAGATTTAGAGAGAGCTACTCCACGTTTTCCTGTGAATTTTCTGATTTGTATGAATAAGAAAATTACAGCATAAATATGCAAATAGCAATGACTTTTCTGCTGCAGCTTTGATTGCTGGAAATAAACTAATCTATAGCTTTAGTAGAGCAATACCAAATAGCCAAACACAAAGTAACGCTAAGTCCTTGTATGTGTTTAATTTATTAAGCGAAAAGTCCGAAGGTGACGAGTTTTTTTTTAATAAACTCACACAGTTTATTAAATTATATGAATAGTTTTATACACACATTTTGATCGTTTTAGAATTTAGCCGGATATATAGATAAGTGTATATATTATTACCTCCCCCAAATGAAGCAATCTAAACCGTGTATTTACAAATTAAAATATGCCAGAATTTTAAATGAGGCGAATTTGTGTATACAACATTTATAGTTGGTAATGTAAAGAAAAGAAACAATTTCACATGGAAATTGTATATTTGGTACATCGCTATCTAAAAGGCGACCCTTCGAGATGCAAATGAGTATTGCAGCAGCTTTTATGGACTAAAAATATTAATAAACGAAACCCATACTTGATGTAAACCAAGTTTTTGAAGTAAATATAACAAATTTAATAAAATATAATAGAGAAACATTTAATCATTTAAACACAATTGGTTTGATGGTGATTCTAAACCTGAGAAACAATAAATTGCCCCCCTAGATCATTCAATTGTAGATTTTCAGAGAAATTAGTTAAGGTCTAATTCAAAATAGTATTTAAAAGAAAAATGAGACAGTACAACTTATTTTTTAACCTTAAAAACATAAAGTGGCAAAAATAAATAAAGAATGTAGAAGTTCTTTAAATTATGGCAAGAGGTTTTGCGAAACAAAAGTGAAGATTTTACCGTACATCTCACCCAAAATGACGGCACTGTGAGCTGGGTTGTCGGTACTGAGGGTCGTGGTATCTCGTTACTACTATCAAACTGAGGGTATATCTCAGCCACAATGTCAGTGACTGAGGGTCAACTACTATCAAACTGAGGGTACATCTCAGCCACAATGTCAGCACTGTGAGCTGGGTTGTCGGTACTGAGGGTCGTGGTATCTCGTTACTACTATCAAACTGAGGGTATATCTCAGCCACAATGTCAGCACTGTGAGCCGGGTTGTCGGTACTGAGGGTCGTGGTATCTCGTTACTACTATCAAACTGAGGGTACATCTCAGCCACAATGTCAGCACTGTAAGCCGGGGTTGTCGGTTCTAAGGGTCGTGGTATCTCGTTACTACTATCAAACTGAGGGTACATCTCAGCCACAATGTCAGCACTGTGAGCCGGGTTGTCGGTTCTGAGGGTCGTGGTATCTCGTTACTACTATCAAACTGAGGGTACATCTCAGCCACAATGTCAGCACTGTGAGCCGGGTTGTCGGTATTGAAAGGGTCGTGGTATCTCGTTACTACTATCAAACTGAGGGTACATCTCAGCCACAATGTCAGCACTGTGAGCCGGGTTGTCGGTACTGAGGGTCGTGGTATCTCGTTACTACTATCAAAACTGAGGGTACATCTCAGCCACAATGTCAGCACTGTGAGCCGGGTTGTCGGTATTGAGGGTCGTGGTATCTCGTTACTACTATCAAACTGAGGGTACATCTCAGCCACAATGTCAGCACTGTGAGCCGGGTTGTCGGTACTGAGGGTCGTGGTATCTCGTTACTACTATCAAACTGAGGGTACATCTCACGACTAATTGACAGACTGAGTCTCGGGCTTGTCGGTATTGTGTAGGTCGAGTATTCGTTACGTATCTCGTTTTACTACTCCCAAAAGTATACAGAGGAGGGTTATTCGTTGGTATCTCGTTACATAATCTCAAAGTGCACTGTGAGCCGGGTTGTCGGTATTGAGGGTCGTGGTATCTCGTTACTACTTCCCCAAAGTGAGGGTATATCTCAGCCACAATGTCTGCACTGTGAGCCGGTTGTCGGTACTGAGGTCGTGTATCTCGTTACTACTATCAAACTGAGGGTACATCTCAGCCACAATGTCAGCACTGTGAGCCGGGTTGTCGGTATTGAGGGGTCGTGGTATCTCGTTACTACCAAACTGAGGGGTACATCTCAGCCACAATGTCACAAAAATTTCGGCACTGTGAGCCGGGTTGTCGGTATTGAAGGGTCGTGGTATCTCGTTACTACTCCAAACTGAGGGTACATCTCAGCCACAATGTCAGCACTGTGAGCCGGGTTGTCGGTACTGAGGGTCGTGGTATCTCGTTACTAATATCAAAAGTGAGGGTACATCACAGCCAAAAAATGTCAGCACTGTGAGCAGGTTGTCGGTATTGAGGGTCGTGGTATCTCGTTACTACTCCCAAAGTGAGGGTATATCTCAGCCACAATGTCAGCACTGTGAGCCGGGTTGTCGGTACTGAGGGTCGTGGTATCTCGTTACTACTATCAAACTGAGAGGTACATGTCAGCCAAAATGTCAGCACTGTGAGCTGGGTTGTCGGTATTGAGGGTCGTGGTATCTCGTTACTAATATCCAAAACTGAGGGTATATACAGCCACAATTGGTCAGCACTGTGAGCCGGGTTGTCGGTACTGAGGGTCGTGGTATCTTGTTACTTACTCCAAAGTGAGGGTATATCACAGCCAAAATTTCGGCACTGTGAGACGGGTTGTCGGTATTGAGGGTCGTGGTATCTCGTTACTACTCCCAAAGTGGAGGGTATATCTACAGCCACAATGTCAGGCACTGTGAGCCGGGGGTTGTCGGTATTGAGGGTCGTGGTATCTCGTTACTACTCCCAAAGTGTGGGTATATATCACAGCCACAATGTCGCACTGTGTGAGCCGGGTTGTCGGTAACTGAGGGTCGTGGTATCTCGTTACTACTCCCAAAGTGAGGGTATATCACAGCCAAAATGTCGGCACTGTGAGCTGGGTTGTCGGTATTGAGGGTCGTGGTATCTCGTTACTACTCCCAAAGTGAGGGTATATCTCAGCCACAATGTCGGCACTGTGAGCCGGGTTGTCGGTATTGAGGGTCGTGGTATCTCGTTACTACTCCCAACGTGAGGGTATATCACAGCCACAATGTCGGCACTGTGAGCTGGGTTGTCGGTATTGAGGGTCGTGGTATCTCGTTACTACTCCCAACGTGAGGGTCTGCCACAATGTCGGCACTGTGAGCTGGTTGTCGGTATTGAGGGTCGTGGTATCTCGTTACTACTCCCAAAGTGAGGGTATATCTCAGCCACAATGTCGGCACTGTGAGCCAGGTTGTTGGTATTGAGGGTCGTGGTATCTCGTTACTACTATCAAACTGAGGGTATATCTCAGCCACAATGTCGGCACTGTGAGCCGGGTTGTCGGTATTGAGGGTCGTGGTATCTCGTTACTACTCCCAAAGTGAGGGTATATCTCAGCCACAATGTCGGCACTGTGAGCCAGGTTGTCGGTATTGAGGGTCGTGGTATCTCGTTACTACTCCCAAAGTGAGGGTATATCTCAGCCACAATGTCGGCACTGTGAGCCAGGTTGTTGGTATTGAGGGTCGTGGTATCTCGTTACTACTATCAAACTGTGGGTATATCTCAGCCAAAATGTCGGCATTGTATGTACACTTCACGTACTATTTGAGAAACATATCACCCATATTGGCGGGTAATCTTTTTAAGTTTGTTGGAGGTATTACTCATTACTGGTCAGCTCAATAGGGAAGGTACTTCGCTCTTGATTCCGGCATATACGACCTCGTCTGGACGACTCCAACGAATAAGAGAGATGCACATGTTTCGCCGGGTAACTTTTTCAAGTCTGTTGGAGGTAATAATCTTGAATGGTCCACTAAATAGGGAAGGTACTGCGCTCTTGATTCTGGGAACCCACAACCTCGTCTAGACGACACCAAAGAATAGGAGATATTCACACGTTTTTTTGGGGGTAATCTTGGTAAGTCTTTTGGTGGTAATAATCTTGAATGGTTAGCTAAATAGGGAAAGTACTGCGCTCTCTTGATTCAGGTCACCTACGACTTCGCCGCTACCACGCCAACGAGCAGGAGACGTATTGGCGGACAATCGTTATAGGTTTTTTGTAGATAACAGCCCTTTCAACTAGTTGATGGTGTCTCTCTCGAAAAGGAACAAAGTACAATGAAACCACATCTTCGATCATGACGCACAGCGGAGGAAGATTCCAATGTGACATCACTCAAGAAAAACACATTTACCTCTCTTGATGACGTTCCTGCATTCGCAGACAAATTCTTGAGGTTACATGCTCGTAAAAGTGATAACGCTCTGAGCGTCTATATTCAAATACTTAATAAACCTCGTTTTAGACATATATTGAACACATTGTTCAGCATATTGAACGCAAGTACTTTTAGAGACCCATTGTTACCAAAAAAGTTCTGAATGCTCATGTAATCTCTACTCACATTGACGGGGGCAAGCCATGTTCTAAATTTTTGAATTTACGAGAAATATATACGTACACCTATAATTAAAAAAAATAGTTATAATGATTTTGAACCAAAATACTGCCGTAATATTATGATCGGTGGTTATTATATGAAACTAATAATCTTAAATAACTTAACTTAAAACATTGAATATGGTAATCTTAGCTGGCTATCGCACATTAAGAAGGTTTCCTAATCCTTATCATAAAAACCTTCCTTGATGTGTAAGGCAACAACAATTTTTAATAATTCCATTAAAAACTGTATTGCCTGAGATGATTTATGGTATGGAGTTCGGCAACTCGGACCTTGTTGAAAACTGTTTTCGTTTTTCAAAAGTACGCTGTTCGTAGTTCTTGTAGGGCCGAATTAGAGACAGTCTTGTATACCTGCCTTAAAAAACTGAATAGTCTTATATTACCATTACACTTCAATGCAAACATTGAAGATAATACTTTTTGGAAATTGAATTTTGTGACTGTTCCCTATGAACAAAGTCACAATACATTTATTAGACCTGAATCGCGGAAGACTCCAAATAGGTCGGAACCTATACCTGAACCTACCCATAATGTGGATACTAGGTGCTTCTTGAAAGTGCCACAGGACCTCTAAATTGCTCAAGAAAAGATATAGTTCAAACGAAAGCTGAGAGAGCGCCTAACTTTAGGCTATTTTTGCTCGGTGGAGGAGTTTATTGAAGGCTTTACTGACTATAGCCACGTTTATTTGTTAGTCGTGTTTAAAAAATTTTATTAATTGTTTATACAAATGCTATTGAAATAAACATTTTGATATGCTAAGATACATATATTGAGTTATTTGTTATGTAAAGTTTGTTTCTATATTCTTAATCTTCTTCTATTTTTGCATGCTTGTATTGATTAGCTTCAGCATTTTCGTGTACTTTGAAAATTGTAGTAAAACATTTACAACGTTATTCGTTATCTTTACGAGTAACGATATATATATATATATATATATATATATATATATATATATATACATATCGTATACATATGTGTGTGTGTGTGTGTGTGTGTGTGTGTGTCACGCAATTGCATATGTAGATCCGGTACTCAAACCCGGATCTCTCAATTGTCGGGTGAATGTGCTACCACTACACCACAGAGCCCTTCCTTTTTGTATTTGGCTGTTTCTATCACATATGGGTTAAATAACCACACTAACATATGATCGGAAGACCAAATACCTGTTTTATGACTTTTATTTATCTTGTTTAAATTTGGCAATAGCCTAATTTAATTTAATTCAACATTGAATAAAAAAAAGTACTTGCTCCGCCGGGACTCGAACCCGGATCTCTCACTTGCCGGGTGAGCGATATAAAAATAATATATAACATATATATATATTATATAATTTAATATATATAAATATATATATATTAAATTACATATATATATATATATATATATATATATATTAAATTTTATATATATATATATATATAAATTTCAATAAACATTGAATCGCAAAATATATATATTATATATATATATATATATATATATATATAATATATATATATATATATATAGCCATGTTTTATTATACAAAAATACGAGAATTTAAAACAGGTTATATCTACACAAATTAGTATTTGAAAAAGAAATCAAGATAATTTGAAATATTTGATCATTTTGAATAGAAAGAAAGCAGTACAGCCCTACTATTTTATAATTAAAATAATTTATTAATATACTTTATAGCTAAATTACCATTGTCCTATAATTTACTTCTTTTCTTCATCATAATCGAAACTGACATATACCGCAAAATTTCCCTTTGGTACTAAAGCTACGTGAAGAGTTCAGAATTACTCTAGGGCTATAATCACGGATAGATTAGATTTTAAATATATATTTCTCATAAAGTTTTTGGAAAAATGAAATTCAGATATTCTATAACTTAAATATTATTTGGAAAACAGTAAACATATTCTACATTGTATGTTACCTGAATTCTCTTTGGTTTACTCGAGAAAAAATACTGTGCTTGTAATAACATAGCCTGAAGCGTATGATTATTGTTTTCGTTGAGACTGAACGGGAAAACAGCTTCCTTATTTTAGAAATATTCGCAACCACCTCAAAAGCTTGGTGTGAACGATTGAAACATTTGCAATGTTAAATCAAATGTCCAGTCGATTAAAATTCTGCTTCGACCGACTAATGTTGACAAATAGTACTCATGTAATTTTATAATATTTTTTACCTAGAGAGATATAAAATGTATGTAAAATACTAAAACTCCGTTTGATCTGCTTTCATGAAATATCTAAATATACTATGTAAATAAATTAAACAAAAATAAATAAAATATATATTTGAATAAAGAAACTGTTAACTGTAATTTTTACATAAAACAATAAGGTGCTTATAATGGGCTCCTGTGACCATTTATATGATAATGTTGTAGAAAAAACTCAAACATGTGTTTTAGAATTGTGTGTGTCTTACTGTTTGTTTAAAGGCTACGTTTCATAAATCAACTTGTAAATAACCTCACCAAATAAGTCTATTGTACACTTAGTCACAAACACTTCTCAAACTGTACTGTAGTTAAAACCTGAATCAAATATTACCATTTCAAAGTCAACTTGTAATTATTAATATTTTTATCGAAATAAAATGAAGTTTTATAAAATTTGTATAATTACGATAAGCAAATGGTAATGCATATTATATAATACGCGTTGACCCTCTACTAGAGAAGCACAGTTGAATGGAGTAGTGAACTGTCAGCTGTAATATGGTTTCCCCTTAAACTATTTTTTGAAAATTGCCAAGGTTATGAAGTCCCTAAATAATATCTTAGTAAATATTTGGTTTCAAGAGACAGATCTCCCATAACAATATTAGAGAGCATGTCATGATAACATCTTGTACTGATATGCAAGGAGAATAAAGTTAAGCTAGATGAAAAGGTTATTTACTAATGAGATGAACTTCTCAACTTAATGCATAAAAATATAATTACTGTTCCATAATACGAGTATGATGTTCGCTATATATGTTTTGTACTATAATATTTATATTATAACTATAAGTATAATAAAGAGTTCTAATAAATATTAGTTATTTAAAAATAATCTGATATTAACAACAATACATATTTTAAATATCAATGACAAACTTAAAGCGATAAAATACTTTTAAAAAACTAATGTTTTCAAAGTTTTGTTTCACTGTCTTTTGTCAGGCGCAAACCAAAGAGACGTTGACCCACAAACTCGACCTCAATCGCCACAATACCCCTTTGAAGCCGACCTGATGACAAATACTCTTTGACTTCAATACGGCTGATCTCACGGATAAGTATTTTTTTAATAAGATATATTCCTAGTTGATACGTTTTCTATGCACATGGATGTTTAAAAGACGTAAAAATTTGTTCCTACTATATCCCTCAACAGCAAGTTAGAAGGCTAGGTCGTATTATTGTAATATAATTCTATATTATTCAAAAAATTTAAGAAGATACTTTATTAACGTCTGATTAGAGTTTTAGTATTTAAATTTAAATAAGATCTAAAAAAATTTAATATGTATGGTATGTGTTTGACTGTACAAACCACACAAATATTTAAATATTAACATACCAATGGAATTAATTTTAAAATATATCCATATACAAGTATTCAAATTTTACATAACCAACAAAGTACATGATCTCTAAAAAATATTTATAATATTTAAAAAAAAGGAAGTTATTAATGTTACGATTATAAAGAGATTGTTTTCCTATTTAAAAAAATATATCATCGAAACTGGACATTCATGAATAGACGTATAGAATAGAAGTAAACCTTTCTATTTATTTTTTATTCGCCTAAGTTGTGTATATGTGTTTGGGTGTGTGTGTATGTGTGCATTGTATGTATGTGAATATGTAATGTATACCCTTCAGCGAACTACATATTTTAGTTCAGAGTCTCTTACCTCAAAGCTGGAATACAGCCATACTATTAGTTACTAGCCTAATGATAATTATACTTGATTTGAAATTAACTACATTCGTAATAACTATTACTTTGTCTTAATAAGCACATGCGTGTCGTATATATGTATGTATGCTATATATAGCATACTTAATTCAAATATTTATAATTTATGAACCTATTAGAGATTATTACTATATGAAACAAAATATTTGCTCGGACATATTAATTCATTACTAAATTAAATATTATTTATTACATATTTGTTTTATGAGCTAATCGCCTTAATTTTTAGTCCAAGTCGTTAGAACAGTTTTAAGATCCCCCCCAAATTTACTTTTTTACTTTTTGCCACTATTTAAATTATTTACATTATTGGAGCTGACCAAATGAGTAAATGAAAACTATGTCAGTACCCACGTTTTCATTGCGTGAATGTTTAAATAATAAAAATATTATCGATTTTTACTGTCAGAATATGTCTTTTTTTATTAAACCGTATGAGTGTGTGTGTGGTTTGAGTGTGTAGCCGAGTCTTGTGCCTGTGTCGCGTGTCGCTCCGCCTCGTCGTGGTCTTGTCACGGCTAGCCGTGCGGAGTCCTGACGCACCCGCCCGTGCTCGACGCGCTGTCGGTGCCTCTGCCTCACCTCCTCTCCACCATGCTCTTCGCCAATCACTGTCATCTTTCCGTTCTTTTCTTAAATTGGCTCACGTCAACGCTCAGTCCCTCTTCTGCCACATAGATGAATTCCGCACTATTTTCGATTCCATTCAATTTGATATCATTTTAGTCTCTGAAACTTGGCTTAAATCCCATATAACTGACAAGAGCGTTGAGCTTCACGGGTACAATGTTTATAGAAACGAACGAACTTCGAAGGGAGGCGGTGGAGTGGCCGCCTATGTAAAATCTCATCTTCCTGTATCTGTCCTTTACTCTTCCGATAACTCCAGGTTAGGGTGTCCTGAGTACATGATTATCGATATTAGTTGTAATGGGATACACGTTCTAGTGGCTGTGTGCTACAGGGCACCTGGCCTGGATTTTCATGTGGAATTCGAACACTCACTTATCAATTTTATGGCTCCTTATCGACATGTCATTGTAATGGGGGACTTTAACTGCAATTTACTGGGACCTGATAACTACGACAAGACCAACTTGACTAACCACTTCCGTTCCTGTAATTTAATTATTCTTCCACTAAACGCCACTCACCACACAGCTACTGCCGACACATTGCTGGATGTTATGGCAGTTGCTGACCCGGATCGCGTTGTGCATCATGGACAATACCTTGCCCCTGGCCTTTCTCGACATGACCTCATCTTCTGTGTTTACAGACTATCCATTCCTAAGGCGTGCCCCAAATTCGTATCCTTCAGAAATTACAAATATATTGATTCAGATGCTCTTCTCAATGATGCGTGGGCTTTACCTTGGAATGAGGTAATCCTAGCCCCTACTGTTGATCTTATGGTCAATAAATTTAGCTCTTTTGTTTCTTCACTTTGTGACCAGCACGCTCCACTGCTGACAAGGAGGGTTACTAGGCGGCCAGCTCCCTGGATCACAGATGTTATATGTCATTTGCAGGCTCAAAGAGATTCTGCATTTCGTAAAGCAAAACGTACTAAGTCACCTGCTGATTGGCTAATATATAAAAGACTAAGGAACAGAGTCAAGCAACAATTTCGAAATGCCAAAATAAGATTTTACTATCTACAATTTTCTGTTCAAAAATCAACAAAATCGTTATATAAAAAAGTGAAAGAGCTTGGCATAGGTAAAGTTAACTCTGATAAGCCTATCTCAATTGATCTAAATATAATCAATAACTACTTTGTGGATATGCCTATTGATCTATCCGGGGCCCGTGATTATACCAATAAGTTGAGTGTTGTTCCACTTAATCGTGCTCGGCATCAGTTCTCTTTTGCTAGTGTGACTGAGACTGACGTTATGAGTGCGATCTTGAGAATTTCTAGTAACGCAGTTGGAGCCGATAAAATACCTATGAAATCGTTGAGATATATTCTTCCCGTAGTAGTTCCTATAATTACAAATATTTTTAACAGATCTCTTTCTTCTTCAATATTTCCGTCTGTTTGGAAACTCGCTATTGTTCGCCCACTTCAAAAAATGTTCATGCCCTGGTGACCCCTCAGACTTCAGACCTATTAGCATTCTATCAGCTTTATCTAAATGCCTTGAGAGAGTGGTGCATCAACAAGTATGTTTCTTTCTCGAATCCAATAAACTTTCGTCCAACTTTCAATCAGGATTTCGTACTAATCACAGTACAACGAGTGCTCTTTTAAAAATCACTGAAGATATACGTTCGGCAATGGACAAAAGGCTTGTTACTATTTTAAACGCTTTTTGATTTTTATAAGGCTTTTGACTGCGTTTACCACCCATTGCTTCTTTTGAAATTGTCTAAAATCGGATTCTCTGATGGCTGTGTGGAGTGGTTTGGGTTGTATCTGTCAGGTCGTCAGCAGTGTGTTAGGTCTAACGACAAAGACTCCTACTGGAAACCTGTGAATCGAGGGGTGCCACAGGGCTCTGTCCTTGGCCCTCTTCTTTTTTCAATTTACATCGACGATTTGACTGCTATGATCAAACACTCATTTTTTCACCTGTATGCCGACGATTTACAAATTTACAGCCACTTTTCCATTTCGAACTATCTAAACATTGTTGCTGACATGAACACTGACATTGACGCTATTGCAACGTGGGCCTTCAAACATGGACTGAAACTTAACGAAAGCAAGACTCAAACTATTCTTATTGGAACTTCCAGACTTCTGAGCGGTATCGACTTGAACAACACCCCTACACTCATATTGAACGGTCATCCTCTTTCATACAGTGACAAGGTCAAAAATCTTGGACTGACTATTACAAAAACTCTTAGTTGGGCCGATAATATTACTGAGACTTGTGGCAGGGTGTTTGCTGGTATTCATAGTCTTAAGCAATTTGATATTTATTTACCTTTGAATTTGAAAGTAATGCTAGTGAAGACCCTGATTTTCTGCCATTTCAATTACTGTAGCGAAGTTATAAATGACATGACGGTTGAGCTTTCGGACAGATTACAACGTGCTCAAAATTATTGTGTTCGCTTTATCTTCAACCTCAGACGATATGACCATATAACACCCTTCATCAATCAGTTACATCTGTTAAAGTTGAATCCACTCCGTCAGTTCCACATTCTCAGCATGTTACATTCTATTTTGTATAACGATTATTCCCCTTCCTATCTGTCTGAACGCTTTTCTTTCATTTCTGAAACACGTAATTGGAATACTCGACGTGGAGCCTCTCTGTTATATATTCCTGTTCATAGATCCTCTATTTACAGTAAATCATTCACAGTCTCTGCTTGTCGACTTTGGAATAATCTCCCGGATCATATTAGAGGTATTCGTAGTCGGGAACGGTTTCGGGGGGGTGCTTAGGGACCATCTGTTTTGGACCTCGTCGGGTTGACGATGTCGTGGCATAGGGTATGGGCGATGGCTTTGTATGATTGGTGATGGATTAATGTCTGTTAACTTCCTTGTAAGTTTTATTCTATGTATTTATTTTTAGTTTCATAGAAAACCTTTGTTTCATTTTATTACTTTATATAAATAGAGATTATAATTTTCGATTTAAAATAGTAATGTAAACTGTATTGTGGCTCTTGTTTTACAGTAATAGTAGAGTTTATTAATTTATGGTTAGGTGTAAGAGAGGACTTAATAGTCCTAACCTCGCCAATTGAATATGTTTTACGTTGTATTCAATAAAGACATTTTTCATTTCATTTTCATTTTTTCATTTCATGACATTGACTTGCAATTCAATAATTATCTTAATTTATAATTTCAATATTGTATTAAAATTAGTACTTGTTTTAGAACCGAAAAACTCAATACAATCAGGAAGCCCGTGTGTTGCACTCTCTATTACGTACGATGAGTAAATAAAAATTTGTTTTACAAATCCGCTGCGTAAAAATATGGTCTCACTCTCTTATAGAAAGGAACTGCGGATTTATATTTCATGTTGAAATGCGCACTAAACGACGAAGTCTTGGTTGGTTTGGTTTTCTAATGTCAGAAATGGTGTGCAAATGGAGCCATTGTTGTAGCGGGAAGTATGCCAACAGCAGCCAAGTATGTCTTATAGACATGTCGGAGCCATGCCGTTTTTACGCGTAAAAGGATGTTTGAAAGATTTAACAATTTTTTCTTGCTATACGCTCGACAAAAAGTTAGGGGGCTTGGGTGCGTTATTGCATTAGTCCTCCTTCTTCTTTAAAGGAATCAAGAAGAAGTCTGATTAGAGTTTTAGTACTTAAATTTAATAAAGATCTAAGAGAATTTTACATATAGTTTGTATTTGTCCGTATAAACCACAAGATATATACATATTAATATAAAAATGGAGTTACTTTTAAAATATAGTTGTAATACGACCTACAAAGTAAATAATTAAAAAATGAACTTAAAACTAACGTTTAAGTACGTAACGTAATGTTATGAATAAAAATAGGGATTTCTTACACATCTACTATTTTTTAGTGATTAAATCAGATATAATTAGCAAAAGGCATAATAAAGATTCAGTAAAATTTTTTAATATTCCGGATTTAAGCGAGGTTTTTTTATCTTGAATATTGCCCAAAATATAATTAAAATACACATTTTGGAGAATTTGAAGAATTTAATTTGTTTGTAGGTAGTTATTTTGTACAGTATATCTCACGTGGTTTAGAATATATTTGGAATATATCTGTAGAGTTTTGGGATGAAAGTTATAAATAATATTTGAGGTCTTAGGCTTAAAAAGAAAATTTAGAACTTCTAGATAGTTTAACGAAACTACTGATTTCTTGTAATTTAATGTACATGTTATAAGGTTTCAATATACTGGCATATACAATATCGTTGCAGAGTTTCATTTGGCATTTGTTATTTCTAGCTTTAGGAAACAAAAGTAGCATAATTATTCAATATTTCCTAAGATCTGTGAATTGAAATAGCATTTTTAGTCCTGAGGCCACACTGAAATCACACAAACCAATGGTTAAAAATTATTATTTTATCTTCATTATTTTACGACACGTTTCAGTGACCACCGGAAGTGAACAGGAAGGCACAAATGCTTGCCATTCACAAATATATATCCAAAATAATACCAATCAATATTATTTTTATTCTAAACGATGGTGCATATGAAATCTACCATAGTGGTGACAGCGTCGGAAGGAATATTTTAAATGTATATCCTTGTAATCCTTAAATTATATCATCCTTTTTTAAAGCTTAGATCTAGGTTAGGTTTCAATAGATTACTTGAATAAAAGAATACCGTAGGTTATTTTAAAACCTTTTGTCACTAAGTTTGTTTTCATAGGAAGATATATGTATCATAAATTAATTTCTTAACTAAATATATGACATATGTATAGTTCCTTATTTGGGGCAATATACATTATCTTTGGATTTAAGGCTTTCTATAATATGCGACGCCTATTATACAGACTACAAATTAAAATTAGAAACAAATTAAATCTTAAAAGAAGTTGTGACAAAATCATTTTTGGACATGAATCACGTGCAAACAACGCAACACGAAATCATTGTAGATTAGTTGGGTTGGGGTTTAACCAACTGTTCGCACCCTCCTCAGTACTTCGATCTGCTGGTTAGATCAAGAATATTCAATACATGCCATTGCGTAGTATTGTTACGTAAGTCTCGCTGTATCATTTTAGACTGACATAGAGTATCAAATTCACAGACGCTGTACTGAACGGAAGGCTAAATGGAGCTAAACGAAACATTCATATTGAATTAACCCTTCCCACGATGCATGTGTTATATGGCTTTCTTTTATTAATCAGTAAAACTTATGTCAACTAGCATTCCTTTCATATTGCTTAAACTGAAATCTATGTAAAAGTGTTGTAATAGTAGATTAGCTTGTATGAAAACATAGTAGTGCGGAACAAATGGTTCAAAATAGCCAAGTGTAAGTCTTAGGCTCTCAAACTAAGATATCACGGGTTGTATATATTTCGTAGGAGTTGTATAAAATGTTTAAATATTCTAGGCTAGTTTTCTCATACTTTAAAAACTTATATTATGATAAACAAGAAATTTTATTAGTGTTTAAAAAATTCCAAAAGGAGATATAAATTGAAAAACCAGTATTCAATGAAAATGTTAGGCTAAGTGATAAAATTATGTTGGAACTGCTAAACATTAGAAATCGGAATGAAGAAATAGTAAGGTTCAAGGTGTAAAAAATATACAAACTGTACATTAAACTGATGAAGGAAATGCATATTTTCTGAACGTTGCAATAAAGTATCCTTTCAGAAAACGGTTTTAGTACAGCTTGTACTGCTCATTTTTTATACTTGACATGAATGAAAAAGTATATTTAAATTCAAGCAAAAGCACATTTTTTCATATCCTTAATATATCCCATTCTGAATATAACACATTATCTTTTGGTGCTATTTTTATCGTATTCACTATTAATATTATCACAGTCTTGTGAATTGAAAAATTTCTAATTGAATTATTTAAGTTGTTTCTTTATTTAGTGCTTTCCTATAGCTGATATTACAGTTTTCCATAACATTTTACATGTATATAGATAAGTTTTAGTGAGAAAACAAGATAACTATAGTGTTAGTTATAACGTTTATGACAATACAAGAGTTTGTTATAAAATGTAATAATGATCTATACATCGGGTAATATTTTTATCACAGCAGCAAACTCTATAAACAAACGTAAATTTTGCAGTTAATATGTGCAAAAGAGCATTACGTGCAAACACACAAAAAGTGCTGAAGTGCACAAACCTTTGTTTACCAGCACTAATCTGACACGAGCACAACTGTGTCTGACAAGTGCTGATTGTGTGCTCACTTAGATTCTTTTACTTCGGCCATTTTTTTCATGAAAATGGTCTCAAAAGTTTTATATAAGTTAATTTTTACGAAAAAGCTGCGTATTAAGTAATACAAGCATTTAATATATTAGTAATCTATTTATAACGGTTATTATAAAAAAGTATACAATCGGCTGAGCCAATAATATTTTACTTGTAAGTTAAAATAATCGATTCACTCCTCCAAGTCAACACAATCGTGGAGTTATTAGAATGACTGACAGTCCCAATACTATCTTTGGAAAATAGCAATCTTTTTTAAGTTTAAAATAATTTATTTAAATAAACTGTCATCATAAATAAAATATAGAATTTTCATTTTAAATTCATATATGACAAGTGAGGTAGGAACATATTAAAGAGAAGAATAACAGTTAAGGTGTTATAGATAGCATATTGCATGATTCTTATAGTGATATCAAATACCAAATAATGTGCTCCTTGAATTCGAGTATTACAATTTAAAAATGTATAAATGCTAAATATACCTGTAGATTTAACTAATTTTTTGTGCATAAGTTTTTAAGGAACAGCTGCTCAAATTACCAAACATCGTTCATAAATCTGTTTTTTAATGACGCGTCAGGGCTTTAATGTATGAATTTTAATCGTTGGAGAAAATGTTTTTTTCACATTTTATTCTATTTCTCTGAGTTACTGTATGTTTTGGAGCATATATAAATGAGCTTTCTTTATTGTACAGATTAAACAACAGATTTCTTCACGATTAATACTATAATAATAAATATATGCTATAAATACATAAATTGTAAAACATTCCATTAACATTCCTCAAACTTAAAATTATTATGGAGATCTTAACAGAACTGTTTTCGTTATTTTTTTATTTATTTAATAATTTTAAATATTATTATTTTTTTATTTAATAATCGTACATAACTAATTTACCTATATGTAAGTAAAAGCCATAGGAATAATCTAGATAATCGGCAGATAGCTGTGGAAATATTATGCGGTGAACAGAAACGTCAGAAATATCTTCCTCTGTGTATTTCTCTGGCGTATTATAAAACAGAGAAGCGCTCGGTGAAGTAACAAAGCGAACTCTGCACTTGTGAATGTGACACTTCGAATCCCAGTATTGTCCTCCTCCGGGTATATATCCTGTTTGATGTGCAGATTTATATCCTATAGGATCCGTTTGTGTGCGTGTGTGTGTGTGTGTGTGTGTGTTTTTTTTTTGTATGAATATATAAATTTCCAAATAAATGTCGAAAGTCTATTTCAAGTTAATTTTTAAAACTTATTCAACATAACAATAACATTCGTATCACAACTAAATTATATTTTAACACGTAAAGATACTAAAATAGCCAAATTATTTCATTTACTGTTCTTTACACACTGTTTTGGCAAAACGATTGAGAGTTATGTCTGTAAAGTTATAAATATTAGGAGAAAATTTAAAAATTTTCTATTAGACTTGTATATTTATGCACTGTTTAATTCATCCCAATTCTACATGTGGAATATTGTAATGAATAATTCATGGAAACATGAAAGCATTAAGAGAAAAAAAAAAACATAAGAAACTTAGTAAAAAAAATCAGTAAAATCTTTGTCCATATAACTTTGTATTCTATTAAATATCTACCAAAAATTAAAATTTATATAATGTATAATACAATTATTATTTATTAAACTCAATAAAGTTATAAATACCATGTATTCAGTTTTTATTGCCCTTCAATTTTTTACAGTAATAAAGTGCAATCGGGTTGACAACAGAAAATTTTATCAGGAATGGACAGCCAATAGAAAATCAAGAATCTCTTTACATAGCACTCCACCCAGATGTTTGCGGATATGACGAGTGTTGGACGCACGAGAGGCAGCGCAAAACCAGAGGACACCATAGCCATCGGAAGGTGTACAAGAGGAGATCATTGCTGTTTCATCTGTTATACCAACTGCCACTCATCAGGGAGGGAGCCCAAAGCCAGAGGACACCATAGCCATCGGAAGGTGTACAAGAGGAGATCATTGCTGTTTCATCTGTTATACCAACTGCCACTCATCAGGGAGGGAGCCCAAAGCCAGAGGACACCATAGCCATCGGAAGATGTACAAGAGGAGATCATTGCTGTTTCATCTGTTATACCAACTGCCACTCATCAGGGAGGGAGCCCAAAGCCAGAGGACACCATAGCCATCGGAAGGTGTACAAGAGGAGATCATTGCTGTTTCATCTGTTATACCAACTGCCACTCATCAGGGAGGGAGCGCAAAGCCAGAGGACACCATAGCCATCGGAAGGTGTACAAGAGGAGATCATTGCTGTTTCATCTGTTATACCAACTGCCACTCATCAGGGAGGGAGCCCAAAGCCAGAGGACACCATAGCCATCGGAAGATGTACAAGAGGAGATCATTGCTGTTTCATCTGTTATACCAACTGCCACTCATCAGGGAGGGAGCCCAAAGCCAGAGGACACCATAGCCATCGGAAGGTGTACAAGAGGAGATCATTGCTGTTTCATCTGTTATACGTACCAACTGCCGCTTATCACAGAGGACTATTCCATGTTTCTATTTCTCTCACGCACAACAATATAATTGTTCAATTAAGTGGGACAAACACGAAATGAACTCTTAGTAATAACTGGCATAGTACCGACCGCTCAAACCCATGTTGCAGCAGATTTACTTGATTACCATTATTAATTACTTTTTTAATGATTTATAAGAAAGTAGCTAAATTTTTACTAGAGCTGTCAAGCAAAAAAAAATTTCACTATAAATAAATTGAGATGTCTATATACATTTTATAAATTATTCATCTTTTACTTAATTATCTGCGTATAACAAATTTCCAGATATATACGGCAAATAAAATGGATTTTTGAATTTTATATGACGTTCATATAAGATTGGTAGTAAAAACTTAATCTGAATCATAACAAGATTATGATATCATAAACACGTTAATGAAATAATTTAAGTAGTTAATAAAATATTATTACAAGACCACACAATATGAATTGCATTAAGAAGGTAACTGTAACTTCATTAAATATTTTCACCGTAAATGTCACCGATTTCTGTTGTTGGAGAAAGGAACAAGTTCAAACACAAGCATTTACTGAGGGACTTTCATGGACACAAAAGTAGAGGCTGTCCGTGGCGCCAGCCAACATAAAGCCGAGTGTCTCAATAGTTTGTTTGTATAGACAAAAATAAGTTTTCTCCGATCTTATCAAGAATCCCTTTCTAAAGATCTAATAATGGATTACTCGGCCTGGTTACGCATCGCTCTGTATATTTATAATACATAAAACGTTAACCATTATTTACAGCTCTGGTCAAAGTTTCTTTCGCTTAGTGACTGTGCTAGTCACTATCATTTCCACTTACAAGTAATAATACAAAGTAAATACCTTCAAAAATTATGAAAGAAAATTAAGCGATATTGTTGGAAAATACTTGGCGGTACTGAGTTTGGATCAAATAGTTTACAATAGACTGAGCTGAATATTTGCTAACATAGGAAATATCGTGTTTATGATTTACGGCGGACACGGCCTCTGGTGTTTTAACCTCACAAATGGTGTGAGTAAATGGAGCCATTTGTCTGTGGGTCTGTGCCAAGTATCAGGCCTCGTAACTAAAACTGTCTTTTATATTCAATGTAACTAGATTATAATCATTTTCAAGAATAAATAAACAACAATTTTAAAAATTATTTCCTTACTAATACTCCATTCTATCACACGCTATAAGGTACCAAAATACCCTTCTTAAATCCTAGTGTTGTATGCAGCCTGTTAAACTGTTCGTCTTAGTCATAACTCTCAATCTCGTAATTAAAATGTTATTTAGCTTGTAAGGTTGGATTGTTTCGATTAAAGTTGTGAAATATTATAATGTATTATAAGCAAGGGCTCTTGTGAGAGGATTTAAATAATAGGTTCGATTAGCAATACAACGCCCTCAAATGAACTAACACATGTTTTATTTGTAATAGCATCTCATTATATTGATTAACATGCGTTTTTTAAACATTTTTACAGTTTTTTAACATATAATTTTAAATAACAATGGATATCATCAACCGAAAAATTGAACACAACATTTATACCAATTATGTTTAATATTATTCATTACAATTTATGTTGTGTTGCAATAAATATGTGTTCATGAACTAACGTGAGAAAACATTCTTTTAAATATCTAAACATTTACATACATTTACATGATTAGTACAAATGAGTGACTTTTCCAAATTGAGAACATTTAAATAAATTATATGGAATAAGAAAATATGAAATTCAATATTAAACTATTCATTTGATTTCTATACATTATAATCTTTTCTTTTCATTACTTTAGGTACAGGTACCTTGGAATTAAAAATGGAACGTATTAAAATGATTAATGAACCCTAATATATAATACTACGTTTATGATACAAGATTTTTTTAACTTACATTTTGTTTGCACTTGAAACTTATTACGCCCAAAAGATTTTTCCCCGCACACAAAGACAAGCACTGGCACTCCCGAACGTCGCTTTTCGAATCCAGTCCTCGACTTCTTGCCTCTCCCTCGTTTTTCCTGATTTTTTATATTGTTCTCCCGCCAGCTCATGACCACGCCTATGCCAAATCTCTCAATCATAATTGGTACCAATTTTTCATATCAGCATGGCTGTCCCTTATATCGTCGCATGATTTTTAGAAATAAGCATTTTCGCTGCTTAAAAAAGCATTTACTGTTTGTTCATCATCGGTGGCTGGGCGGATGTGCGTATCCACTTACATCCGGAGGATGTTTGTATCGAATTGTAATACAAGACTTCCTTTCCAGCAACTATCTGTACATTGATTCTATGAATTTTTTATACTAATATTTACGTATGTCTTACAAGCTCCAGTTCACCTTCCTTTCATAGCAGTGTCTGGTATCTGGCGCTGTCTCAAAATTAACTTCTGAAATCTGGAGTCATATTCGTCTGAAGAGATGCATGAAAGCCAGCGATGAAGAAGCTCAAAACGAAAATTTACGTTTCGACATCAGAGACTCCTATAAATAGGTGAAGTGACTGTCTCATCGGGTGCCCAATTGAGTGCAGTATAAGTCGGAGACAGCGTTACATAGCAGATGCTGCAATATAAGGAAGTACTAGAGCTGAACTTAACATTGTAATTGAATCAATCCCCCCTTCACAATTGGACCTTCTCAATCTCAAATCTCAATGTTTCTAAGTTTGAAGATAATTACAAAAGACACATATTTTTGTGAGTTACACAAAGTGATACCATTTATATGTAAGAAATTTAAGAAATTTCATGGTGATTATTTTATTGTTTGGTGAGACTATTGGTATGATATGTAGAGTCATGAAAACACGGTTAACTCGTGTTATTTGAAATAGTTTACTCAGTAAAGTTTGTTAATATAACCACCCGCTAAAACTTACGATACATGTTAGTCAGATATGCTGTACATTTGTTTTGAAGCGTTCCTCTCAGGTTGTAAATAGTCTTTATCAATAACAGCATTTATTTACATTTAAAGGTTACTTTTTCAGTCTACACCTAACTGCACTTATTTATTCATCACAACTCTATAAGACAGCCTGACGTAGTTGTACATAATTCACCTAGTAAAGCCGTGAGCAATTTTAAAAAGGGACAGATACAGTAATTTATGACAAAAACAGTACTAAAATGGAGGTGAATAATAGCATTGAATACCTACTGTACAATTTGTATTTTGTACAAAGCTTATTGGATTCATATTTATCGCTCAAGGCAAATTTGTATGTACGATATACATACATACATACATATATATATATATATATATATATATATATATATATATATATATATATATATACATTAAATTGTATAAATGGCAATTGCCTTATTTAATTTCAATAAACATAATCGCAAAATATATACATATATATATATATATATATATATATAAATCATATATATATATATATATATATATATATATATATGTGTGTATGTATAATAACAAATTCGTGTAAGTTATTAGAAATCACCACATTTGTTCGGTAAAAACAAAAACAATCCACATGCTCAGTAACTGTGGCAGCTGCTAAATTGTGACAAATTCAATTATATACGAGCAATCAATATATGAATACAGTTAAAAATATACGAAAAATGCGTAACATTGAATGAAATAAAGAAATCCGTTTGTGAAACTTTACGTATCAAACGATCACAGCTATATTCAACTGATATTTCAACAGTTCAGCTCATTGAAATAAATAAAATTTAAATTAACTATATATGTTATAATTTGTTTTTAAATCATATATAATATTGTAATTCGGTATTAATTGTTTCACAAAATCTGTTTTATTATGAATAATCTGTGTTTCGAGTGTACATTATACGTTCAAAATTATTATTCAACACGAAATAAATCATAAATAATGAGAATAAAGGCAGTAGATTTAAACTTCAATTTCAACACTAAAAACGCTTTGAGTATTTCCATAAACTCAAAGCCAGAAACAAAATTAACCCTGGTAATAATATATTATGAGAGGATTTAAATACAAGGAATTATGTGAGTTTATACATCAGAAAATACTAAAGTCTAAGGAACCACGTGGATTTAATATTCAATAAATTAAAATACTAAAATCTACTATATGAACTTAATATTCAATAAATGATCTTATATTAGTTTCTCCCTAGATAATCGAAGAGGATATTTATCAAAGTAGAAATTATTTTTAGTCGGTGATAAAAAAAACTGTTAAAAGTTGATAAAATCTTAAGAATTTTACTTTTTGGTAACTTTACTTATTTCAAATTATTTGAAAAAAGTCGTTAATGCTTCGTAAAGGAGAATATAGACTTCTTATTTTATCAGACAAAGTTAGGGTTAAAAAGCTTATAAAAAGAGTATTGATTAATAAATCTGTATGACAAGGTAAAATTAAAGTACAAGAACGTACTACCTAAAAGTTACTCGGAAGAAAATGGCTCAGCTGTCTATAAGGGTGCGTTTGTTTCAGTACAATTTACAACGAAAAATTGCATTTTTATCATTTATTATATGTAAGTAAAGTATTTGACGGCTACACCGGCCATCATAGGCGGTTACACGCGGTTGTGTGTTCAACTGTTAACATCATGGTTTATGGATGCTAACTGCATAAGTAATGTAGCATCAAACATCGATACTGGACATCTGTCCTGCTGTCACTCAGCTTCGTGAATTAATAAAGAGTTCAATGGTGCGAGCAACAGTTCTTTGTCAACAGTAAGTTGTAAAAATTTAATTGATTACAACATAAAATGTACATCTATAAATTACGACAAATACAATGGTTAAATAACGTGTTATACATTTTTCGGCTCAAAATACATTACTGACTGACTAACTACTAGACATAGCTTATAATCAATCGAATATAGCATAAGACCATCAATAAATATTTTACAGAATTTTGTTTGTCACAAATATTGTTTATTATTAATTCTTGAAATTAAATTCAGAAAATAAGAAATTTTCTATAAAATATAAATCATATATGTACTAAACGTATAGGCGAAACCATACAGAAAAATTTTAAAGAGCTATTGTGATTTATTCCTTCTATATTCTGCTCTAAAGAATTGCTAAGTACAAAATACTGTTTGCCCATTAACGCGTATCTTTATCTTCCCAATTATTTTACATTTATTATAACGATTTACAAGTATTTATTTATTTTCACTAAAGTTATTCCCAAACTACTGAATTTAAATTATCTTATTTTGATTTATGTTAATTTAAAATATAAAATTTTTGTAAATAATGATATTTTCTTACTCTACTTATCCAAATACTATGAACGGTACTCTGCTTTGGAGCGATCGTGACCTGTTATGAGCCGTGTAGTCTCGTAAGCACATATTGGCTCAACCAGATTAGACATTTTATAACATATTTTACTATTAATGCTTCAATAAAAAGTAAAAATAAATTTAACTCGTTACAAATTATTAGGATATTTTCCAAAAAAGAAATTCAAATTATTTTAGAACCACGCATTAAAATGTTTACTTTTTGTCGGTTGTGTATTTACGTGTTTTATGTAGTCACACTCACAACTTAACTATTAATAGTATATATTATTGTCTTCTACCCTATTTTTAATTTCTATAAGAATTATTGTCCAACCAATCATTTTTACTTACACAATATTGAAAATTCGTTTAAAATATAAATATAGTTTTACAGTAACATATTTAAATTAATTTTCTTTTAAATTTAGCAACTAAAATCCAGTACAAGGTGAGAGGAACGCTGTAATTCTATAAATGCTTATTTAATTTTAATAAAATATAAGAAATCTTTGATAAATAACTTTTTAAATTATTACTATAAAAAAGTAAGATAATTAACGAATAAATCATAGGAAAAATAGAAGAACACAAATTTATTTAAACAACTAAAACAAAATCACGGACTCAGTTAAATTCAAACTGTAAGTTTAAATTAGTTGCAGTAGACAATCACAGTTCATTACTTGACAGTTTAATCAAATTAACAATTTCCCCGCACACGATACAATCAATGCCTTCGTGAGAACAGCTGTGACGGTCTGGCCCTACTTTATTAATACTATTTACCTCATGTAAATACAATAGTTGGCTATAAATTAATCACAATGAAATAATCAACAAGGCCAATAATATGCACTAGTCTCAGTGGTATTAACTAATTAGGTCTACATGCAGTCCCTCAGGTCGTCTGGGCGGCTCTCCCTTGATAACACTGCATACATTTATCTGTACATTAGCTTGCAATAGTCTTAACGGTGTTAACTAATTAGGTCTACACGGAGTCCCTCAGGTCGTCTGGGCGGCTCTCCCTTGATAACACTGCATACATTTATCTGTACATTAGCTTGCAATAGTCTTAACGGTGTTAACTAATTAGGTCTACATGGAGTCCCTCATGTCGTCTGGGCGGCTCTCCCTTGATAACACTGCATACATTAATCTGTACATTAGCTTGCAATAGTCTGAACGATTTTAACTAATTAGGTCTACACGGAGTCCCTCCTGTCGTCTGGGCGGCTCCCCCTTGATAACACTGCATACATTTATCTGTACATTAGCTTGCAATAGACAAAGACCACACTTTGCATATATATATATATATAGTGTGTGTGTGTGTGTGTGTGTGTGTGTGTGTGTGTGTGTGTACTTATATGCTTTTCTTATTAAACAATTATCATCGGAAACTAAAGATATATTTTCAAAACCACCTACGGTAATTTTTAAAAAGTCAAAATTTATAAAATTTGTTTGCTAAAACCATTCTTAAAAACTAAAATTGGGGAAAGCATTTTATTGTTTTAAACTCTGTCAAAAACCACGTTGTGGTAACTATTTAATTCAATATATCATTGTAAGCCAATACATGAAACGATCAAATTTGATGCTATGTTTTGTTAAATAGTAAAATAACCTCTTCTCTCTCTACTCACAGAATTATTAACTTAGCTTCCTCCTTTAATATTGTAAAGCATTTTATGAATCATATACTTTCGTATATGATTATATTTTAAAACTTATTCCGTTGTACTTTAATAGTTATATATGTTATGGGTTGTACAGGAAATTACAAACAATATGTAAAAGCCTCTTAGATCTTTTTTAAATGTAAATACTAAAACTCCAATCACATTTCAATACAGCATCGTCTTGAATTTTTTTAAGAATATAGAGTAATATTACAATACTATACCTCAAACCCCATAATTATTTTTAAGCGGTATAGTAGGAAGAAACTGTTAATTCATTTAAACATTCATACGAGATGAAAAAGTATCGACTAATAATATATTTTTGTAATTTGTATATTTAAATTTCTTTAAAATATACTTAACCATGAGATCAGACCTATTGAACTCAAAGAGTATTTGTCATCAGGTCGGCTTCAAAGGGGTTTTGTGGCGATTGAGGTCGAGTTTGTTGGTCAACGTCTCTTTGGTTTTGCGTCTAACAAAAGACAATGGAATAAAACTTTGAACACATTAGTTTGTTAAGAGTATTTTATTGCTTTAAGTCATTCATGTTTAAAATATGTTATGTTAATATTATATTATTCGTAAATAACTAATATTTATGAGAACTTTATATTATACCCATGGTTTGTATATATATACAATTTAAAATGAAGAACATAATTAGCAGACATCCATCTAATTAGTTGTTTATCTAGCTTAACTTTATCCTCTATGCATCTCTATATGTTATAATAAATTTCCCTACCTTTTGGAACTTAACTACCTTGAACATTTCCGAAAATACATTATCTACAATCTTTGGAGAGACCATTGTTTGATTGTTGCAGTTCGTTCCTTATATTACTGTATATCTCTAATAGACAGTCATCCAAATACAAGTATCTAGTATCAATATCCAAATAGTCAAATGGACTATGTTTTAACTAGATTTACAAATTATAAACATGTTTTCTGAGAACTTCTGGGCCTAGAATATATTGGAACGTTCAATTGTAAATAAGATATAAAAACTATTATAGAATTATTATTTAAAATTATTTTATAGAAAATAAACAGTTATATATTGTTTGGCTTATTTAGAACTCAACGAATTATATAAATAATGTAGATGTTACATGCTATATTATTATTGTTTGTGATTCTATGTTTATTGAGATGTCGGTCGTTCAAATATTGCAATGTAAATAATTATATTTTAAATCTTAGGAATAATACAATACGGAAAGTTGTTTTAGAATTTCTAGATAATTTAAATAAATATTTTATAATATACTGTTACGTCTTCTAATGGTTCATTACCCTGGCAAAAGTGCGGAAGTTTATATGTTCATGTTATTATTAGTCAAAAATAATAATAGTACTGTGGCCGTTACCTACTTTATAGAGCAAAGTCCTGTCGTGCTTTAAAGCGGAAGCTACTAGTTTAAATTGTTTAAACTGAATGTATTTTACATTTCAAACATATAACTTAGTTACTAAAAATCTCATAGAGAAAAGAAACAAGTTTCAGGTTTAGAGATTAGAGGAAACTCCAGGCTGCGAGACAAGAACACTCAACTTTACTCGATTTTATCCGGCGCAGTTGTTTAGCTTTAATAATAACTGATATCGATAATTTGTGGCATACTTTATAAATTTAAGTTTTATTTTTTTAATATTTGTTACTACTGTTCAGTTACAAAACATAAATAATAAACAAATGAGACTTTCATAATATAATGTTTTATTACGGGTAATTTATTATTGTTTAGTAGTATTTCCTATGTATTGGTTGTGACCTTTCAAGTTTTAGAAAAAAATAATACATTATGCTTTAACTTTTAGGTAGTATAATGCAAAATGGAAAACGAATTATAATTCTTAGCCAAATTAAAATATACTCTTTTCTTATAATTGTCTGAATATATTGTTAGGTATATACAATAGCATTATATAACTTTATATTTGTGTTATTATATACCATTTGTTACAAAAAATATAGCATGATTACCGATCATATCCTCAGAATTGTCAATTGAAATAATAGTTCCATTGCTGGGGCCTTTTATAATAATTTATTATACATTCTGTAATAGTATATCACAATGTAAGTTATTAAAATGTTATAATTCACGTATTTAAACCCTCAAAGTTTCAAATATGATGGATTAAAATGAATTTTATCTAGACTACTAATAGCAATCATAAACATGGTAAATTCAGAAGTTGTAACATGAACCTAATTTGACATGAATAACGTAAAAACACTAAAACAACTCAGAGCTCATGCTCATGCCGAGAGTAGATTTACGTTCTTGCCACCGACTGGCTTGGTTAGTTGTTTTAACACCACTAACCAAGTGGTTTAAAGAGTCACCTAAAAAAAATTGAAAACATTGATTCTATGTTTTTTTTATTCCTTTTAAATTGTATCCCGGAAACTCCTTTTTAAATTTATATATCGTTTATGTTCCTACGTTTTCTGAAAGTTTGAAATATAAATTGATATGCTAGACTAGTTATAAAGTTTGTGTTTTTGCTCATCTTTATACTGTTAGTAAATTCTGTATGTATTAGATTTATGTATTAAATATTTATATATTGCTAAAATAAAAACTGTTTTTCAGGTAGACTGAAAATTTTAAACAAAAACTGCTGCTACTAAGAGATTCAAGTAAAGTTTGTGAAAAACATAGATTAGCAAATTCGGCAATACATCATGTTCAAGAATGTTATAATACAGCCATATTGAGAAACTTATCTTCTGCCAAAGATATGCAAGCTGCAGTATGGGTACATATCGTGATTTCATGTATCGCCATTGAATGAGAGATCCCTGGTATGAGTATCACAAACCAGAAAAATTATTTCCACTTTTTCAAACACGCTATTTTTTAAAAACATTTTTAATAAACTAAATAATTACCTTAAATTATATTTTTCATTCATATTATAGTTAAAGAGTAGATAAAACAAAATACTACTCTGATATATTTAATACTTCTATGAATATGTTCATAAGATAACATGTGTGAGACAAGACAACAGTGACCTTCTAACCGATGACTGCCCCCTTTATTCAGGCGTGCTAGTGCGTTCATGGATACTGAGATAATGGCTGGTATCAGGTAGTATTGTAAGGCAAGTACTCTAATTTTTCGCTCATATTCTCTTCGAACGGACATACACTCCAGTTTCCAGGAGTCAAGCCTGTGAAGTGTCAGATTTGAGACGCCTACAATAAGCGGTCATTAAGGTAAAATGGAACTAAGCTCAATATTCACATTAAATTAAATCTTCCAAAATATAAGCGCTGCATACGGATTTTTTTATTACTTAGCAACACTTAAATCAATAGATATTTCTTTCCCCATGTTTAAACTAAATTTTATGTCAATATTTGGCAATGGTAAATATACAAACATATTAGTTTTCTCAACATGTGTGTCCAGATACCCATGATCATAGTCATAATTCCTTTATTTTTACATGAGTACAGGACGGATTGGGGTCACATTGACCTTTATTACATACTCAACAAAATAAAAAAAAAACAATAAATAACTCAGATAAAAACACTTATCAACTTAAATTTGATTATAATATGTTTAAATTATTAAAAAAATAAAATTAAGGCTTATATTGCACTGCATAGTGACATATATTACATTAAGAAGAAAATATATTTCCAACCCCATTCACTCAGTCATTCATTCCGCCCGCGTACACGCATGTCCACGCTGTCGGTTTCGGCAGCCGGGGTCTTCCCACCTACAAGAAGGGGGTTTTAAAAGCTGAATTGAGCCGTGCCCGGCTTTCCAGTTCTTTAATGTTATCTGGAAGGGAATCACAAGTTATGCATATGGTACCAATGAAGGATGTTTTAAATATTGATGTTCTATAACATAGAAGATCCAGTGTGAGTATTTCTTGCGCTCCATCGTTAAAAATAAATTTTAAATAGTTGTCAAAATATAGTGGAAACCCACTTTTAATAATTTTAATATAATAATAATTTTAATAATAAATGAAGATTAATATATATATATATATATATATATATATATATATATATATATATATACATATATCAATAAACACAGTATGTTTAAGGATCAGTTGTATTAACCAGAAAAAATTATTTATAGTGTTAGGAATAACCTATACAACTATTAAAGTCTGTAATATACAGTTTATTAATGACGTAACTTACGAGCAAAAGTTCAAATCATAAGACTAAACTGTAGCTATTTGATTTATTAATAAAATTTATATGTTTTAGTTTATATGGATTATGAGAAAGGAGAAGAACGTGCAAATACACAAAAGTGCTGAGGTGCACAAACAAAGCTTTGTTTACCAGCACTAATCTGACACTACTGCATGTGACAAGCCCTGATTTTGTGCTCACTTAGATTCTTTTACTTCTTTCACTTTTAATTTCTTTTCTCGTGAAATTTAAATTGCCGCAACACAAGAGTAAGTTCGTGTTCCCGAAAAAGTAATTTAAAATGAGATGATCACTTAACATTTAAGTAGTACGTTTACTACAATTATTAATTTAATGAACTTTAGTATCGGCTGGGCAACCAATATCGCTCAAAGGCACATATTTTCGAATCCAAAAACTGGTGTAAGCTAATCTGTACTGCTGACTCAGTCTCTTAGGCAAAGACATTGTGTTCATATCTGTTTAAAATTATCATTTTACTTCTTCAAGGAAACCCCGTCGTGGAGTTCTTAGGATAACTAACAGTGTACCTAATATCTTTGGAAAATATAGCTATATTTTGTTAAAGTTTGGATTAATTTACTTTTAACGAAATTTCGCCGCTGTAGAAACTAAATAAAATAGTAAATTATTATTTAGCATTGGCGTGTTCCTTCAGTGTATCTGCATGTGTATATTTAACCTAATATTTGTATAAATTTAATATATTTAACCATATATTGCGATACATAAGTTTATTAGCAACTGCAATTCACCTTTTCGTACGTTTACCTATGTTTTTTTATCGAACTAGCAAGGTTTTAATTTAAATACTATAATAGTTGGAAGTAAAACATTTAACATTTTATTCTATTTAATTGAATCTCTGTATGAATATGAAGTTTTAAACCGCTATTAATGGGCCTTTTTAGTATACAAATGAAGAAACACATTTTGTGTGTTTCACTTGTTACGACAGGAACCATCAAATGGTATATAATAAGACTGTAAGTAGTTTTAAAGATTGGTTATCAGTCTCTATTGAAGTGTTATAAAAATAATCGGATACTGCCATACATACAAGTCATATATGACATGTACATTTTAAATATATTTTTGAAATTGCCAAATGTATAATAAAACATTTAAAACCATAAGAATATACCTATAAATTGAATTAATATATTATTATAATCCATGGATATGTTGCTGATACGAGTCAAAGCAATAGTATTGTACAACGACAAGGCACAGAACTAACAGTGCTTACAACGACAAGGCACAGAACTAACAGTGCTTACAACGACAAGGCACAGAACTAACAGTGTTTACAACGACAAGGCACAGAACTAACAGTGTTTACAACGACAAGGCACAGAACTAACAGTGTTTACAACGACAAGGCACAGAACTAACAGTGTTTACAACGACAAGGCACAGAACTAACAGTGTTTACAACGACAAGGCACAGAACTAACAGTGTTTACAACGACAAGGCACAGAAACTAACAGTGTTTACAACGACAAGGCACAGAACTAACAGTGTTTACAACGACAAGGCACAGAACTAACAGTGTTTACAACGACAAGGCACAGAACTAACAGTGTTTACAACGACAAGGCACAGAACTAACAGTGTTTACAACGACAAGGCACAGAACTAACAGTGTTTACAACGACAAGGCACAGAACTAACAGTGCTTACAACGACAAGGCACAGAACTAACAGTGCTTACAACGACAAGGCACAGAACTAACAGTGCTTACAACGACAAGGCACAGAACTAACAGTGTTTACAACGACAAGGCACAGAACTAACAGTGCTTACAACGACAAGGCACAGAACTAACAGTGCTTACAACGACAAGGCACAGAACTAACAGTGTTTACAACGACAAGGCACAGAACTAACAGTGCTTACAACGACAAGGCACAGAACTAACAGTGCTTACAACGACAAGACACAGAACTAACAGTGTTTACAACGATGTACGTGTATTCAGTTGTATATTGTATGTATAAATCAATATATATATATATATATATATTGATTTATTTAAAACTTTGAATAGTCCTAATTAATTTCTACATCCATTTTACATTTGGGTTATCTATGAATAAGGGTTTTGGACAAAAATACGTTTTAATAAAAGCACATTTATACATGTATACAAACTGTATATAAAAAGCAATAATTATAATTATTGTTGTTAAAATGTTTTTACAAAATCAGAAAAATTATACCCTACATAGAAATATGCGATGAAAGTTCTGATTCACCCTGTGTTTTTTCATTCGCCAATCGTAGTTAATTAAATTAATCATTTGTAAGTTAAACCTTGTGAATTATCCTTGTTTCTGTCAGGCAGCCATGGATGTATTATGCGGGGAATTAACAAAGAAATATCTTCCTTTGTTATTATGAAACAGAGAAGCGCTCGGTGAAGTAACAAAGCGAACTCTGCACTTGTGAATGTGACACTTCGAATCCCAGTATTGTCCTCCTCCGGGTATATATCCTGTTTTATGTGCAGCTTTATATCTCGTGGGATTTTCTTTAGTGTGGATTACAATGTAAATATATAAGTTTCTTTGTTATTGTGAAACAGAGAAGCGCTCGGTGAAGTAACAAAGCGAACTCTGCACTTGTGAATGTGACACTTCGAATCCCAGTATTGTCCTCCTCCGGGTATATATCCTGTTTTATGTGCAGCTTTATATCTCGTGGGATTTTCTTTAGTGTGGATTACAATGTAAATATATAAGTTTCTTTGTTATTGTGAAACAGAGAAGCGCTCGGTGAAGTAACAAAGCGAACTCTGCACTTGTGAATGTGACACTTCGAATCCCAGTATTGTCCTCCTCCGGGTATATATCCTGTTTTATGTGCAGCTTTATATCTCGTGGGATTTTCTTTAGTGTGGATTACAATGTAAATATATAAGTTTCTTTGTTATTGTGAAACAGAGAAGCGCTCGGTGAAGTAACAAAGCGAACTCTGCACTTGTGAATGTGACACTTCGAATCCCAGTATTGTCCTCCTCCGGGTATATATCCTGTTTTATGTGCAGCTTTATATCCCGTGGGATTTTCTTTAGTGTGGATTGCATTTTAAATATAAAAGTTTCTCAATAAAATTTGAAAATGCATTCTAAGTTAATCAAAAAATATAAATATCATAATCCTAATATCATTAGTTACTTCTATAATTAATATAATAGAATCATATTATGTCTGACTTGTGTGAGTTATTGTTTGCAATGAAGCTTGATTGAATCCATTTTAGTGCTGCTTAACTAATCGGAATTATACATGTAGATATGTTACAGGAAAAAAAATTCTTCACCTGTGAGTATTATACTTTGAATGGTAGCGTTGTCTTTTCTTGTGTTTAGCTATATATGTGATAGGATTTATTTTATTAGTTCCCACTGTAAACATACATAGTCATCAGTGAGGTCCGGAAGTTACTGCTAAAGCTAGTTAAAAAGCGGTATATTTTTTATAATAGTAAAGTTTTAAAATAAAGTCCATTCCTCACTGACATGTAAATAGACAAAGCGGTGTACTTAGGTTAACTAAAGGGTATCCCTGCGCCGAAAGCAAGAGTTCCCATATTATCGAGTTCCACATGATAATGAGGAATAGGAATGAGGACCGTAAGGAATAATATATTCCATATAATGAGGGATAATGTATACAACTTGCCTTGAAAGCACTACCGGATTACATGGAACAGGGCGTAATAGATGTTCAGTTGATATGAGTTACACACACTAGAATTAGTTAATAGACAACTAAATCTCAATCTCAAATCTCACCATCTGAAACTTCACTGTAGATCAGTTCATACTTTTCCTACACATCAAACGTCTTATTTCAGAGATTACCAAAATTAAAGTAAGAAAATTAATTTGCGTGAGACGACTTCTTTGTCTGGAAACAGACAACTCACAGTAGACTAAAGCTTACTGTACTTAGCTCTCCATCCAGGTGGTGTTTGTAGGCAGTGTGGGACACACGAGAGGCGGCGTATGTACAGAGGACACCCGTAGCCACTGGGAGACAACTCACAGTAGACTAAAGCTTACTGTACTTAGCTCTCCATCCAAGTGAGTTTGTAGACAGTGTGGGACACACGAGAGGCGGCGTATGTACAGAGGACACCCGTAGCCACTGGGAGACAACTCACAGTAGACTAAAGCTTACTGTACTTAGCTCTCCATCCAAGTGAGTTTGTAGGCAGTGTGGGACACACGAGAGGCGGCGTATGTACAGAGGACACCCGTAGCCACTGGGAGACAACTCACAGTAGACTAAAGCTTACTGTACTTAGCTCTCCATCCAAGTGAGTTTGTAGGCAGTGTGGGACACACGATAGGCGGCGTATGTACAGAGAACACCCGTAGCCACCGGGAGACGAAGAACAGGAGATCCTTATTGTTTCATGCGTTATAAAACAACTGCCGCTCATCAGAAAAGACTATTCCATATTAACGCATTAGAATGTAATTGTTTAATTAAGTCGGATAAACAAGAAAAAACACTGGCATTTGAAAGCAAATTTACCGAATTACTTAAACAATTTAAAAATCTAACGAATATTTTTTATCGAAGAAAGTTCTTAGAGCCGTAAAACTGTATATTACACAGTATATTTAAAATTTTATAAGAAACTTAACTTTATTTTTATTAAAACTGGCATGCAAAGAAATGTATTGCAATAGATTGAGATATCTACATACATACATACTCAGTTATGTACTAAGGATAAATATTTTAAATAGTTTTACTTAAGTTTGAAACAGTCTAAATTTACACATTGAAATGATTACAGGCTTTCGGGTATTTGCCATCGTTATGATTACAAAAGCTATAACACGATGGCAAATGTCCGAAATCCTGTTATTATGTTAAACCATCCATCGTCAATAACAAACTTTAAACAAAGAATTCACATTTATCCAGAATCAACATTAAAAAAAAAAAAAAATAAATAAAACCTAGAACCTTTAGTAATACCAGGCATGTGACATCCGCTCTAACATACGTTGACTACTTGAAGTAAATTTACTGTATCACTAATAATGATGTATATATAAAAATTTAAACAGTATTTCAGAAATCGTAAATGTATTTTAAGCGGAACTAACTACATATTTAAAAAATTAGAATTTTATATAGCGGAATGTTCTAAGATTTGTAAAAATGCGTAATATGCATTATTTATAAAAACTATTAAGTGTTATTTTTGTTAGTGCTGTCATTGGTTTATAAGTTACATGCTATGCGATATCTATCACAAAATTATCTGCTAAAAAAAATTAATTAAAGCAGGTTTACTTTTATAAACATACACACCACTCAACTCTTTTCACTACATTGGTTGCGGCAAAAACATGAAATATCATACGAATATTTCTTAATCTCAAATTTCATTCCTAATTAAATACATAACTGTTAAGCTATATAAAAAGAAACTTATGGTTCCCGAACCTACATTTATACTTTTACATTCCGTTGACAATACATTTAAAAGTATATAAAACATTTATATAGTTTAAGTATCTAAATTTTGTAGAACTTTTCCATAGGATTGTTATATAATACTTATAAACTTGAATCGAATGATAACAGATAAAAAAAATTATAATTCTGTTAAAAATAATTACAGTAGTTAACAATTAGTATTACAAGTGGACACAATGTAACAATTGAACCAAGAAGGTAACTTTAACTTCATCAAAATGTTCGAAACTTTACTAAATGCCCTTTGTTGTTGTAGAAAGCGAAAGAGTTCCAACACAAGTATTTACTGAGGGACTTTCACGGACACAATAGGCGAAGCGCATCCTCTCCGTGGCGCCAGCCAACATAAACCCGAGTGTCTCAATAGTTTGTTTGTATAGAGAAAAATAAGTTATTTTGACTGATCTTATCTAGATTCTCTTTCAAAAGACCTCATAATGGATGTTTCGGTCAGGAAAAGTTTCATTCTGTATAGTTTTGATATATTATAAAGAAACCATTGTTTGTGCAGCTTTGGAGAAGTTTGTGTCATTGATGAAATTTGTTTATGGTTAATATTATTTATCTCTTGTACGTGTTATTGCTGTATTAATGATCTACAACTTTGTTGTCTTGTTTAAGTGGAGGTTTTGGTTGTTTTGTAAGATGCAATCTGTTTATATTATCATCATTTATACACTTTTGTAAATGTTGAATTGCTACTTTATGTAGAAAAATTCATATGTTAACATCAACGATGCATGAGTATCCATTGATAAGTATAAAAGTATGTTTACATACTACTTCATTACTCTATAGTACGTCATATACGACAACACAATACAAGTCATAGTTATAAATGCAATCAAATAATTTAATATGCATATTTTTTAGAATAAAAATAATAAGGAGAATAACTTTAAATTGTTCCTTACCACAATTGTACCTTGCTTATGTAATTTTATTATTTTACACGAACACGCTATTTGCTAATATACTATATTTGCTATATGGGTACCTTACATACAAAATTACATCTACACATATGTCAACACTGGCAACCTCTAGTAATGTACTAGTTGTTACCCGGGTCTTCGCACGCTAATGTCAAACTTGAAATCCTCAGAGTACTTAGTATAAGTACTTATGACGTAATATGATGGATCCCTATGACACTTATCAAAGTAGGTATACATCATAGATAGTTCTTGTGGTCTAGAGGGTCGGATTTATGAAACGATCCTTTACCAGGTTTTGCGCTTGTATGCGTTTTTATTACTCGTATTAATTATAATTGATCAACTCGGTTTGCCTTGTTTCCCCTATCAAGAGAATACAAATATACCGGTATAGCAAACCTACTTTGATCAAAGATAGTTTTATTTCAGCTATTGTCACAGACTTTCGATCTAGGACATTTCATGTGCCATATTTGAAGTTTTCTTTTAGTTTCTACGAAAAGAATAAATAGATTCACACGTAGAACTAAGGATTTTACTTCAGTAAAAGAGGTCTACTTCTGGCTGTTTGGATTGACTTACGTTGTCACAGTTGAGTTTGTTATGAGTTTTCTTTGACACAAAAATACATATTTATGCCTTGAAAACCTACTTCGGTCAAAAATCGTCGATTCCGGGCTCAATATATTCCTGGTGCCTTAGTTGAGCTTAACTTTGACTGACGAGTCACCTAATACAATTATATTTCTATACTCCATACTCGTTTAAAATAATATTTATCACAACCTTGCTACAATATTCCAAAATATCCGATATTTCTTTTATCTTTGCTAAACAAATGAAAAAGTTTGTTTACTAATAACAAACGTGAATTTGATATAAATGGCGTGACAATTTTAATTATAATTGTAATAATTTTTCTATAAATTTAACTCAATATGTGCTCTGTTTAAATACCGCGGCAACTAAAGCATAAGTTGTTAATTTTTTGGTAAACAACTATTTCAGGCTGTTTTACCGATTTGTGGAGTGTAAAAGATTACTCTTATTTAGAGACTAAAAAAGTAAACTTAAATTTAAAACAAATAAATTTATTTATCATACTTGTGTATTCACCTTTAAAGCAAAATATGACCCATACAAATATTTCGTTAAGCCTAGTTGGAACTTTGCATTTTTTATAAAAAAACATCATAAAGTTATACAAAGTTCACTAGCCACAAACTTTTTGAATATTTTTTACAACTCCAACGGCACTTATCAGAACGAAATCTGTCAGTGCATAAGCGAGCACAACCACTTGAAAGATTCACTCGCACAAACCAGGAGCAACAAACAACTGATACCTCTCAACTTCGACGTTTGACGCGTAGGAGGATTTTAATTATCCTCGATATATAAAAGTCTAACTACATTCATTTATTCCTTACGCGGCGCTGTATTCAGAACCAAATATTATCGCATATCAGTATTTTTTAGAAATCGACCACAGCTAAATCGAGTAACATGGAAACTGTAACTGGTTTGTTATTTATAGTGTATAATGTTATGTTAATTTTTGCTAATGCTGTCTAAGATTTATAAACAAACTGTATATCCTGATACGTATGTTTTAAAAATATGATTACTATAAAGAAACATGTGAATATTGTCATGTAATAGTTTATCTAGTATTTTATTCAGAGGACTGAAGTATTTGATCTAAAATATTTACATCCAGCTAAACTCTTCATTTTAGGTAATGACAAACAAATCAAGTGACTTCCTCTACTTATTAGATTAACTAAATTAATTTATATTAAAAACAAATCAATTTTACAATCAGTATTGTCATGTAAACATATATGACACCATATTAGTAACTGACGTTCTAGTTAAAGACACACAGTCAGGCAGAGAGGCAGATAAGCAGAAAGTACAGTCAGTCAGAAAAGCAGACAACGCTCGCCTCGGTCTAGGGTCCAGACGTCCTATTGAGTGCTGGCCATAGTAGTTGGATGCCTATAGTGATAATGGATATTTATTTATAAAAGTTTAGCACCAAATATAAAATGAATTAATAGTAAGTGATGTAAATTATTGGTTTAACGGCAAATAGTAGCTAGCTACTCTTAAAAGCCGAAGCCATAACTATTTACATACAGCAATAAAGCACAGCTGGTTGTACAGGATAGTGTCACATTCTGGTAGTAGGGACAAATATCTAACTACTAGAGAAATGTGTACTACTATATGTCTCAATACCTGAGCCCGTTAGATCAATGGCAAAGAAACTGAACCCTTATATTAGTATAATATTGCATTTTTTTCATTGCTTAGCCTATATTTGTAGTAAAAAACGCTTTTTATTTTATAGTATATATTTTATATTCTGATTACAATTGTACATACATTGTTCAAATTTAAAAAAGTGGAGAAAAACAAATTCGGTAGGGAATTTTGTATCTTATTCCGTTCAAAATACACCTAATTATAAGTTATTTATAGTTATTCAGTAATCTATATACTATAACTTTAAACTCGATAATACTATAGTTAGTAATTTTATACTACACTTACACACGTAGGTACATTAAATTAAATTGTTTAATAGTATAATTAATAAATCGATAAATCATGTTCTACTCACAAAATTTTACAACTGTTGACATAGAACGGGTGTTCGCACCATGGAACTCCTTGTTAATTCACGATGCTATGTGACAGCCAGTATCGATGGTAGATGTTACATTACTCTTGCAGTTACTATCCATAAACCATGATGTTAATAGTTGAACATACAACCGCGTGTAACCACCCTTGATGGCCAGTCATGTGATGTAACCTCCAGCAGTGGTTTACTGGGACATTCATTTTCACTAACGCTTAATTGAAAAATTAATTTTTCTTATATAGTGTTAACTTTTAATCTTTCCTATCTTAAACAATAATTACTACAATTATACAAAAGAAAATATTTTAATGAATATTTTTTATACTGCCATTTAAAAAAATTGTAAAGAATTTAATGTTTGAATGTGTTCCAACAAGGTTTTTATTCCATCTTTGCTTATGCATTTCTACTTGGCCTTTAATTTTTCTTTACATATCACTTATTTGCTTGATGTTTATGTAATGCTTCACAGAGTGCAGTGCTCTTTGCACTACATTCCCAATGTTGTGAACCTTGACCTTGCAGGGTGATTCACTCCCTAAAAGGCGATATAGCATAATAGTAACTACTGCTTATTAAACATTGGTAAAATGTAGATTCGAGATAAGAAATATACTTTATAATCATTACAAAATTTACAGAAAACTATTTACTTACTCTTTGGCATTCTGGTGTCTATTAACTGATATAATTAATTAATTTAAAATATTGAAATTACTTCCATATTAACATTGCACTATATCGAAAGATATGGAGGTATACAAATTAAATTAAATTAAAAGAAATTTTATCAAATAGGTATATTGTTATGAGTGTTATCTATACTACAGTTTATACGTTTAAAAAATGTGCGATATTGGAATACTCATTGAATGTTGTTGGTTAAAATTCAACTAAATTACCCATTGTAAAATTTTAATTCTTTAGTTGTACTCGTATTTAGATTGTACTTTGGAATTGCTTTCTACCCAATGATTAATATCTGTGATACATTCTCTTTGAAAATAATTACGATGTGACATCTTGAAATATTAAGAGTTAAGTTAAAAATGTATTAAAATATCCCTTCCAAAGTGGTACCTAATTACTTTTATTCGTTTTGTAACAAACGATTTGTAGGTTTTCCATGACAGTGAATTGCAGTCAGTTAAAAATGTATTAAAATATCCCTTCCAAAGTGGTGATTACTTTTATTCGTTTTGTAACAAACGATTTGTAGGTTTTCCATGACAGTGAATTGCAGTCAGTGTGGTAATTACTTTTATTCGTTTTGTAACAAACGATTTGTAGGTTTTCCATGACAGTGAATTGCAGTCAGTTAAAAATGTATTAAAATATCCCTTCCAAAGTGGTAATTACTTTTATTCGTTTTGTAACAAACGATTTGTAGGTTTTCCATGACAGTGAATTGCAGTCAGTTAAAAATGTATTAAAATATCCCTTCCAAAGTGGTAATTACTTTTATTCGTTTTGTAACAAACGATTTGTAGGTTTTCCATGACAGTGAATTGCAGTCAGTTAAAAATGTATTAAAATATCCCTTCCAAAGTGGTAATTACTTTTATTCGTTTTGTAACAAACGATTTGTAGGTTTTCCATGACAGTGAATTGCAGTCAGTTAAAAATGTATTAAAATATCCCTTCCAAAGTGGTGATTACTTTTATTCGTTTTGTAACAAACGATTTGTAGGTTTTCCATGACAGTGAATTGCAGTCAGTTAAAAATGTATTAAAATATCCCTTCCAAAGTGGTAATTACTTTTATTCGTTGTGTAACAACCGATTTGTAGGTTTTCCATGACAGTGAATTGCAGTCAGTTAAAAATGTATTAAAATATCCCTTCCAAAGTGGTAATTACTTTTATTCGTTGTGTAACAACCGATTTGTAGGTTTTCCATGACAGTGAATTGCAGTCAGTTAAAAATGTATTAAAATATCCCTTCCAAAGTGGTAATTACTTTTATTCGTTGTGTGACAACCGATTTGTAGATTTTCCATGACAGTGAATTGCAGTCAGTTAAAAATGTCGAAGGAGTTGTTATAACGCATATTACATCCTAGAAGGTTTCTTCTAGTTGGTTTATATACATTCAAGTAGAACCTAAACTGGAACAAACAAATGGACGTCTAGGATCGGCACATCGCTAACTCAAAATGCCAAGATATTGGGGTGCAAGAGTAGAGCGGTAGGTAAAGGCTACTGCGGAAAATCACAGTTGGAATTTGTAGGGCCCCGTAAGTATTGGTGCTAGCGTTATAGTTGTAACTGTCCTGACTCTTACAGGGCTGGCTTTCCCTTCTTTAGGGGAGAGATTAATGCCCAAAACTCTTCCTCATGGATCTTGAATGGGTCCAGCTCCTATCCCCAAACTTTGGCTATGTAGAATATCCTGTTAGTATGGTAGCAGTGCAAATACCATTTTAGGACTATGTGCAAGTACTCAGGTTCTTGTCCTAAAAGAATAAAAAACTTCATTTTAAAGGTTTCATTTATATTTATCACTTATTACTTTTATGTTAAAATGTTTTATAAAATATATTTCATAATGCTTGAGATGTGATATAGGAATAATAATATTAATGAATATAAACCCTTTATATATTGCGTAGCTTTATGGTGCATAATTTTAATTTTGTATTATAATTTATTGCAATTATGATGTGTATATACCGTTTTATATGGGTAGCTGAAACAATTCTCCCATTAAAATCATTGAGAAAGAGATGTTTATTGGGTCAAATAGAGTGTGATAAATAATAATCTAATTACGATTGCAAAAGATAATATTTTCATGGTTTGTTAGTCCACTGGAAACGTTTGTTAAAACACTGAAATGCTATTTACATTCCCTAGACAAATATTCCTCTAAATTAATGCACTCGGATATTTTGTCTGCATGTAAACTAATAAAATAATCACTGGAGCGAGACTGTAGTCTATAGCTGCATTGTGGAACCTCCAATGTCTGATTGACTTAGCACCGACAAGTCTGTACGGCATACTTGGCTGCTGTTGGCATACTTCGCTGTGACGACAAATGGCTCCATTTGCACACCATTTCTGACATTAGACAAACCAAACCAACCAAGACTTCACCGCTTAGTGCGCATTTCAACATGAAATATTTCTCCGCAGTTCCTTCCCATTACTTTAACATAGGGTGGGACACTATGTCTCCGAATAATGCGATTATTTTAAAAAACCTTTCTTGCTTTTACTGACTTCAAACATTGTCATAGTAATAAGTAAGCCTGTAGGCACTGATTTAATTGCAATGGTAAAAGAGTAATTACATAAAATACTGCTGCATAATCTTCATTTAATTTTATCTCCTCTTGTTTTTAGGGTGTTTAAGAACTTTTAAGTTAATTTTATTTGCCACCATTTTTCTTTAAATGGAATTTTGAAATGGTTTCTGGTCACTTATTGTATCGGTTTAGTTCCTGTTTAAAACAGTATCGATACACAAAGCAAATTTTAAAATCTTGTGATGAAGGGGAAAGGGTGATAAGCTGATAAAAATATTTATGGATCTTATATAAATAAAATATGTACCATAACCTTTAGAATTTAAGTTGATATAAAATGTAGAAAACTCATAAACTTAGAAGCAATTAAACGAGGAACAATACTTTTAGTTAACTAGAAGTTCTATAGATCAAAATGAACAAATTACAATTTGAAACTGGGTACATCCATTTCCGTGTCTACCAACGAAATTATTGCGTCAAATTTGCGTGAAAATCAGCCAAGAGTTCAATTTGCTTACCCGCGTACGTTATTTTGTAACACTATTTGGATCAGAACTCAGCTTAATTTGTTTCTGTAGTCATGTAAAAGAATACAATAAAATGTGTTATGTATTTACAAGTAATTTTGTATTGTATTAAGTTTGTAACACATCATTCATTTTCATTTTTATCTGACTTACTTTATCTACCAAAAACTTTCTATTTATAGACACACTTTTCACTTTAGGAATTTAGGAAATACCAGGAATATATTTGCGTCAGTTTGTAATTGAGACTATAGCAGGGCTACACATTGGTTCGGTCCGGTGATCAAAGCTACAGCTGAGGAGTCATTACATTACAAGTCAGCCAGTTAACCAGCAAATTTGGAGTAGATCACTACATGAGCCTAATAATGTTCACAATCTACCTTACCTATATTAGCGTAAGTTTGTAATTGAGACTATACCAGGGCTACACATTGGTTCGGTCCGGTGATCAAAGCTACAGCTGATCAAAGCTACAGCTGAGGAGTCATTACATTACAAGTCAGCCAGTTAACCAGCAAATTTGGAGTAGATCACTACATGAGCCTAATAATGTTCACAATCTACCTTACCTATATTAGCGTAAGTTTGTAATTGAGACTATACCAGGGCTACACATTGGTTCGGTCCGGTGATCAAAGCTACAGCTGAGGAGTCATTACATTACAAGTCAGCCAGTTAACCAGCAAATTTGGAGTAGATCACTACATGAGCCTAATAATGTTCACAATCTACCTTACCTATATTAGCGTAAGTTTGTAATTGAGACTATACCAGGGCTACACATTGGTTCGGTCCGGTGATCAAAGCTACAGCTGAGGAGTCATTACATTACAAGTCAGCCAGTTAACCAGCAAATTTGGTGTAGATCACTACATGAGCCTAATAATTTTCACAATCATCCTTAGCTAGGTTAGCTAAGTTAGTTTTTTCAGCATAGAATTAAACTAAAGAAATACAAGTCTAAATTAGTTCTTCTTTATTTTTAGTTTGTTTAAATTATAAATATTTATATAGAAGATAAATATAACAAAATGATAGCTAACCTTTCCTAGCTTTCTGCAAGTACTTCAAAATTATATCTAGTACGTAGATCTGAGCTGAATGAGTTGAATATACAATGTGTTCAATGAAAAATCGTATATTTTTAAAAAATTATAGCAAGTGATTAATTATCTTTATATACTGTACGGTAACGCTGTTGTTAGCTTACTTTATAAATAGGATTTTGCTTACAGTTCCTGTTCGGTGTTGAGTAGCAATAAACACAACGTTTACATCGATTAACACTCGGTAAGCTTCTATGTGATCTTATTTTCGTAGGTTTTCTTTTTTTCTAAGTAAAATGGTAAACTTGTTTTTGAGGTAGTAAAATAGTTTAATATTAGCAAATGTATAGATGTTTTAAAACGATTGCGTGTAAATACTTCAAGAACTATTGTTTAAGGTGTTTTAATGTTTAGTTCAAAAGTACTGGTTAAAATGTTCAATAACTCAGCATGAACATTTTATAAAAGATGTACAGGGTGTATATTAAGTCCTGATACGTCTGAGAATATTCAACACGGATTTATGTATCGTTGCCAAACATTCAATATACGCATTTAAATATTTTTTGGACTTTTTGGATAAAAATATCTCCTCTCCTTTCAAAAAAGCTTGAAAGTTTCACATTGCAACGTCTATCTTGTGACATATCATTTCAAACGTAAATTTTAAAGAACCGCAATGACATGAACAAAACATCTCTACTAAGATCGTGGCAAAAGTTATGGGGAAAACACCTTACATCTAAGGGTGTATATTAAGTCATGGTACGCCTGGATATATTCAAAATGGATTTATGGAGATATCAATGCACAACCTTCATCAGACATTAAATTACTCTTTTGGATTATTTTGAGGGTAACAGAATTTCACCCTCACATATAGTTTTAAAGGTGTATTCAATGGAATTAAAATGTTATGAACAAAAAATCTCCACAACAATCCTAGCAAGAGTTATAGGCAAATAATCCGTTACATTGTAATGCCATCTAGAAAATAGACACCTTTTACCAAAACTATGCACATTAGATACTACGTAATGAAATAAGCTGAGCCCCTCAGTCTTAATAAAAGATATCAGACATGCAATGCGTTGATATGCGCAAGACATTAGAATTTTCCCAATTTATTATTTTTTGCTTTATTTACCTTAAATATTTGCAGCTCATGCCTATCAGAAAACAAAATGTTTGCTGCTTCTGGCTTTTGAAAGCGTACCTTTAAAGTGGTTGTGCTCGCTTATGCCTTAACAGATTCCGTTGAAACAAGTACTGTTGAAATTGTATTCAAATCTCCAAATAGTTGGCGTCTAGTACATTTATTATAACAATACTGGTTTTATTCAATTGACTTTAAAACTTTTTAACAAATGCCATTTTGTTAATATTAAAAGAAATAATACAATAATTTGTGTTTTCCTATTACCTATTCTTGAACCGATGTGTCAAATTAGATTTCTTTACCTTTACTAGTTATAGAGATAATAATTTGTTAGTAAAACATACTAAATGGTGGCTAGCGGTTAATCGAAGTGTAAATTGGAAAAAGGTATTCTTCATTTTTAGCTTAGAATCACACATACAATTTTAAAATGAGTAGACATCCGAACCTATTTGTTACACACTGTACATTTGTTAAGAACCCGCAGACTATATTTGGCTAATGGTGACTTGATTGTCTTTTTTCAATAATTTTTTTTATTTCAAAAAAAGAAGAATCTTTTAATGGTAAATAAGTAAACTACACTAACACTATGTATTACATTTTAACTATTTTGAAATTTATCCGTAATTGAACACGTTAGTTTTTTATTTTTATATATCACTCCGTCTAAAGAGGTAATCACATTTGTGTGAGCCTTTTCGTACCTTTTCTCAGTTGCTGTAGCGTGAGTAAATAGAGCTATTTGTCTACTCTCAATATTGCTAATGTTCAACTTTTATAAAGCAATATTTATAGCATCCATCTGAAATATTTGCACTATTTACCAGAGCAGTATCGTGAAAATAGCAACCACTTTAAAAAGACAAGCTCCCCCGTGTGTTTGGTAACAGGGGAAGTATCGTGTTTATGATTTACGGCGGACACGGCCTCTGGTGTGTTAACCTCACAAGTGGTGTGAGTAGATGGAGCCATTTGTCTGTGAGGTTGTGCCAAGCCTGAGTCCTTGCTACATTCTTTTATTTCTCACATACACTCTGATGGGAGGATCTATTAAGCACATTAGTTACAAAATATAAATTTAAATCACACAAATACATTTAACTGTGTATTAACAGCATTGTAGCTTTTTATTGGAAATACTAGGAATTATCTGTGTATTTACACTCAAAATTGTTCTATTAAATAACAAGTACTTTCTAGGTCAAGGACGCCATTTCAATGGCGTAATAAACACTCCTTAAAATAAGTAATCACTGGCATATATCCCAATGTCATCATCCATTTAAAAATAATTAGACTTTAAGTTTACCAACCGTGATGGCAAGACAAAAACTCAGGATAAACAATTGTGAAAATCATAAATAATGAGTACTCTTATATAACATTTTGGCTTAAGTTGTTATAGACTTCAACTCTTAGGGTGAATTTGGGCTGTGGAGTGTCATGTTTGGTGAAATTACTCAGAAATATTCGGTAAGTGCTACCATCAGGGGCAATTACAATAGGCTCATTTAATTTTTATTTAATTATTTTAACGGTTTTCCATTGCACATTCTACATAAAATATTTTGAAGAAAATTAACTTAATCTGGAACTGAAAAATTTCCAATCTTTAAAATAATAAATTTAATTCACCTGCAACAAAGTAATCCATAATAACCACAAGAGATCATAAAGTACGTATAGTAGCAGTGAAACAAGAAATGAAACTTAAAAATAAACATGTAGGGGTGGAGCCGTTATATTTAAGTAAAAACAACTTAATGGAAAAATTGGTTAAAATGATTTTAAGAAATTAATCACTGCATGGAAAACGTATTCTAAGAACAAACATTTACACAAACAGGTAGCAATAAATATAAATTGGTTAAAAGTTATAATAACCTTAACAAAAACAAAAGACAAATTCCAGTGTTAGATACGTATCTTACATTAGTAAAAGAGAAAACAATTTAGCAACTAAATAACGAGGGACATAGAGAAAAAAAGTTAAGGTTGGGTGGTGTCTGAGACACTCGCTGGTGTCGTTGAGGAAACGAGGAATACATCCGTGTTGACCATAAATAGTGGGATGGAATTGTTTAGTGAAGAGACTACACCCCTGGATCGAGTTTCTCTTGGCACTTTAAAGTCATCTCAGAAGTCAGTTAGGAATTTGCAAAGAAAATATTTTTCAAGAGTTAATAATAATAATAATCTTTATTGCGTCAACAATTATTAGATTGCATGCATGCGTCAAGTGCATTCATAATAATATACAATTACGTACATTGCAGTTATTGCTATTTAGTTGTATAATTTAATTGTATAATAGAACTGGGGGTTTAATTTTATTCTAGTTTTCAATAGTTTTCAATAATTTTCATCTCAGCAACTCAACATGAACTCTTCAACGGAATAAAATGCTTTTGACACCAGGAGGTGTTTTAATCGAGATTTTAATAGTTTAGAATCAATAAGATGTTTATTCCCTCAGGCAGCTTGTTTATCAGTTTCACACCAACTTGGGACGGCAAGTGTTCAAATGCACTCGTTCTATGTTTTACAATCCGAAAGTTGTCTCTGCCTCTTGTCTCGTATTGGTGGACGTCACTGCCTTGGACCAACTCGCTTTTGAGCTGACTGTATAGAACGACGTCGAGAATATAGAGACAGGGTAAAGTTAACAATCCATGCTCTCTGAAGGCATCTTTGCACGACTCTCTGAAATTCAATTTGTAAATAATTCTGATAGCTTTCTTTTGAGCTCTAAATACTCTTTTGAATTTGTATTTATAACAGCTGCCCCGCAGTCTCAAACCGTAAGACTTTGGAGAGCAACTAAGAAGCAACTTTGGAGCAGATGCTGTCAATGTGAAAGTCCCATGTCAGTTCTCGATCAAGGTATATTCCAAGGAATTTAACGGATTCGGCCTCTTCCAAGAGAACATCGTCCATCATTGCTGCGGGACGATACTACTGTTCTTGTCGATGCCGAAGGTAAAAGTTTATTTAGTTTGATTTTGAGCTGTTTGTTTTCAGATTGAGTCTTGAGAAATGTTCGATGCATGAATTTAAATCGATAAATGATTTCACTTCAAGATCAGTTTTATATTTCGATTTAATACAGAGAGTCGTGTCATCAGCATATTGAATCACCTTTCCATTCTGGATTGATGTATTCAACTTGTTTACATAAATAAGGAAGATAACTGGCCCTAATATTGATCCCTGAGGGACACCATAGGGCATCTTGACCCTATTAAGACCCTATTAGACAGCATTCACAATCCGTACGCATTATCTCCGCTGATGAACATTCTGAAGCCAAAAGAAGAGTTGAAGTTCATTACCTAGTACTTCATAGTAACGGAAGCCCATGCGAGTTCCGACTAGGGGTACCAACCCGAACTGAATTGTATCCGAAGATCAGTGTGTATCCTCAAGTAGGAGCACCAGGTAACAGTTGAGTGGTCCAGTAGTGGGCGTACAGGTGTCTTGTACAGTGTGATCAGAGTAGAATGTGAAGTAAAGTCTCGGGACGATTTGAAGATTGATCGAAGCTGTTGCTATGCTCTGTGGGAGACATTATGTATGTGCAGTAGGATTCCAAGATGACGACACCACAACACCAAAGTTTTTGACACTATCAACCCTGTCCACGTTGGAATCATATAGTATAAATTCGTGCGTGAATACCTTTGAACCCGTGAGAATGTGAGGACGGCACAGTTCCCGGTATTGAGTTCCAGGCAGTTTTCACCAATCCATAACTCGACGGCAGTGAGCGAATTTGCAGCTGTATACAGTCATCTTTAGTGGCGATCTTGAGGCCGTCAGCGAATAAGAAGAATTGAGCGGATATTGCTGTGACAACATCGTTGATAAAGAGCGCGGACAAGAACGGTGCTAGATGCCAGCCTTGCGGAACACCCGATAGAACAATAATAGGTTGTGATACTCTGTATACTGGCAGCTTAGCAAGCAACAAGGTACGTCATACCCGATCAAACGCCTTTCAGTAATGTAGGTATATGCAGGCAACTTGCATTCTAATTCTGAAAGCAGAAAGTATGTAGTCCGCCATAACAACTGGATTTGTCACTGTTTATTTTCCACTTACGGAGTCCACGTTGTATAAATGTAATAACATTTTCCAAAGCAAAAGTAAATTTGTCCAGAACAATTACCTCAAAGACTGGCCATTTTGGGTTATATAAAAATTGGCCTGTAGTTAGAAACATCACTCCGGTTCTAGTTAGGCTGGCAAGATAACAGCTTATATTGACTTTAATGTAAATATTAAAATGTAAGTTGCATTATTTTAAGTAATACATTTTGTTAATTATATATTAAATAAGGTCAAATTTCTTATGAATAATTTCTCACCTAACAAATACAGTACGTGTATATTTCAGTTATTATTATGAATTTGAGGAGAGTTTTATTTTCATTAAAAAAATATTATCTCCATGCTTTTACTATATTGAACAGAAAGTTCCTTGACACTAGTTAGTGCTAGTATTGATGTAAATATTTAAAAAATGTTTTGTTAAATTTTGTATTAATCAAAATACAATGTTTAATAATACAAAAGAGTATTCGAAATAGTATAACATATTTAAAAGCAGTGCATTTACTTATACAACTTATTATTAATGGATTTCACTTACACCGTGCAGATCCTAAGGTACTTCTATAAGTCAAAAAGTATTAACAACTTACTCTATTATGTTAACTATAGAAGTCACTCTAGTGAAAAGAAAACCTAAGATGGAAGCCTCTTAATCCACATTATAATGACAACGGATAGAAAAAAACAATTACAATTGGGATTTGGGGAAATGGGATGGAATACAGATACAACACACGTAAACAATAAATACAGAAACAAGAAAAAAGTTAGGTACACATCGGAAAAACTGTTTTACTACACTATTTTCAATGTATCAATATTATAAATTTTATTATAAACGTGTCAGGGTAATGAGGTTCTCACATCGTGCGTGTGACTTGCCTATATCAACTTTGTGATTCCTTAAATGGACGACATCGGAATAAAACAAATTTTAACGGTAAATACAACATTTGACACAGGGATTTATATCAATATAAGAAACAGTTTTTAATCATTTATATTACTCATTTTTTAATATTCCGAATGGGACGTTCAAATATAGATGTTGGTAACTATATAAACGTATTGGAAATGTAGGTCCAGAGTTACAAACCCACACACGAGGTCACTAGGGTGCAGGTATGTCTCCGGGGAAATCTGCTCATGTATTTGATTTCTTTATCTACGCAGTACGTTTGGCAGAGGAAATAATATACTAATGGCTTTTTATAACAAGCTATAAAACAGGTTTGTAGTAAATAATTAGATATATAATATGGATAAGTACAAATCATCAACGGACTTCCAGAGGTTGAGGAATTGATAGATGTGTCACTCTCGACCAACAGCACTTATGCCATTATAATATTATTTTTTACTTAAACCGTAATGGGTTCACTGTAAAACTGCATTTTCTTCGACGAAAAGACAATTCTCTATATATTTACCTTTACTAATAATACAATGTAACCGTATAAATTCGTACTTTTATTTCGGAGATTTATATATTTCTATACATAGTGACTAATAAAAAAACTATTTCATCGAAGACTATTTTTAACATGTTATAACATAAACGAACATAATTTTATAAATTAGTATGGATAACTTTAATCTGAAACTGTAAATTTTGTATATGTTTACAAACATTTTCAGTGGGTATGAGTAGAATTGATATTAGCCCTTCACGATCGGTATTTACGGTTAGTGATGTGCCACTACTGGACATCCATTAGGATGCTCCGATTTAAGTGAAACATCGGTTTTTGCTGTAATCAGTGTGGGTTCAACTGGAAGATTAGTCAGAAGTAAACCCTCCTTGGAGTCAAGAAACTGACATATTAAGAGGCGTAGACATATATGTATAATTATTTATAATATAAGTATTTAGAATAAATGTTGTGCGATAAAACCAATATCATATACAACTCTGATACATAAACGGTTTATTACTGCAATATAAAAACATATTTTACACTTATGGAATGATTTACTTAAAATTTTACCTTTGGAGTTTTTATGTCAGGCTGACAAGTTTTTAGTATAAGGTAATCGTTATAAATATTTATACATAAAAGATACTATGAAAGACATAATATATACGTTTACAAGTACTATTATCATCTGATTTTAATTTATTACATCTGCGTAATTTAATTTTATATGAATTAAGCATATTCAAGTCTCAGAATGGTGTTGATATGAGGTATATTACGTTTTAAAAATATTTATTGATTATTTAAGAATACAGATTATTAATGTAGATTTAATGATATAAAATTTCGATATAAATTTTTTTAATATACTTTTTTAATTTTTTTCTTATATGCTTTGTATAACAATTATAGTCTTTTCAGGATGATGGAACTTTGAAAATTATATATAAACAAGCCAGTCGTATAAAATACGTCATCTAGCATAAATTAAAAGGAACATTTTTAAATGCAACCCCAAATGGTAAACTTAATAATGTTTTTATTATTAGTTACTTTAATATTATGCCACGCTTCATATAGTTTAAAACCAATTTCATTAATCTAATTGTTTTAATATTTTTCATATTAAAATGTATCTTAATACTCAGTTTGTTTTGACATTTGCTTATTGAGAAACTTTATCGCTGCCATCTTCACCACGCATAACAACTGATGTACAAATGTTATTCAACGCTCAGAAAAAAGAATAAAGTGAAATGCATTATAATCGAACTTGATGATGCGTATATGGAGATGAAAGTTCATTCAAGTTTTTAATTATATTTATTATCTCTTGATTGATAATTATATAGTGCTGACAGACAAAAAATTTTTAATCCCCTTAAATGATAGTCTTGAATGACGCCAATACATTCACATAATTTCCTTGTCCCTACAGTTTGAAAACAACTTTGTTTTGTATGGTGAAATGCTTATCCAGAGGCCAAGACATACACATGTACGAGACACGAGGCAGAGATAACTACTGTTTACAGAGAGGGTTACATTGGCAAGAAATAAAAGAAGTGTGTTTACAAAATTGCATGTCTGCATGAAAATGATGTGGTTTGAATGTGTAAAAGTTAACAATATAATAAATTGACGTTTGCTATGCATCTGTAAAATATTTGTTCACAGTAAAAATGGTTTGATTTGAATAGGATATTTTACAGCAGAATCTCGTATGCAGTTTTGTATATTTCACGTTTAGACAATAAAATAATACATTTATTCCGTGAAATTTATTAAAAACGTATCTTATATCTTTACCGTGACTGATAAAAAACTAACTTTGCAAAGTAAATGTTTTACATTTTTTACATAAAAAGCCTAATAGGAAGTATTTTTACTGTGAAGAATTCAATTTATATTCATAATTATAGAAATTTTTGTAAAAGACCACATATACAAAAGTATATAAGGTACCAAAATATAAAAAACAATAAATATTGGTTATATTTTGGTATTTTAAAAATAAAAACCACATTTAGTTTTAGTTCTATAATTTGTCATCCATATTTTATTGTTGAAACAGGCTCCTAGTAATGGAGACACTACGCTTAACATTACATATCACGTGTAGTACTCCTAGGTTTATATGTAGGCTACTTGGATAATTAAAATGCAATCTAATCGGACTTTAGCGCAACATCATAGCCACAACCATTTATTTATTCCAACCACTAGTCTACATAGCAACTTAATTCGATTTTTCTAAATTTATAGCTCTACTATACCGTACCTGCATTGGAGGTGTGTCTAGAGGTTTATGTGTATCTGCTGTTGAACATAGATATTATCATCTTTATAGTATAGAGCTCGAACTTACATTTTCCAATTTCTTGGAATTGGGTAGAAACTAGCAAATAGTTTACTATTTTTTCCTGATTCACAATTATCCTATGTGTCTCTCAAATGCTCAAAACACAAAAAGCGGTAAGACTAATGAATAAATCAACAAGAGATTAACATTGATGTATTTTATGATGTACAAATGGTAGAAGTACGCCACACTCTCTAAAGGCTTTGCTGAGGTTGCATACAAAATCTTTAATTTATTGCTCATTTAATTCTCGTGTTGTATTCAAGCCATAAAAAAGGAGTTGACCTGAACATAGCGCATCATAGAAATCATTCTAGTGCAAAAAAGGTTCATGCAAAAATTTTACATATAAGATTTGGTTTTCGAAACTTATTAAAACATGATCATTAAATTGGGTTCCATGCCAGGTTAAAATAATAAACGTTAACATTCCAAGTCACTATTGGGTGATGTCATATATGTTGAGATAGTTAGATATAATTTGTTAATATGTCTAATGTTTAAATATTTTATATTTATATTGAATGTGTATTTATATTTCTGTAGAAATATATTTATTCAGATATTGCTTCGTTGTCATCATGGTTACCAATAAGACCAAAGTTAATTGATTTTATAACTCGCAGTCAAATCGTGTGGGGTGACAAGCTAAATCACTGAAAACAGTGTCCCTCATATAGAAATGGAGCTAAATGCACATTTTAAAGTTTATAGCTCGGTAAGTTTTGGAGAATTGCGACAGACATACAGACATACAAATAGGAAATATTTACAGCAACACGAGTGATAGTCTTCACTACAAGTTAATAAATAATTCATGAGTAAATACATTTAATAAGGTAAGAAAAATACAAAAACGTATAAATCAAAGTAATTTTCAAGCCAATATGAACGGTGTAGAAAAATCAGAAGAGTAAACAACAGGGCCGAGGTAGCACAAAGCTTTGTTTACCAGCACTAATCTGACCCAAGCACAACTGTATCTGACAAGCGCTGATTGTTTGCTCACTTGTTTTCTTTTAGTTTGGTCGATTTTTACTTTCTGATGGAACTCCGCTTACTTTGCAAACAACTACTGAGCACGTAGCTAAATTAATGCATGTTTGTCAGCAAAGTATTAGAGCTATGAATTGAACTGTTGCTGTTTGGTTTCTTGCCTACCTAAAGAGTCGTGCATATAGGTAATTGAATTTTGCGAATATCTTATCTACTGCAGATATTTTGGGCATTATTATTATAAGCTTTGTGTGTAATTAAACTTAATATGGTCTGTTGGTAGAAGTGGATACTCATAAAGTGCTCTTGCCACTTTCAGGGCAACATTAGGCCAAGTAATGAACAATAAGTAATAACTTAATTAACAAAATGTAAACATGACTATACTGCCATGATCAGTTTTTGAAGCGTGGAAACACAAAGTAAATGACGTTTAAGTTATTAAAGACCATATTAAATTGAAGATATATCTGAAATCCATACATATTGATCAATTAACATAATTATATAACCACGAAACATATTTAAAAAAAGATAACTGCAAGTTAAATGAGATAGAAATGTTTCTTATTCACCTCTTCTATGCTTTCATTAATAATGTATGGCTGGCTATTGCGGTATAGATGTGTTGCCAGTACAGATATAGATATTTACCATCCCCTATAGTGCACTAGGTCACTAGGGTAACAAATACCATCTGGGAAATCTGTACATGTATCTGATGTCATTTGTCATCTAGTGACATTTGACAAATGTAATGCAATATTAATAACTTTACAAAACATTGTTAGCATTATTTGCAATCAGTTTTAGTGGAGGTTTAAATGATGACACAGAGATTGGGTGGATTTAGAGTTGACTGCTTCTTTTCCTAATTATAAATGACTGCAACTAATTATTATACAGTTTTAATGGATTACTATATACATATTTTAATAAAATTCAGAAGCAGTGTTAATAGCGTGAGTTATCATAAAATAATAATACGTTATACATAACTTATATATGATATCTGGTATCACAGAATACCTAGAATATTAGACACTTTTAGAATGTTATCAACCTAAAGTGATTAGCTGTAATAAATGATAATAATACGTTATACATAACTAATATATGATATCTGGTATCACAGAATACCTACAATATTAGACACTTTTAGAATAATAAAGTGATTAGCTGTAATAAATGATAATAATACGTTTATACATAACTTATATATGATGGTATCACAGAATACCTAGAATATTAGACACTTTTAGAATGTTATCTACCTAAAGTGATTAGCTGTAATAAATGATAATAATACGTTATACATAACTTAAAATGATATCTGGTATCACAGAATACCTAGAATATTAGACACTTTTAGAATGTTATCTACCTAAAGTGATTAGCTGTAATAAATGATAATAATACGTTATACATAACTTATATATGATATCTGGTATCACAGAAATACCTAGAATATTAGACACTTTTAGAATGTTATCTACCTAAAAGTGATTAGCTGTAATAAATGATAATAATACGTTATACATAACTTATATATGATATCTGGTATCACAGAATACCCTAGAATATTAGACACTTTTAGAATGTTATCAACCTAAAGTGATTAGCTGTAATAAATGATAATAATACGTTATACATAACTTATATATGATATCAGGTATCACAGAATACCTAGAATATTAGACACTTTTAGAATGTTATCTACCTAAAGTGATTAGCTGTAATAAATGATAATAATACGTTATACATAACTTATATATGATATCTGGTATCACAGAATACCTAGAATATTAGACACTTTTAGAATGTTATCTACCTAAAGTGGATTAGCCTGTAATAAATGATAATAATACGTTATACATAACTTATATATGATATCTGGTATCACAGAATACCTAGAATATTAGACACTTTTAGAATGTTATCTACCTAAAGTGATTAGCTGTAATAAATGATAATAATACGTTTATACATAACTTATATATGGATATCTGGTATCACAGAATACCTAAGAATATTAGACACTTTTAGAATGTTATCTACCTAAAGTGATTAGCTGTAATAAATGATAATAATACGTTATACATAACTTATATATGATATCTGGTATCACAGAATACCTAGAATATTAGACACTTTTAGAATGTTATCTACCTAAAGTGATTAGCTGTAATAAATGATAATAATACGTTATACATAACTTATATATGATATCTGGTATCACAGAATACCTAGAATATTAGACACTTTTAGAATGTTATCTACCTAAAGTGATTAGCTGTAAATAAATGATAATAATACGTTATACATAACTTATATATGATATCTGGTATCACAGAATACCTAGAATATTAGACACTTTTAGAATGTTATCTACCTAAAGTGATTAGCTGTAATAAATGATAATATAATACGTTATACATAACTTATATATGATATCTGGTATCACAGAATACCTAGAATATTAGACACTTTTAGAATGTTATCTACCTAAAGTGATTAGCTGTAATAAATGATAATAATACGTTATACATAACTTATATATGATATCTGGTATCACAGAATACCTAGAATATTAGACACTTTTAGAATGTTATCAACCTAAAGTGATTAGCTGTAATAAATGATAATAATACGTTATACATAACTTATATATGAATATTCTGGTATCACAGAATACCTAGAATATTAGACACTTTTTTAGAATGTTATCTAACCTAAAGTGATTAGCTGTAATAAATGATAATAATACGTTATACATAACTTATATATGATATCTGGTATCACAGAATACCTAGAATATTAGACACTTTTAGAATGTTATCAACCTAAAGTGATTAGCTGTAATAAATGATAATAATAATACGTTATACAAACTTATATATGATATCTGGTATCACAGAATACCTAGAATATTAGACACTTTTAGAATGTTATCAACCTAAAGTGATTAGCTGTAATAAATGATAATAATACGTTATACATAACTTATATATGATATCTGGTATCACAGAATACCTAGAATATTAGACACTTTTAGAATGTTTATCTACCTAAAGTGATTAGCTGTAATAAATGATAATAATACGTTTATACATAACTTATATATGATATCTGGTATCACAGAATACCTAGAATATTAGACACTTTTAGAATGTTATCTACCTAAAAGTGATTAGCTGTAATAAATGATAATAATACGTTATACATAACTTATATATGATATCTGGTATCACAGAATACCTAGAATATTAGACACTTTTAGAATGTTATCTACCTAAAGTGATTAGCTGTAATAAATGATAATAATACGTTATACATAACTTATATATGATATCTGGTATCACAGAATACCTAGAATATTAGACACTTTTAGAATGTTATCTAACCTAAAGTGATTAGCTGTAATAAATGATAATAATACGTTATACATAACTTATATATGATATCTGGTATCACAGAAATACCTAGAATATTAGACACTTTTAGAATGTTATCTACCTAAAGTGATTAGCTGTAATAAATGATAATAATACGTTATACATAACTTATATATGATATCTGGTATCACAGAATAACCTAGAATATTAGACACTTTAGAATGTTATCACCTAAAGTGATTAGCTGTAATAAATGATAATAATACGTTATACATAACTTATATATGATATCTGGTATCACAGAATACCTAGAATATTAGACACTTTTAGAATGTTATCTACCTAAAGTGATTAGCTGTAATAAATGATAATAATACGTTTATACATAACTTATATATGATATCTGGTATCACAGAATACCTAGAATATTAGACACTTTTAGAATGTTATCTACCTAAAGTGATTAGCTGTAATAAATGATAATAATACGTTATACATAACTTATATATGATATCTGGTAATCACAGAATACCTAGAAATATTAGACACTTTTAGAATGTTATCTACCTAAAGTGATTAGCTGTAATAAATGATAATAATACGTTATACATAACTTATATATGATATCTGGTATCACAGAATACCTAGAATATTAGACACTTTTAGAATGTTATCTACCTAAAGTGATTAGCTGTAATAAATGATAATAATACGTTATACATAACTTATATATGATATCTGGTATCACAGAAATACCCTAGAATATTAGACACTTTTAGAATGTTATCTACCTAAAGTGATTAGCTGTAATAAATGATAATAATACGTTTATACATAACTTATATATGATATCTGGTATCACAGAATACCTAGAATATTAGACCACTTTTAGAATGTTATCAACCTAAAGTGATTAGCTGTAATAAATGATAATATTTTTATCACGTAAAATAAACAATTTCATTACCTTGGCATTTTTATTCACAAATATTAATGGCCACTATACAGAGATACATATAATTGATTGATAATGCATTTAAACGCATTAATGCTATTGGGTAATTCATTCAATCATTGAATATTTTTGGTTATTTGATAATTGGTTTTTTAAGTTCAATATGAATTTGCATGTATCCAAAGTGCACTATTTTCTAAAAGCGCGATTCTTAAATGTATTCTTGTGGCTGTTGCAATATTGATCATATTTCAACAGCCACTATTTTGTTAAGGCTTTCAATTTTTCGTTATCGAATTATTTAGTAAAATAAATACCGCTAAAATGATAATAATATTTACATAGGCTTGTAATTTAATGTTCCAAGAACCTCCCCACGGCCCATTCACGGAATATATGTGTGTATTAGGTATTGCATAACAAATTTCTTACGATAGCCGTATTATTTGTGGTAAGGATATAAGTGTTATCTGTAAGGGTTTTTAATATTAAGGGGTTTCCAAACATTTACCCACCCTTTATAGAAACACTGCCTGTAACAAACATGGTTGAATATCATATAGTAATCTGTGAATAGTCAATTAGAATACAGAAACATTTATTCTTACCAAAAGCTTTTGATATAACTGTATTTGGATTTGGTAATTTTATTCCATATAAATCATAATAATATTTATTTAATATCGTCTTAATTTACTATTATTTGCTATATTGCAATATTTATTCAGGAAATTACCTGCCTGTTTCCATATATTTTTATATATATATATATATATATATATATATATATATATATATATATATATATATATATATATATATATATATATCAATGGAAACAATAAATGCCATTTCGCAAACCTAAAGTCATTCTGAATTTTATTACATGCAACATACTACCGTAGCTCACAGTCTTCATCGAATACAATCCCTTAAGGGGAGGCACAAAATCTGGAATATATACGGAGTAGGCAAACTATTATTAGTTGAACAAGGAAACTAAGGAATGCAACGTGAGCGTCGATAAACGACAGTTGTGTGATGATTGAAGACTTGCTGTATCAGCCTGTACGCAATACATCAGTATTAAACTGATAAACACCAACATATTACCTCTCGTGATATTCTTGTATTCTCAATTCAATTTATATATCCTCAGAATCCCCTTGCTGGTTAAATTATCATTGTACTCTCTAAAGGTGTTTTTATTTTTGTAAAATTTCATAACTATTGATACATATATAACAAGTAATTAAGAAAAATATAAGAAATTATACAAAAGTATACACAATAAAACTGATCAAACAAAAATGTATATAAAAATGAGAGAGATTGAATGTTTGAGAAACGGTGAGTCAATGAACCGAGCAAGAAAGTCTGGTTTTTAATTGCGACTACTAATTTATGGAAAACTCTACGAAATCACAACAATAGCTCCTTAAAGCAGCGATTAAATGTGGAATATTATAATGATGAGATGTACCGGGGGCAGGTTCCCATGTTCTAAGTGTAGATATATGAATATGTGTGGATGAGCGTTTACAAAGCTTATCACTGTATATAAAACATTATCACCTATTATTCCTTCCGACTCTGTTAAAGTGATAACACAAATAAATAAAATTACGGATAGAGGAATTGTAAATTGTTTGAATCAGTATTTGCTTTTAGTTAATTGAATTTCCAGTTTGCGTTGTGTGCATTCTACGTAATTGGCAAATTATGAAAATAACTTGTCATGGCGTAAAGTCTGGATCAGAATCTTAATGTTCAAATAAATGTAATCGTTGTCTAGCCAAGAAATTAGTGTGGTATTTAGAAGTCTAGTTTTGTTACAAGTTAGTATATTTAGTTATAATCTTATGAAATGATGACGGATTTTATAGCAAAGAACAAAAGAAATGTACATGTTTTATAAAAAATTATCAAAATGAAACGAAAAGAATATGAATTAAAATTCTAATATGAGCAATTAATAGTAATAAGGTAAATAATTATACTACAAAAATGTTTGATATAAAACTCAAATGCATAATAAATTGTTTCACTGAACGGCCGATGATGTGTCGTCACTTTATAGAGCATTATTATATCTTTCATAACACATATTGTCGGTGGTGAGAGTATTTATTTAGCCCGAAGTGCTACTACAGGAACATCCATGTAACTGAATCAGATCCGTACAACTATTATTTTTCTTAATCTCTTAAGAATGGATTGGAGACTATCTACTGACCGAATTGGAAAAGAAACTAAAAAATAGACGAAATTTGGGTTCTGATAGACTGTAGCTTTTCACACGATAAACAATGCCTGAGCTCGAAGACCAAATTTGACACTATGAAACTTAAAAATCAGCATATGTGAGTCCTAAAAGTAAATGCTGTCGATATTTCAAGGCCAAATAGGAGTCAAGCAAACTATTAAGATCCGGCACAAGCAAAAAATTCTCCCAATCTTAATTCCACTGCTTAAGTACTTTAACAATTCAGGATTGCTATTATTATGGAATGTAAAATTTCAGGTTAACAGGATGGAGAAAATAATTATTCGTATCCAATATCCATGGGATTGATATAGGAGACTCCTACATAAGCGATAATCTTTAAACAACTTCATCTTGAGGAAGACATTTAAGTCGTCTTCAAGGAAAATATATTTGATTCCGACCTAAAAATATAGTTTATAAAACAGCAATAGAAATAACTCTAAATTTGAACACCTGAAATGAAAAAAGAAAAGTGAAAGTGAAGTGAAGTAATGAAAGTTGAGGAAACGTACGAGCCAATCTGAGAAATTAAAATCTTTATAAGTTATCTACGGAACGAGTACCACGTTTAGGACAAATCGACATCAACCTAATTATTTTTTTTAAATACCTGTAAAATGAAATTTTGAAATAAAAAGTAGTAACTGTAAGTATACCACAAGAAATCTGTACTCTTAATCAACCGAGAAATGTTTAATGCGAGGTTGAATAAAATATAAAACTAAAATCTTACGAATTTACACACAGTAGAAACGATAAGGATAAGGTGGTAAATATTTAATTTTGTGGCATTCATAGATTTTAATATTTTTACCAATTACTATTTCTTTTGTTATAATGGTTATATATATATTTTTGACAATCGAGGCATTAAAAGGAACTTTTTAAGCTCTCAGTAAAGGAGATAATAATTCATAATGCGGTTATTTATGAAATGACGTAATAAAAAACACTCATTTTCCTTTGCTGTAACCAGTGAACTTTCTCACGTAAATAAGCACACTGCAAAGAAGTGATATGGGTATCACAGTCATGGGTTGGAGCATGTTTCGATTCTAAGGAGGAGGTGGAAACTTTACAGACATTGGTTCTATCAGCTACTTGTTGTCTATTAAAAAAATAAATATATTTTTATATTTATGAGGAGAGTATTTTTAAGATGCAGATGTATCAAAAGTTGTATAAAAACACATGTTTTACTTATAAACACATTTAATTCACATATTAAATTAGTTTGTCAACTTATAAAGTAAGTGCTCTAAAAGCATTGAACATGTTAAGGTACGAAAAATTGTCTATATATTGTTTTGTTACCTGGTTTGATGAGAAAAGTTGGAATATGTACATGGCAAGGTAAATAGAATAAGTAGACAACGTCCCCAGTAGAATAAGTTTTAGACTATAGTAATTAAACATAAACTTAAAACACATCAACTTACGTTAAAACATATTAGTTGAGTCTAATTTATTTCTCTGCTTTATTCAGTCACGAAGATTGTACACACGTTTAAACATGAAGAAAATTAGGACACAAAGGCAAAAAATAATTAACGCTACGCGTTATACTATTTACGATTTAAAGTAATGGTATATAATCGCCAAAGATTAAACACAAGTGCAGAGATGAGCTCGCTTGGTCCTAACCAAACACTGCTGAGTCTTGGAACTCGTAATAAACCCTCTGGGCTGTCTCATAGAAACCTATTGCTGTCTTTATAGTTTATAACACAAGGGCGGAGATGAGCTCGCTTGGTCCTAACCAAATACTACTGAGTATTGGAACTCGTAATAAACCCTCTGGGCTGTCTCATAGAAACTTATTGCTGTCTTTAGAGTTTATAACACAAGGGCGGAGATGAGCTCGCTTGGTCCTAACCAAACACTGTTGAATCTTGGAACTCGTAATAAACCCTCTGGGCTGTCTCATAGAAACCTATTGCTGTCTTTATAGTTTATAACACAAGGGCGGAGATGAGCTCGCTTGGTCCTAACCAAACACTGTTGAATCTTGGAACTCGTAATAAACCCTTTGGGCTGTCTCATAGAAACCTATTGCTGTCTTTATAGTTTATAACACAAGTGCGGAGATGAGCTCGCTTGGTCCTAACCAAACACTACTGAGTATTGGAACTCGTAATAAACCCTCTGGGCTGTCTCATAGAAACCTATTGCTGTCTTTATAGTTTATAACACAAGGGCGGAGATGAGCTCGCTTGGTCCTAACCAAACACTACTGAGTATTGGAACTCGTAATAAACCCTCTGGGCTGTCTCATAGAAACCTATTGCTGTCTTTATAGTTTATAACACAAGGGCGGAGATGAGCTCGCTTGGTCCTAACCAAATACTACTGAGTATTGGAACTCGTAATAAACCCTCTGGGCTGTCTCATAGAAACTTATTGCTGTCTTTAGAGTTTATAACACAAGGGCGGAGATGAGCTCGCTTGGTCCTAACTAAATACTACTGAGTATTGGAACTCGTAATAAACCCTCTGGGCTGTCTCATAGAAACCTATTGCTGTCTTTATAGTTTATAACACAAGTGAGGAGATGAGCTCGCTTGGTCCTAACCAAACACTGCTGAGTCTTGGAACTCGTAATAAACCCTCTGGGCTGCCTCATAGAAACCTATTGCTGTCTTTATAGTTTATAACACAGGTGCGGAGATGAGCTCGCTTGGTCCTAACCAAATACTGCTGAGTCTAGGAACTCGTAATAAACCCTCTGGGCTGCCTCATAGAAACCTATTGCTGTCTTTATAGCTTATAACACAAGTGCGGAGATGAGCTCGCTTGGTCCTAACCAAATACTGCTGAGTCTTGGAACTCGTAATAAACCCTCTGGGCTGCCTCATAGAAACCTATTGCTGTCTTTATAGCTTATAACACAAGTGCGGAGATGAGCTCGCTTGGTTCTAACCAAATACTGCTGAGTCTAGGAACTCGTAATAAACCCTCTGGGCTGTCTCATAGAAACCTATTTCTGTCTTTATAGTTTATAACAACAGTTATGTATACAACCTTACGTTACCATACTTTGAAAAACTGTCAATTACGGAAAATATTCAAATGTACAATACAAGTAAAACTATAACCTGTAAGAAATGTTTTTATAAATGCTGACAATAAAACAAGAGTATATCCTTTTCTCAACGATTAAGACATGGTACACTTGTAAATAGAATAGTACAAACCCTAACGCTCCCTTGTGTACTATATGTATATATAATTTTTACTCTAAAAATGTTGCAAACATAGAGGTTTCACACCCAAGGTGTTCAATTTCATTACAGCTTAAATTGTTTAATCATTAATCTATATTTGCATTAATTATGCACTCTAAGAAAATAGTAAGATAAAATACCAGGCATAGTGTTGTGTAATTGGTTTAGCTGAGGTTCCATGGGAGGCCTAGAGATACTTTCATCCTCGAGATGTCCTCCGTGGAGATAGACAGACAAACAGACACTCAAGCAGATAATTTATTGTTGCATCATACGGTAGAGAAAATGAAATTATGATTCATTCACACTTTTGTTTATTAAGTTGGGTTTCATATCAGTGTTGATATAATATTTACACTTTACATTTTATTCAATACTAGCCACCAGGTCACCAAAAGAGCATGTAGATTAGGCTGGGGTATGTAATCTAGGTGTTTGCCTATATTCGAGATATATTGGAGACAGAAAGAATTATAATCATCATGGTAAAATCATCATAAGATACTTTTTTGTCAATTCACAGGTTTCTAGTTTTATACAAAACTCCCAAAATTTCAAATTCGCTTTCAAAAATTTTTAAATAAAACTTGTTAAACATACACATAAAAATTAAGAAAGAGCCGTATGTTTTATTCACGAGGTTAAACCAAACTCAACTATGACATTAAAACTATAATTTAAGATATGAATTATATTAAAATAAATTGACCTATTAGGTATAAAGACCTGTATATGTACATTAATCCGGAATTAAGCAGCCGGAAATAGACGATTTTGGCCGAAATATGCTTCTCAGCAATTTATAAGTATAGATCCGTATATTGTTCTTCAACAGAACGAGGAAAATAAACTATGTTACTGAGGGTGCTAAGCAAGAAGTAATTATCTAGATTTGTTTGTAACAAATTACTTATTTTATTTAATACCTTAAACCCAGAATAAGTAAAAAAGGTATTACCTCAACTAAGTAAACACTTATTGACGAAATTAGGTGTCCAAGACCTATGTATAAATTATTTAGCTATGGCGTTGGAAATATAATTAATTCGAAACAGAAATGCCCTTACGCTCAAACCGTGATACATCAACTAGTTGTTGCTCTTGTCTTGGACTCATATGAACGCTAAAATGAGTTGCACCTCACGTAAACCTTCTAACGATAAAACATTCCAAAGGTTCCTCCATATTTCATCATAAGAAAATTTACTAATTTTGCGAACGCACTGGAAACAACCAGTTATGATATAATATAAATGTGGGTTATTCAATTACTGTAAGATTATGATACGATTACAAATTAATACTACAATAATAAACTACTATGCAGTTTCTATTACGTAGTAAAGTGTTACAATATTACAGCATTAATCGTGCAATTATGTATATTGCTGTGAAAGAAAAGAAAAAAATATAGCAAGACCATATACTTGGCACAGACCCACTGACAAATGGCTCCATTTACTCACACCATTTGTGAGGTTAACACACCAGAGGCCGTGTCCGCCGTAAATCATAAACACGATACTTCCTATGTTAGCGAATACACGATACAGCACGTGTTCCTAAAGTGGCTGTTCTTATATCGATACTATTCTTTCAGACATAGCAGTAGTTTCTTTTTTTAAATTGACGCAATTTTTGGCACTTCAAAATTAACAAGTTTTTAAATGACGTAGATGTAATTTGTTTGGACATTATTGAACATTTTAAAATTCTTACCATGGCCTAGTTTACTTAGATAAGTTCACAAATATATCCGAATTTCGCGGTTAGAAATCATAAACAATTTGAGTATACGTAACACATTTTTTTGGAATGTAATGAATTCATTAAACGGGAATCTTTTTAAATACATATAAAAGTGGGATGGTAAGTGTAAATCGGTTATCAATTCACTTCAAAATAATGTGACCTCTGCCAAACCAGAGAAACACGTCACGTAACGTTATACAGTGAATTTATCTTACAAGTGTGCTCATCTTGGTAATTTTCAAATTGGAGTTCCTTGCTATTTTCCTTTACATTTTTATATTCAAACAGAGTAATTTACATTTCTAAAGATTACTTCATATCTCATCTGAAATATTCTATGAAAACAGGGAGAGCATTATTTACAGAATTCGATAGCCGTCCTCCTCAATGTATGCGTGTGGTGATTGTTGCATACAATCGTAGTTAATACACCTTACAGCACTATACAAATTTTATAATATAACTGAAACGATTTAATAAATTAAATATAGTTTCCAAACTCTTTAAACACTTGGGATATATGGGTTTATTCAATACTCATGGCTAAAATATTGCAATTCATAACCACTTAATTATTTTTCTTAAATACAATGTTTAACACACTAATACCGGCAGTATTAAAGTTTGTAATCAATTTGTATAAGTACTCGTACATTGCCAACAAACAAGAGTAATACTATGGTATTACTATAGTATTATGGTATTACTATAGTATTATGGTATTAATTTCTACACCCCAATATACAAAAAAACCACTATCCAACGAAACCCATGTCAGAAAATATCTGACGGATAATAAGAAGTCATACTTTAATTTAACTTCCTGATGTGAAAACCCACCTTTAAAATTTAGTAAAACGAAAGTATAAAATCTTTGTGATAATTTAATTTGGTTCTCATGCGTATAGATCAAACAATGAAAATAAATCTTTTACCTAATAATTATATTACAATTTCATTAATGCAGATTTTTTCATTTGAAAGCTCCGCTTTATTGATTACGTCAATGAAGCCGGATAAAAAAATAGTTCACTGATATTATTTTAATATCCAGGGCCAATATTCATTACCAACGAAACCAAGCGAAACGTCTATTGCTTGACACCAATACTTGGTCTGCCTATACAAAGAGTTGCTGATAGTTATTCCTAGTTATTTTTAACAGTAATCATGTTTTTAGTATAAAAAATGAGTAATCATGTTTTTAGTATAAAAAATGAGTAGTAAAACAATGCTCATATTAATAAGTTTAGGCATGAATTACTTTTGTCGGTTTATAAGAGTCTCAGTGGAGAGAATATAATGGAATGTATAATAGGAATATAAAAACTTAACCGAAAGCAGTGGTGTATGTTGATAATCCTCTAAAGAAAACAATGGAAAGATAGTGACTTTTTTGGATTTGTCTTACATTATAGCAAAGTATAGATATGAGAAATTAAGTTGTAAGTAATAACTATTACAGAGCTGGAAATAAAAAGATGTAATCAGGTATAAACAAATAATGGATATTAGGACACTTAACGGTCTAAAACTGATGTGACCTAGTAGTAACTCTTTGATTTAAAAATGGGAATATAGTCTGAAGTGTCTACGCACCCTCAAAAAGCACAAGCAGATACCAACACTCAAGTAAATGATTAGATCAATTCTAAACAATAAATACATGTTTGAAGACCTTGAGGAAGTAGTAATTATAAATCATCGACAGAACTTATTAAGAAAATATTTGATGTTTGTAAAATACATTTTACAACCCCATTCTTTAATATAAGGAATACTATGACTCACTAGTAAATCATTTTATTGTATAGATAAATAAGGCCAGCTCTCTTGTAAAGTAATGGGAAGGAACTGCGGAGATATATTTCATGTTAAAATGCGCACTAAACGGCGAAGTCTTGGTTGGTTTGGTTTGTCTAATGTCAGAAATGGTGTGCAAATGGAGCCATTTGTCGTCACAGGGAAGTATGCCAACAGCAGCCAAGTATGCCGTACAGACAGGCCGTAGATGTTCCATAAATCGTGGGCGTATTCCAGACTGCATCCGGGTTACACTGTTTACATGTTTTACATCTGTAAATTATAACTGGTACTAAGACGGCCCTAGCTTTTTAAACATCTAGCTTATTAAAGTTATTTTCAAAACATAATTTAAAAAAAACATTCTTTTAAAAATTATTTTAAATTGTTTTGTGGTTCGAAATCGCATAGGTAAATTTCAGAAATGAAGTCATATTCTTCCATCTAAAATTATTAACCTATTTTAAATACAGTATTTACTTTTTGGTTTTTAAAATAGACATTTAAGAGTACATCCGTTAGAATCTCATTATTAGGGAAAACGTTTTAATTTTTGGTACGACTGAGTTTACCTATGTGTTAACTAAAGATCTCAAACTCACATTTATGGCTATGGTTCTTTGAATATTCCTCAATCTCACTAACATGTAATATATTATAATAATGTGTATGATTACTACAACCATTTAGGATTTTATTATATATACTGGGTGTTTGTTCAATTAGTACTATTGGCATCCAGCGTTCCAACAAATAATTCATTACTGCTATTTAATACTACGCACATCACTAATATAAATATGTAATTACGTGACAATATTACATATAAAACTAATAAATCGAAGAGTGGATTGTGACAAAGCTTTGCTTAATCTGCCACGAGCATAAATACATACGGCAAGAGTGGATTGTGCGCTCACTTTTTTATTTTTATTTAGTAATGATATTATTGAGATAAAAAAAACTGTCACTAAAAAATTAATGGTAAAATATGACTTGAAACTCATTTCAACAGTTTATTATACTCGTAACATCGTTAGATTTTAGGATCTGAAATTTATTAAATGTTTCAGGTGAAAAATACTGAAGCATAATCTATGAAGCAAGATGCAAAATGTAAGCCAATAAATAAATAGGTATTAATAAATATTTAAAGTTCAGTACATAATTTACTGCCCAAAACGTAATAATACTTCGTACAATATTAGAAGAAGCGTGAAATTAAAACGTGTACACATCTATGTTCACCAATGATTAAATGATACGTATTCTGTAAATTACTAGTACCAAATCTATAAAAAGAAGTATAATATTGTGAAATATATTTTAAGATAATATAAAACTTAATGTATTCATATAAAAATAACAATTTTTTAAAAAATGTGAGAATACGTTATCTGAAGAGTATTATAATAAAATATTAAAAACGAAATTGTTTAGAAACTTCCTTATTATTTTGCAATGCGTACATATGTATTCAGATAAAATAAAAACACACGCCTACAATCTTTTCAAAATACAAAAGATGCTAACTAACAAGCCGTTAGCTTGCAAACTGCTCCTAAAGGTTCAATTTATTATTTAATGAAATGTTTTGATATATCTACAAAATTAATTTTAAATTGAAAACGTTTTTGAGGTCTTTATACAACAGCATACATTATCACATGATTTTAAAGCAAAGGGCTGTACAGCATTTTTATTTATAACACACATTTAAATTCTAAAACTGGTAAAACTTTTTCTAGAAACTGGTATAATCTTATCTCAATCTAGAAAAGCCAATAGTTGACGATTATTGGCTTTTGCTCATGTAGAGAATAAATAGCAGTCATTTGTCTATTGTTGTATATATTCAAATTTCTTAATAGAAAAATCATAATATATTTTTCAGAACATATTTGGAGAATCAAACGACTAAAATTATTATGAATTGTAGGTTTATGCAATACATTTGGGATTAGGTAATATTGAGGTTGATGTATATTGTTATATCAATTTATATACTTAATATTGAATGCCAATAAATTAAATTAGATCAATTACTTTATTTAAATTTATTATTATACCTGCAAAGAGAATGTATTGCCGTTCAGCTACTTACTATTCATTTACGTCATTCCATTGTTCAGTAGCAGAGTAATCTGAAAATTCTGTCACAAAATCCATAAAAGGTAGAAGTACCAGCACTATATTTATTTATCTTTAGGATGTGAAATAAGAAGAAAAATAATAATTTTTGAGGTTACTAATATGCAGCTAGCTCGTTTTAAGAATATTAAATGCTGTGGGCCGTGCAGAAAGACCAAACATTTTCTCTTTTACAACAGGAACCGTTCAATATTTGTGGAAGAACATTTTTAAGTTAACATCTCTTTTTATGTAATCCAAAAGTTTAATTGCTTGTATGATTAAAAAACTAAAGTTACTAACGTCTAGAATTTATAATTTTATTACCCAAAATTATGGGCTTCGTTTAGTATACTTAAAAAACTTTCATTATGAAAAGACATTTTTTTCAAAATATGCATTAAGTAACTTTATTTCTGTAAGATAAACCCCACGAACTATCTTGATGTTTGTTAGAAATCTGTATACATATTATGCGGTGAGTTAAAAATGTCAGTAATATCCTCCTCTGTGTATTTCTCTGGTGTATTATGGAACAGAGAAGCGCTCGGTGAAGTAACAAAGCGAACTCTGCACTTGTGAATGTGACACTTCGAATCCCAGTATTGTCCTCCTCCGGGTATATATCCTGTTTTATGTGCAGCTTTATATCTCGTGGGATTTTCTTTAGTGTTGATTACAATGTAAATATATAAGTTTCTTTGTTATTGTGAAACAGAGAAGCGCTCGGTGAAGTAACAAAGCGAACTCTGCACTTGTGAATGTGACACTTCGAATCCAGTATTGTCCTCCTCCGGGTATATATCCTGTTTTATGTGCAGCTTTATATCTCGTGGGATTTTCTTTAGTGTGGATTACAATGTAAATATATAAGTTTCTTTGTTATTGTGAAACAGAGAAGCGCTCGGTGAAGTAACAAAGCGAACTCTGCACTTGTGAATGTGACACTTCGAATCCCAGTATTGTCCTCCTCTCCGGGTATATATCCTGTTTTATGTGCAGCTTTATATCTCGTGGGATTTTCTTTAGTGTGGATTACAATGTAAATATATAAGTTTCTTTGTTATTGTGAAACAGAGAAGCGCTCGGTGAAGTAACAAAGCGAACTCTGCACTTGTGAATGTGACACTTCGAATCCCAGTATTGTCCTCCTCCGGGTATATATCCTGTTTTATGTGCAGCTTTATATCTCGTGGGATTTTCTTTAGTGTTGATTACAATGTAAATATATAAGTTTCTTTGTTATTATGAAACAGAGAAGCGCTCGGTGAAGTAACAAAGCGAACTCTGGACTTGTGAATGTGACACTTCGAATCCCAGTATTGTCCTCCTCCGGGTATATATCCTGTTTTATGTGCAGCTTTATATCTCGTGGGATTTTCTTTAGTGTGGATTACAATGTAAATATATAAGTTTCTTTGTTATTGTGAAATAGAGAAGCGCTCGGTGAAGTAACAAAGCGAACTCTGCACTTGTGAATGTGACACTTCGAATCCCAGTATTGTCCTCCTCCGGGTATATATCCTGTTTTATGTGCAGCTTTATATCTCGTGGGATTTTCTTTAGTGTGGATTACAAAGTAAATATATAAGTTTCTTTGTTATTGTGAAATAGAGAAGCGCTCGGTGAAGTAACAAAGCGAACTCTGCACTTGTGAATGTGACACTTCGAATCCCAGTATTGTCCTCCTCCGGGTATATATCCTGTTTTATGTGCAGCTTTATATCCCGTGGGATTTTCTTTATTGTGGATTACAATGTAAATATATAAGTTTCTTTGTTATTGTGAAATAGAGAAGCGCTCGGTGAAGTAACAAAGCGAACTCTGCACTTGTGAATGTGTCACTTCGAATCCCAGTATTGTCCTCCTCCGGGTATATATCCTGTTTTATGTGCAGCTTCATATCACGTGGGATTTTCTTTATTGTGGATTACAATGTAAATATATAAGTTTCTTTGTTAATGTGAAACAGAGAAGCGCTCGGTGAAGTAACAAAGCGAACTCTGCACTTGTGAATGTGACACTTCAAATCCCAGTATTGTCCTCCTCCGGGTATATATCCTGTTTTATGTGCAGCTTCATATCCCGTGGGATTTTCTTTATTGTGGATTACAATGTAAATATATAAGTTTCTTTGTTATTGTGAAACAGAGAAGCGCTCGGTGAAGTAACAAAGCGAACTCTGCACTTGTGAATGTTACACTTCGAATCCCAGTATTGTCCTCCTCCGGGTATATATCCTGTTTTATGTGCAGCTTTATATCTCGTGGGATTTTCTTTAGTGTGGATTACAATGTAAATATATAAGTTTCTTTGTTATTGTGAAATAGAGAAGCGCTCGGTGAAGTAACAAAGCGAACTCTGCACTTGTGAATGTGACACTTCGAATCCCAGTATTGTCCTCCTCCGGGTATATATCCTGTTTTATGTGCAGCTTTATATCTCGTGGGATTTTCTTTAGTGTGGATTACAATGTAAATATATAAGTTTCTTTGTTATTGTGAAATAGAGAAGCGCTCGGTGAAGTAACAAAGCGAACTCTGCACTTGTGAATGTGACACTTCGAATCCCAGTATTGTCCTCCTCCGGGTATATATCCTGTTTTATGTGCAGCTTTATATCTCGTGGGATTTTCTTTAGTGTGGATTACAATGTAAATATATAAGTTTCTTTGTTATTGTGAAATAGAGAAGCGCTCGGTGAAGTAACAAAGCGAACTCTGCACTTGTGAATGTGACACTTCGAATCCCAGTATTGTCCTCCTCCGGGTATATATCCTGTTTTATGTGCAGCTTTATATCTCGTGGGATTTTCTTTAGTGTGGATTACAATGTAAATATATAAGTTTCTTTGTTATTGTGAAATAGAGAAGCGCTCGGTGAAGTAACAAAGCGAACTCTGCACTTGTGAATGTGACACTTCGAATCCCAGTATTGTCCTCCTCCGGGTATATATCCTGTTTTATGTGCAGCTTTATATCCCGTGGATTTTTCTTTATTGTGGATTACAATGTAAATATATAAGTTTCTTTGTTATTGTGAAATAGAGAAGCGCTCGGTGAAGTAACAAAGCGAACTCTGCACTTGTGAATGTGACACTTCGAATCCCAGTATTGTCCTCCTCCGGGTATATATCCTGTTTTATGTGCAGCTTTATATCTCGTGGGATTTTCTTTAGTGTGGATTACAATGTAAATATATAAGTTTCTTTGTTATTGTGAAATAGAGAAGCGCTCGGTGAAGTAACAAAGCGAACTCTGCACTTGTGAATGTGACACTTCGAATCCCAGTATTGTCCTCCTCCGGGTATATATCCTGTTTTATGTGCAGCTTCATATCACGTGGGATTTTCTTTTTGTGGATTACAATGTAAATATATAAGTTTCTTTGTTATTGTGAAACAGAGAAGCGCTCGGTGAAGTAACAAAGCGAACTCTGCACTTGTGAATGTGACACTTCGAATCCCAGTATTGTCCTCCTCCGGGTATATATCCTGTTTTATGTGCAGCTTCATATCACGTGGGATTTTCTTTATTGTGGATTACAATGTAAATATATAAGTTTCTTTGTTATTGTGAAACAGAGAAGCGCTCGGTGAAGTAACAAAGCGAACTCTGCACTTGTGAATGTGACACTTCGAATCCCAGTATTGTCCTCCTCCGGGTATATATCCTGTTTTATGTGCAGCTTTATATCTCGTGGGATTTTCTTTAGTGTGGATTACAATGTAAATATATAAGTTTCTTTGTTATTGTGAAATAGAGAAGCGCTCGGTGAAGTAACAAAGCGAACTCTGCACTTGTGAATGTGACACTTCGAATCCCAGTATTGTCCTCCTCCGGGTATATATCCTGTTTTATGTGCAGCTTTATATCTCGTGGGATTTTCTTTAGTGTGGATTACAATGTAAATATATAAGTTTCTTTGTTATTGTGAAATAGAGAAGCGCTCGGTGAAGTAACAAAGCGAACTCTGCACTTGTGAATGTGACACTTCGAATCCCAGTATTGTCCTCCTCCGGGTATATATCCTGTTTTATGTGCAGCTTTATATCTCGTGGGATTTTCTTTAGTGTGGATTACAATGTAAATATATATAAGTTTCTTTGTTATTGTGAAATAGAGAAGCGCTCGGTGAAGTAACAAAGCGAACTCTGCACTTGTGAATGTGACACTTCGAATCCCAGTATTGTCCTCCTCCGGGTATATATCCTGTTTTATGTGCAGCTTTATATCCCGTGGGATTTTCTTTAGTGTGGATTACAATGTAAATATATAAGTTTCTTTGTTATTGTGAAATAGAGAAGCGCTCGGTGAAGTAACAAAGCGAACTCTGCACTTGTGAATGTGACACTTCGAATCCCAGTATTGTCCTCCTCCGGGTATATAGCCTGTTTTATGTGCAGCTTTATATCCCGTGGGATTTTCTTTATTGTGGATTACAATGTAAATATATAAGTTTCTTTGTTATTGTGAAATAGAGAAGCGCTCGGTGAAGTAACAAAGCGAACTCTGCACTTGTGAATGTGACACTTCGAATCCCAGTATTGTCCTCCTCCGGGTATATATCCTGTTTTATGTGCAGCTTCATATCCCGTGGGATTTTCTTTATTGTGGATTACAATGTAAATATATAAGTTTCTTTGTTATTGTGAAACAGAGAAGCGCTCGGTGAAGTAACAAAGCGAACTCTGCACTTGTGAATGTGACACTTCGAATCCCAGTATTGTCCTCCTCCGGGTATATATATCCTGTTTTATATTTAGCTTTATATCTCGTGGGAATTTCTTTAGTGTGGATTACAATGTAAATATATAAGTTTCTTTGTTATTGTGAAACAGAGAAGCGCTCGGTGAAGTAACAAAGCGAACTCTGCACTTGTGAATGTGACACTTCGAATCCCAGTATTGTCCTCCTCCGGGTATATATCCTGTTTTATGTGGTGCTTTATATCCCGTGGATTTTCCTTTAGTGCGGATTGCATTTTAAATATATTCATTTTTCAACAATTTATGATAGACTACGATTAATATAATCTTCAAGGAACATGTTTAAGTTATAATATTCTTAGGATTAAAAAAAGGAAAAAGTGCAAATATTTTATCACTTTTTAAGAAGTGTCCTTCCGGAGTATATCAAGAAATCTTTTTTCTTTTTCATTTCCACAAGGTAATGGCCCATTTGAGGCGTTTTTAAGTTTTTAATACGTTTTTAATATTACCAGAAAACCAAATGTAAATGGATTTACGAATAAAGCGAGTAAAATCAAAGTTGAAAGTTATATGAATTTGCATATACAATTATTTTCTACTCAACCCTATAAAATTGTAGACATGGTAATACTCAGTGTAAAATTTTATTACATCTGATTTTATTTTTATTTAACTTATCTATTACAGTATTTTTTTTTTACGAAACGAGCAAAAATATTAGTTTTTACCTATTTCCGCCTATATGAAATACTAAATGTCGTTAAAAGTTCTAATATGCGATTTGAAGACGATAATGCAGGTCTATACTACTTTGGAGACTGAATCAGCCACTACACATATATAATTGGTAACTATACGGTAGATTTCATATAATGAGTTTGGGTATTTAGGGCCGACCATTAAAGAAGTGAATGTGGTGTATCCGTATATTCATTCATCATGTGTATTATTCCGGTTCGTGTTTTAACAATGATTGCGATAAATCATGTATCCTATGTAAATCCCTGTTGGCAGTCAAAAGGCAAGAAAAGGATTTCTCATAAAAGCCCTCATTATGAATGTCTTTGTAAGGAATGCATCAACCTTAACTATCACTAACGAAACCTCACGGATTCATGTACGGGTTGAAGAACAAAATATGTTAGGATTACATTTATACGTGATGGATAATCGTAGTGTATCAAATTCTAACAAACGTTTTTAATGAGCCCGCCAGTGAAGATATAAAATTACAACAAATTCTAAGAGCTTTGGGAAGAATTTTCAAATTTAATTTAATACACTACATATATGTAATTTAAGCTATTTTGCAGTTAATGAAAGGTCTTAACGATTTAATAAATAGGAAATTTAAAATTAAACCAATTTCAAGACATTATATATTTAATTTCACACTTCTTATAATTAATTATAACCCTGCACTCAAATTCGACTTGTCAGTCATAGTTCCGTTACACAACAGTTATAGAATGTAAAGATAACTGTTGGACAAAATTAAAAGGCATTAAGTTATTAATTGAAGCGCGCTTTAATCTATCGATGTATTGGTGAATAGAAAGTATGGAATATTCTCAATGTAGATTACTGTTAGAACCAACTGTTAGAAGAAACACTTTCAGTTTATAGTTCAACTCATGTTCAAGATCACCCTGAAATATAGGCTTTCCTAATGCTCAGCCAAACCCTATGGAGAACATACCCCTTTACCAATCTCTATCTTGTCTATATACAAATAAACCAATACAACAAAGAATTAAATGGCCCAAAATTACATAGAGAAATTCATACCGACGGACCATTATATCATACAATTTCATAATGTAACGTATTAAATAACTGTAATAAGTGTTTTTAATAATTTAAATGTAATATATCATTACGTGAATTTTCGAAATTTACCACTGAATTCGAAATTTCACATGCAGAGCTTTGTGTAAGAACTTCGGTCAATTTCTAACAGGGATATTGGGTTTATACATAGAAATTATTGTAATAAACCTTATAAGTCCCCTAACAATCAACCAATATACAATTCTACACTACCATAGAACTTCACTTTTTTGCAGATATGTTTTACAAGTTTTAATGTAGTGTTGTGTGTACATTAGGAGATATATTTAATATATTTGAAGTTTATTAATAAACATTACATCTATATAGTAACAAATAAATAAAAGGTGGAAGAAATGAGATTAATATTTACAAAAATACGTGCTATACAGTTATTGTAGCTATGTAGGGTTGATCCAATGCGAATATTGAGCTCAGGCTTAGTTCACCTTTGTTTTAGCTCAGCTTCTGGAATCCGACGCTTTCACAGACATGACTCCTGGAATTTGGACTCATATTGTTTGCAGAAATCAAAAAATAAAGTCGCCAACGAAGAATGAACTCTCTATATCACCTAGATTATATGGCATTTTCTATTCTTTTGGTATGTATGATTTCGAAACGATGTATCTAGTCCGTTTCGTTTCCGACTTTATTCTACCTCCAAACGAACATTTCTCCAGTTTCCAGAGTGTCAACGACGAATGCCAGGCGCTGCGCTAAGAGGAAGGTGAACTGGTGAACTGCAGCTGAACAGAAAATGTTTTATTATACGTTTTATACGTTATTTTATTATTAAATATTTATCAAGTAAGTTTTTGTTAAGTATTACATTAAAAAAATTATTTAATAAAAATATATGTAATTATTAACGCATACATGAAAATATTAAACACTGAATCCTATCATCCAGTTTTGTGCAGATGTCACATCGTTGCTGCAAATCTTTCTTAGCAGAGAGCATGTATAACATTTTCCATTTTATGTGTATTTGATATCTGAGTAAAGTATTACGAATTGAGAATATTAAAAAATGTTTTTTTGTATAAATATATGTATATTTACATTATTAAATTATAAAAGAAACTATGTAAACAATATAGCCGTTTTAATTTAATTATCTAGACTATGTAGTACTAACTGAAATTTATAACACTAACGTTAGACTTACTTTCAAAATATTTCTAAGGCCTTGTAGAGCAATATTAAAAGACTAATTATAACCACTTACTATTATCAAAACCTATTGATCTTACCAGGAATTAATAAATCGGTTTTCAATATAGAGTTATGTGTGTTCGAATGTAGTTACAGAAAGTAAATATACATTATATACTCAAATACAATTATATTCTCAATGTCGTTATTATTAAGGCAATTGTGTTCTTTTACATAAAATCCATATGTTATTTGTTATTTCTTAACAATGTCGTACTGTTTAGCTACGAAATCTGCATTGAAGTATTTGAAATATTAATTTTACTTCATTTAATATAGTAACATATATTTTGGTCTATTAAGAAATTGTGCTTTAGTCATTCTAATTGCTTTGATATATTGTAGAAGAATAACAATATTTTCCGAAAACTGCAAGAAAATTAAATTAATTATTGTTCCCCTGTTGATTTAGTTACTTTATTTAGTTAGTCTATAAAAATGTCTATTTACACATGACATTAACTTACGTAAACTAAAATAATTTATAAGTATGGTTGTTTTCAGAGTAAGAAATTATAATTTAGTAAATTCACGTTTAAAAAGTCCATATAAAAATAATAAGTTAATACACCTTCTAAAAATGTCTTAGTGTTATTGAAAATGTAAAACCTGTAACATATTATTCACTTCAGTAAAAGTTCTGTCACAAAATTATTTTTCAAGAATATAGGATAAAGAATAATAATAATAAAGTAAAATAAAGAAATTACAAGATATCATAAATCAAGCTGAGTATGCATCTATATGACGAGAGGTAATATGTTGGTGTTTATCAGTTTAGTGCTGATGTATGTGTGCAGGTTGATACAGCAAGTCATCAATCATCACTCTCCTCTTGGTCGACACCGTTCAGTCTAAACCTCAACCACTAATGAGTCACATCATTTTGTATATCTGGATTTTTCCATCGCTGCGTTCTTTCAATAGAAACACAGAGAATTTGTCAAACTATAAATTATAAAAATGAAACATTATCCAATAATTTATACTATTGCAGGTACATTTAAATCAATAATTTCAGTTTTTATGATTTCGAAATAGATATCTACATATTGCATGTCAAACAATATAACACCTAAATATAGATTCATTTAAATAAACTAATCGGTTAAGCAATAAAAACATGAAAAAACAAAGTCGTGATAGATACATAATTAATATGAGTATTTAAATATTTATACACTTCAAAAATATTTGTTTTAATTAGGGATACACATTATTAATGTGTATTCCGATTGGGTAATGTGCAACAAAACTTATATATTCATAAATATGTTACTGAACTAGCGTATTTGTAAATTAAAAAAAGTTTTTATGAATAAACTGAATTTAACAATAATTTATATTGTCATAGACTCGTGTTTGTTTAATGTGTGTGTGTGTGTGTGTGTGTGTGTGTGTGTGTGTGTTTTATTTAAAAAAAAACTCTTTAGAACTTATCCTTTACAATTAATCTAAAAATACTCTCTGTATATGTGATACTCCAATATAAACTGATTAAAAATAAATCTATTATAATACCTGTTATATCAATAAGAATTTGGAAGGAATAGAGTGTATGTGTGAGACTATAAATTAAATAGAGAAATGTAAATATTAAGAAGTTTTGGTAGATAATATGTTAATTTGCAAGGACCACATTTATGAATTACGAATTAAAGTGTCACCTGGTTGGCCTGTTGGTCAATGTAAAGAATTTGCAACATAATAGACAGAAAATTAAAGATAACAATATAAATAAGGCATTGGTTGAGTCAGTTATTAGGTACGGTGTAAATGTCTGGGAAAAACTGATAAGACACATTTAAATCAAATAAAAAACGAACAAGATAAGTGTTTAAAGATTCTACTAAAAAAAAAAACGAGAATGTACAGTTGGCAGACCTAATAAAAGAAGCAAAAACACTCTCTCCAGTTGGTTTATATACATATAAACAATAATAACAAATGTACAAGGAAACGATCTTAGACGCAATATTTACAAAAAAGTAAACACAATAAGTAAGGAGACCTTTGAAGTGCCTAGATCGAATACATTTTATGGAGAGCGTTATCAAATTACTTCGTGCCGTACCTGTATGATAAGATTCCTAGATTTATTGATCATACCTGTATAAATCATTTACAATTTAAATCTAAAATATTTAGTATGCTAATGGACCAAGAAAGTGCTGAAAGCTAGACAAGTGTAATAAAAGAGAATAATGTAGCTAGAAACTCACCCCATACACTACAATACCGCTGACAATACTTTTCACTTTAACCCACGAAACACTGCACTTGAGAAACTCCCGCATAAACACTTTACTTACACAGAACTATACACTACGTACTACTGACATATTGGTGGACATGGACGATGAGCACGCGACGGCGACAGGACGGGAACTAATGTACGTATTATAACAATGCCTTTTGATACAACTGCTGATAAGAAGGGTTGACCTACTTTCACTAACAACCAATGCACAATCAAACAAATAATCAAGTAATAATTGCTGCAGGGGCAAAGTATTGGATCTGTTTGCAATAAATAGCGGATGACAATGATAACAGACCTGCCTAAATAAATTAAACATATTGTTATTACTAATGTTATAATTTACAGAAATTTTCGTATATTTGTACTCTATTTCCGTTAATATTTATTTAATTTATTTTAATTTTTCTGTTATGTTCTCACTTTTGTTGTTCTTGTTTAGTTTTTGTTATATTTACTGTTTTGCATAAAACAGTATTTGTTGTTAGTTATATTGTTGTTGATATGTCCGTCTTTTTTGGTTGCGGTAGTTATCTTTACTAGCCACTATTTTAATTTTTATTTTAAGCCCGTCCAGTTCCATATACTTTATATAGGGAAAATAAATAAAGTAATAAGGAAATAATGTTAATACATACAAACTTATTTGGATTGCATAAACTATTTACATTGTGTATTAGACTCTGCTGACTTGTCTTGACTTGACTTGACTCTGCTTGACTTGAGTACAACTTGTTGTACTCGTATAACTTAGTAGAACCAGTAATGTATAAATTATGTATAAATAAATAAATAAAAAATAACTAATATGTCTGTGTGTGTATAATTTTGAAATAGTTCTTTCCAGGTTAAAATTTAGTTTTATGCGTGGGGTGATGTACCGTTTGTAAATAGTAAATTAGACTGTAGATTATATCTTTTTACTTTACTGCAACTAACTTTGGAAAATAGGCTCTCATAGGCAATGTACAAATTGAGTGAATTGTTCTCGTTCGCACCCGCAGCTGTCCCCCGCCCCGTAATATAACCCCCGGTTGGGGTGAGCGTGCTGAGCGACTTACTTATCCGTAACACGAGTTGAAACTTGCTCGGCGATACTACGCTTCTAGTGCTAGTCTGACTTGAACGTACCGAGTTATAGGACATACGAGCGCTGCAACTGACCTGAGCGACTTACTTATCTGTAACACGAGTTGAAACTTGCTTGGCGATACTACGCTTCTAGTGCTAGTCTGACGAACGTACCGAGTCATAGGACATACGAGCGCTGAAACTGACCTGAGCGACTTACTTATCTGTAACACGAGTTGGAACTTGCTCGGCGATACTACGCTTCTAGTGCTAGTCTGACTTGAACGTACCGAGTGATGGACATGCGAGGGCTGCAACAGAGCTGAGCGACTTACTTATCTGTAACACGAGTTGGAACTTGCTCGGCGATACTACGCTTCTAAGGCCAGTCTGACGAACGTTCCGAGTGATAGGACATACAAGGGCTGCAACAGAGCTGAGCGACTTACTTATCTGTAACACGAGTTGGAACTTGCTCGGCGATACTACGCTTCTAAGGCTAGTCTGACTTGAACGTACCGAGTGATGGACATGCGAGGGCTGCAACAGAGCTGAGCGACTTACTTATCTGTAACACGAGTTGGAACTTGCTCGGCAATACTACGCTTCTAAGGCCAGTCTGACTTGAACGTACCGAGTGATGGACATGCGAGGGCTGCAACAGAGCTGAGCGACTTACTTATCTGTAACACGAGTTGGAACTTGCTCGGCGATACTACGCTTCTAGTGCTAGTCTGACTTGAACGTACCGAGTGATAGACATGCGAGGGCTGCAACAGAGCTGAGCGACTTACTTATCTGTAACACGAGTTGGAACTTGCTCGGCGATACTACGCTTCTAGTGCTAGTCTGACTTGAACGTACCGAGTTATAGGACATGCGAGGGCTGCAACTGACCTGAGCGACTTACTTATCTGTAACACGAGTTGAAACTTGCTCGGCGATACTACGCTTCTAGTGCTAGTCTGACTTGAACGTACCGAGTTATAGGACATACGAGCGCTGCAACTGACCTGAGCGACTTACTTATCTGTAACACGAGTTGAAACTTGCTCGGCGATACTACGCTTCTAGTGCTAGTCTGACTTGAACGTACCGAGTGATAGGACATACGAGCGCTGCAACTGACCTGAGCGACTTACTTATCTGTAACACGAGTTGAAACTTGCTCGGCGATACTACGCTTCTAGTGCTAGTCTGACTTGAACGTACCGAGTGATAGGACATACGAGCGCTGCAACTGACCTGAGCGACTTACTTATCTGTAACACGAGTTGAAACTTGCTCGGCGATACTACGCTTCTAGTGCTAGTCTGACTTGAACGTACCGAGTGATAGGACATACGAGCGCTGCAACTGACCTGAGCGACTTACTTATCTGTAACACGAGTTGAAACTTGCTCGGCGATACTACGCTTCTAGTGCCAGTCTGACTTGAACGTACCGAGTGATAGGACATACGAGCGCTGCAACTGAGCTGAGCGACTTACTTATCTGTAACACGAGTTGGAACTTGCTCGGCGATACTACGCTTCTAGTGCCAGTCTGACTTGAACGTACCGAGTGATAGGACATACGAGCGCTGCAACTGAGCTGAGCGACTTACTTATCTGTAACACGAGTTGGAACTTGCTCGGCGATACTACGCTTCTAAGGCCAGTCTGACTTGAACGTACCGAGTGATGGACATGCGAGGGCTGCAACAGAGCTGAGCGACTTACTTATCTGTAACACGAGTTGGAACTTGCTCGGCGATACTACGCTTCTAGAGCCAGTCTGACTTGAACGTACCGAGTGATGGACATGCGAGGGCTGCAACAGAGCTGAGCGACTTACTTATCTGTAACACGAGTTGGAACTTGCTCGGCGATACTACGCTTCTAGTGCCAGTCTGACTTGAACGTACCGAGTGATGGACATGCGAGGGCTGCAACAGAGCTGAGCGACTTACTTATCTGTAACACGAGTTGGAACTTGCTCGGCGATACTACGCTTCTAGTGCCAGTCTGACTTGAACGTACCGAGTGATGGACATGCGAGGGCTGCAACAGAGCTGAGCGACTTACTTATCTGTAACACGAGTTGGAACTTGCTCGGCGATACTACGCTTCTAGTGCCAGTCTGACTTGAACGTACCGAGTGATGGACATGCGAGGGCTGCAACAGAGCTGAGCGACTTACTTATCTGTAACACGAGTTGGAACTTGCTCGGCGATACTACGCTTCTAGTGCTAGTCTGACTTGAACGTACCGAGTGATGGACATGCGAGGGCTGCAACTGAGCTGAGGCGACCTTGACTGCGACTGGGTAGTACCGAGTAAGTGAACTACTGATTATCTTTGCTAATTTATATATTGATTCTCATCTCTTGACAGTTTTAGGTGAATTATTTGAAGTAAATTAGCTACACCAAAGTTATAGTTGTCACATTTTTTATCTGATATAAATCGCGTAAGATTGTCAAAGCTTTCTTTATTTTGTTATTTTTATCTATATATTCTCTCAAGGAACCTTTTCTATATATATATATACAGTTTATTGCCATTTATACAGTTTAATGTAAATAAAAGTCGTTTGACAGGTATTTGGTCTTCCTGTCATATGTTCGTTTGCTCATTTAAAAGCATATGTGACAGATACGGCCAAATACAAAATAATTGAATTGGAAAAAGTAAGCGCTCTGTGGTGTAATGGTAGCACATTCACCCGGCAAGTGAGAGATCCGGGTTCGACTCCCGGCGGAGCAAGTACTTTTTGCGATTCAATGTTTATTGAAATTAAATAAGACTATTGCCATTTATACACTTAATGTATATATACATATATATATACATATATATATATATATATATATATATATATATATATATAATATATATTTTACAATCGAGCTCGGAGTAAAATAAGAATTTGTTTATTTAAAAATCACGTCTAAGTGTTAACATTTTTAAATGTGCAATATTTGTTGACTATGTCACGTAAAATGTTTTTATACAATACGAACAAATGAATAATGTGTGCTAAGGAGAATTCATGTTGTATACAAACTGTCCAAATCTGTTAATAACTGATTTCATTTTATATTATGGACACATCTTAAAAAAACTTCTACTTATAGAAAGATTCATTATGAGGTCTTTTGAAAGGCTTCACAATACATTTGGGTAAATAGCGTATTTTTCTCTATCCAAATAAACTATTGACACACTCAGGTTTATGTTGGCTGGCGCCAGGGAGGGTGCGCGCCTTTGCCGTTTTGTGTCCGGGAAAGTCTTCAGTAAATACTTTGTTTGAAGTTTTTCCCCTTCTGAGACAGCACCCATAGAAATTAAGTTTTAATATTAATAAGCAAACAATAAAGAACCTTATTAGTGTACCGAATAATAATGGTTCACTATCGTTAGTATGTTTACTCTGTAATTATTATATGGTTATACTGACAACGCAAAATTTATTATAGTACACGTCAATATGGAAAGTTTGTATTATGATTTATTTTAACTTATTTTAAGTTGTACGGACTTTTAGCTTTTGTTTATAAATAACTTTGCAATACTAAATAATTTATAGGAGCTTATTATTTCAATAAACTATGGAATAATTACTAAGCCTAATCATAAACAACATTATTTTATAAGTGTTGTATTTGTGTATAATTAAAACTTTGAGTAAATTAAATACAAATACCATTATAGTTGCTGATGTCATTTGGATTACAATATAAAATGATCTTTAGTTAGCTAACAGTTTTAACATAAACATTTGACATAACCGATAACTAAACATTTTAAAAAATTCACGAATTTGAATTTTTTTGTTTGAATCTGAGTTTTAGTTGCGAAACAGAGATATTAAACATAAATTATCATTGAAAACCTTAAATTTCCTTTTAATTTTCAGAGGATTAATATAAATAATACAAAAGTGACATTTTGATTTCATCTGGACGATTGATTTTGCTTGTCTAAAAGAAGATGTGCACTTAGAACTTAATATATTCCTGTAAAATCATATTTAAGTCAGGGCTCTATAGTGTAGGGGTAGCAGTGGTGGTGGTGGTCTCTTCCACAGCAAGAGTAGGGTTCGAGGCCCGATGGAACAAGTACTTTTTGTGATTAAACTTAAATTTATTTATATATATATATATATATATATATATATATATATATATATATATATATATATATATATATTATCTGCTTAATTGTTTGCTACTCATCAAGACAGAGTTTTTTGACGGAAAATGGTTTTCTCATTTTTACATCTGTTGTACAAAGTTTAAAAACAATAAAATACGGATTGTTTTTATTAGTTAAACCAATGATTGAGTTTGCACCGACATACAAGCTAAATAACAGATCAAGAGTAAAAGGAGTAATATCATTAACATTACATTTTATATTAGTACCCAATACATGTAATGGTCTATAAACCAATGATTGAGTTGCACCGAACATACAAACTGAATACAGATCAAGAGTAAAAGAGTAATATCATTAACCATTACATTTTATATAGTACGCCATTACAAGTAATGGTCTATAAACCAATGATTGAGTTTGCACCGACATACAAGCTGAATAACAGATCAAGAGTAAAAGGAGTAATATTAAACATTACATTTTATATTAGTACCCATTACATGTAATGGTCTATAAACCAATGATTGAGTTTGCAACCGACATACAAGCTGAATAACATATCAAGAGTAAAAGGAGTAATATCATTAACATTACATTTTATATTAGTACCCATTACAAGTAATGGTCTATAAACCAATGATTGAGTTTGCACCGACATACAAGCTGAATAACAGATCAAGAGTAAAAGGAGTAATATTATTAACATTACATTTTATATTAGTACCCATTACAAGTAATGGTGTCTATAAACCAATGATTGAGTTTACACCGACATACAAGCTGAATAACAGATCAAGAGTAAAAGGAGTAATATCATTAACATTACATTTTATATTAGTACCCATTACATGTAATGGTCTATAAACCAATGATTGAGTTTACACCGACATACAAGCTGAATAACAGATCAAGAGTAAAAGGAGTAATATTATTAACATTACATTTTATATTAGTAACCCATTACAAGTAATGGTCTATAAAACCAATGATTGAGTTTACACCGACATACAAGCTGAATAACAGATCAAGAGTAAAAGGAGTAATATCATTAACATTACATTTTTATATTAGTACCCATTACATGTAATGGTCTATAAACCAATGATTGAGTTTGCACCGACATACAAACTGAATAACAGATCAAGAGTAAAAGGAGTAATATCATTAACATTACATTTTATATTAGTACCATTACAAGTAATGGTCTATAAACGATGATTGAGTTTACACCGACATACAAGCTGAATAACAGATCAAGAGTAAAAGGAGTAATATTATTAACATTACATTTTATATTAGTACCCATTACAAGTAATGGTCTATAAACCAATGATTGAGTTTACAACCGACATACAAGCTGAATAACAGATCAAGAGTAAAAGGAGTAATATCATTAACATTACATTTTATATTAGTACCCATTACATGTAATGGTCTATAAACCAATGATTGAGTTTGCACCGACATACAAACTGAATAACAGATCAAGAGTAAAAGGAGTAATATCATTAACATTACATTTTATATTAGTACCCATTACATGTTAATGGTCTATAAACCAATGATTGAGTTTGCACCGACATACAAGCTGAATAACAGATCAAGAGTAAAAGGAGTAATATTATTAACATTACATTTTATATTAGTACCCATTACAAGTAATGGTCTATAAAACCAATGATTGAGTTTTACACCGACATACAAGTCTGAATAACAGATCAAGAGTAAAAGGAGTAATATCATTTAACATTACATTTTATATTAGTACCCATTACATGTAATGGTCTATAAACCAATGATTGAGTTTGCACCGACATACAAACTGAATAACAGATCAAGAGTAAAAGGAGTAATATCATTAACATTACATTTTTATATTAGTACCCATTACATGTAATGGTCTATAAACCAATGATTGAGTTTGCACCGACATACAAGCTTAATAACAGATCAAGAGTAAAAGGAGTAATATCATTAACATTACATTTTATATTAGTACCCATTACATGTAATGGTCTATAAACCAATGATTGAGTTTGCACCGACCATACAAACTGAATAACAGATCAAGAGTAAAAGGAGTAATATCATTAACATTCATTACATTTTATATTAGTACCCATTACATGTAATGGTCTATAAACCAATGATTGAGTTTGCACCGACATACAAACTGAATAACAGATCAAGAGTAAAAGGAGTAATATCATTAAACATTACATTTTATATTAGTACCCATTACAAGTAATGGTCTATAAACGCCAAAGAATAAACACAAGAGCGGAGATGAGCTCCCTTGGTCCTAACCAAACACTGCTGTCTTGTAGCTCGTAATAAACCCTTAGAGGTGTCTGGGCGAACATTATTGCTCTTTGTATGGTTTATAATATATTATATCGGCGACTATATAACTTTACTGTAAAATATTTAAGTATTTTTGTTACTGCGTGTCAGGCTATTTTATTTCTCGTTCTTTTAGTAACTACATAAAAGATAATCTATACTATTATATACAAATATATTATTTTCTCTCTGTGTGTTTGTGTGTGTGTGTTATTGAATCACGCAAAAGCTGCAGGAATTACCGTACTGAAATATTAAATAGACATTATTAGGATCTCGAATTAACATGTATATTTAATTTTAGTCTTATTTCGTCAATTCCATCCAGACTACGCCCCACTGGTCTTAGAAGTTACGATATAACTCATCTTAGTCTGGAACTGGAATAAAAGTAAACTCAATATCAATTGCAAGGGCCTATTTAATATCATCAACAATTTTGAGTAAACATTTTTATGGCAGCACAACTATATGTTTTATTAATTTAACCACAACATTTCTTGAAATGTATAGTCTTAAAATCAGTGAGTAAGCTTGATAATAAAAAAACACTACTTATTTTAACTTTGTCAGCAATTATTGCTTAGCACAGAGTAACACAAAATCAAGATTAAATGATTAAAATTCCCAGTAGAAATATACTTTTTTCTGTAGATTTCGGGAAATATTATGTATATAGTCGTTATTGTAGTGCAGATATCAAAGACAAAAATTGTATGAAAATCTCTCTGTAAATTACAAACCCAGTGTAGTTATTGTTAAATGAAGTAGGCTGTACAAATCTTACTTATTAGTAGTTATTTTTATTCAATGTTTATTAAAAAAATTAAGCAAATTGGCTATTGCTATGCATACAAAATACTACAACCGGAGGAAGCTACATTGGGAAAAGTATACACTTTTCAAAGGTATTTTCTTGATCGTGACAGCAGAAACCTCAACTATGACGTCAAAAAAATTGTTTACTGAAACAGGAAGTGGTCATACACATGCAAACATTACAAAATTGCGTTCGAAGCCGTCGGTAACTGCTAGTTGTAAATATTTATAGAAACAAAACAGTGTGGTATCAACACCAATAGTTCACTCATTGTTACACTTGTGTCCTTTCATTCCCAAAGTTTAGTCAAACAAGATTTACTGCCCAAGTAATGGCCTCGACTGTGATCACATCGCTAAACTACGCGTGTCAAGAGGTTCACAGACAGTGTCTTGTTCGCTTAGTCGTGAAGTAACTTATAGCTCATGACACACACTGAGATAACGTACATGGGATTACGTCTACATTACAGTCACTAGCTAATCCTTCTTAATCGTTACATTTTATAGTAAGATATCTGCTCTAGGAAAATATACACAGCTACTTCCTTGATGCTTACGGGAGTCATGGCTTTATTCTTGGTCACCAATACAATCGATTATAGCCTTTTTTTCGTCTTGTGTACCGTATATGTGTAAGAATAATTTACTGAAAACTTCATGTCACTCGGTCAAGTGGACAGGTTTTCAGAACACAATTTGTAACAAATTAGTTTACGAAAATCGCCTCTGAAACGGAGTAGTCTATATCTGTTTTTTGCGCTTGATTATTGTGCTTGAAAGACATATAATTAGATCTTTCTGAGGTAAAATTGCACGAAAGGGCCTTATGTAATACAACAATCCTAATTAATTGGTTAATAACACAATTTGAACTATTTTATAAAAAACTTATTTGTATATTTTTAAACTTGTTATATGATGCTGAGGCCTTATCGTACTTTATTATTATTAAAACCCAACCTTTTACGCATCTGCAATATAATACATTCTCTTATAAACCGAACGCGAATAGTGAATACAAAATTAAACTAAACAACGCCCCATTACACCTAAATACATTTTTGAAAGTTGTTTGTGAGTTAGGAGGGAGATAAAATACCGAAGCGTACTCCATTTCAAATACAACATGCTGATCATGGCAGTGATGATAGAAGTTATTTGAGTTTCTTTATTGAATCATACTTTCCAAACGTTCACGGCAATTTACGAAAGCTCTCAGTGTAGGTAGCTCACCTGAGGTTGGACACCTATCACTCTGCATAAATATGTTTCAAGCTTAGATTTATTCATCAGTAGCATTCTATTTTAAATAATGATTCCAGGACATAGATCTAGTACAAAATGAATTTAAATCATACAATCCATTATATAGTAAAGTTAGCATTAATTAAATTTTACTAAGAAGCCCTCTCTAACACTTAATATGGATACCAACAACTTAAAGGTGACTTCCGAACCACCAGTATTTACCAGGTAGGCAGGCTGCTTGCAAGGACAGGGTCTCAGCGGTCATCCATTCAAGCAGCAGCCACGCTCGACGTTGCTTGAGTCCATTATAATCAAATTTTATTTCTTCCTAACAATAGTCTATGCCCCTAGTGTTTTCAACTCTTTTGTTAACGTGGGTTTATATTAAAATAAAAATAATATAATGTAAAATAATTCTCGACAGAGAATTAAATGTACTCTATGAAATTAGTTTTATTTTCAAAATATTTCAGTTTAATATTGGATTTAAATTTAATTAATTTTAAATTGTTATAAATTCAGAATACAGGTCTACTTATTTTAAGTAAGTTCTGTTTGATATACGCTTTTACCTTTACGCTGTAGTGTATATTTTCTATATGGATTATGAAGAGAGTTTTCTTTTGTAAACAGATTTAATAAACACTGCAGGATTAAGCTGACAACCCATCCATGATAATATAAACAGACCTTGGAGTGACTATAGTTCTAAACTAAATCCTCTCTATACTCTATTGTATATTAAAAAACCTATTCAATTATACCTTTAAGATTTTGTTATAAATAAAACTACAAATAAAGTTAAAAATAATTATAATATAATAAAAATATTTAAAACATTCAATACACAAGAGGAATACGTAATTATTAAAATCTTTCAGACAACAACACTGATTAAACGTGTTTTCTGTATACGACATTTCTTCACTTCCCTTTACAAAATAAAAGATAAACAAAGAATGTAGCAAGGGCTCAAACTTAGCACAGCCTCACGTACAAATGGCTCCATTTACTCACACCATTTGTGAGGTTAAAACACCAGAGGCCGTGACCCCCGTAAATCATAAACACGATACTTGCTCTGTTAGCAAATAGACAGCAGAGCTTGCCTTTCTAAAGTAAAATCTGTTACTTTTTCTTATTTATTGAAAAATAAAATGGTTAACTTGTAATTATTAATATTGTATTGTATCTGTATTGTTGAACCTTGAAAACTGCACAGTACATGGAAACTTTTGCATTCAAAATATTTATTTTTAGGTGGACTTCTATAATTTAATAAGCTAATTTAGTATGTTGTACACAAATATAAACAAATTACCTAGTGTATTCAAATGTATATCCTAATACACTCATGTTTGCATAATATTCTTGTTTGGTTAAGTTTACACACTTACCACAAAGAGTATCAAGTTATTCTATTAGGAATAAACAATTCAAATTAAAAAATATTTAATTAAAAAATTTAATTTTTTTATAATTCGAATCGTTCGTTGCCTAATAGAACAGCACAAAATTGTGTTAAAATGGCAATCGCCTAGTTTTTTTTTAAGAAAAGCTGAGTGAAAAAAGTTGTAACGAAGCAATTACTTATTTTTTTATTTAACCTTTCTTATTATTTACATACATGTAATTATAGATACATATGACTCTGCCCTTAATATATTCAAAACATATTTCTTTTGGAAAATTTAGAACTGTATAACTTATCTCGCAATTTAAGATATAACTATTAAATTTATTTAGAGTAAAAATTTCTACTACCATATTAATGAGTTATATAAATATTAGGTTTTCTATTAAAACATAACAAAACACGTATAAATTACATGTAATGATCTATTATGAAGTCAGTTTAAACTCTTTCTGATGATTAACATTATTCTTAAACATAATTTTACTATATACGAAAAACTATATACTTATTAGGGTCCATGTTGGCTTTCGCCAAGGATAGGAAGAACCTTGATTGTCCCGTACAAAAATGTCTTAGTAAATATTTATTTCACTTGTAAGTTTTCATCTGACGAAATAATGCCAGATATAGTTATATACAAATTAGACAAAGATTGTGATTTAATATTATCACAAAACATAACACATATTATATTATTAATAGTATACACCGTTAAAATATTAAAGAATTATAACATCAAACTTGAGAACTATTCATAAGGCACAGTGACGCAGTTGCTATAGTTGTACGATAAGCTGTACCCGATTTTGTACTAGAGATGGTAGTTTCAGATGGGACAAAGTTATAGACAAGTTTAAGCATGCACAAAGAAATTAATAAAAACTAAGCCTTTGTATTTGCAAACCTGTCACCCGAATATCTTTTGTGTCTTAAATGAAATATATCTTAAGAGGAGCATTTAGGATAACTACACACTATACCACCGTATAGTACTAAATAATACGTACTGTATAAACTGCTACTTATATAGTAATTTGGGTCTCATTATGTATAAATGGTATGTAGAAATCCCCCATTAAATGTTACGCATTCATATTAAAACTTAATAAACTGATATGTTTTCATGATTTTGAAAGCTGCTTCATGAATTGTACTTAAATATGGAAACACTTATTGCTTTATGTACATTAGTTAAGATATTTCTTTTATACAAGAAGTAAGTATTTTACAAGAAGAAACAGGTTGTAAGAAAAATATGTAATTCACTAAATAAACTAATAATTAAAATATTTGTGTCAATTGTCTAGAATAACCTCTGTTGAGAAACACGTAACAATAACCTGCTTTAGCTACTTCAAGCTAAGTTGACATTCTATTGGCAAACAAGTCGATAGACGCTAAACCAAGCCAAGAGGTTTCTGAGTGGCTATACATCTTACTGCTGTCTCAACTCCGCGACATTAATTTATCGGATCTGGCACAGAAAATTGGGTGTGTCAGGTTAGTTGACATTAAATAAAATAACAAAATTATTTATTACCTTGCTGTAACATACAAATTTACATTTTTAAAATCTGCTATACATTTGAAATACATTTGTAAACGAAGTTAAAACTCTAATTTGATTCGACATAGTAACTCATGTAATAAGTTAGTTTTCTTAGTTTTATTGGTTTTTAAAAAATAATATCTTTACGTTTTCGCAGGTTTTCCGATACTTCTTTCCACGTGTTTATTCAGCCCAGATAGAGATAACTTTTATGCATGTCCCTCTATGGGATTTGGTTGAGCGTTTGCAAAAATTATATCTCATTGTGTTAGGTCCTGAATTATTAGAACAATCAACTTGAAATTCTCAGTATTTTGTTTAACTATCACTAAGGTTGCTGTTGAAAATCCTTTTCTACTAGTCGGCCTCAATATCAACCAATATTTTTTGCTGTATACCTCAGGACCTGACATTTTGATTTTACTTGATTTCTTTCATAGAAAACTCATGTATGATAATATTCTATATTGGTACGTGGTATTAGTATTTGCTTAGAATCAGTAAAATTCTGGGAAAGATTTCATGTAGGCTGAAGATTTACTTTCCAAAAACTGCATTTCTACATACATAAGGATGTGTTCTGCAGCGGTGCATATCAATACGTGAGATTATTTGGTTCAGGCTTGTTGAAGTCTACAAATCTATGCTTCTTTTTTGGTGCTGCAAAATTCTCTATGGTCCATTAACCTTTAAAGGATTTTACTGAGAGTTTGTGAAAATTCCTACATTGGTCTCATGACTAAACATAATGGCAACGGGATAATCATAGGATAAATAAATGTTCAAACTAACTGAATTCAATCATGAGACATGTTATGATGCGCCGCAATAAAATATGTACCCTAATGAAATGAACTATGGACTTAACATTTTAACTGAATCTCATCAAAGCCCGTGACGTGACACTTTTGTTGCCTATTACTCCTTGTGACGTAAGACACCCTGCAAATGGGATAAGCATTTGAATTGGCATTAAATTGAAACAATGTTTGTATATCTATCAGTTATGTAATTTTGTACATCCTTTGATAAATTTGTAAAAAAATACAATATTTTAGATATATCTCTTTAGAATCAATCTATCTAGTAATAAAGTGATGATTAAAGTTAATAAACTTTTAATTCTTGTTTAGTTACAAGCAACGTAGCAAAATAAGTTACTTTAAGTTACTTTAGGAAGTTTTTATAAACTCTGTTAAATCAGTATAAATCTACTAGCCACTTTACGTATTTAATTTTTAAATGTTGATGATAATATATACCGTAAATACAGTTGACTAAAATGAAATTGAAATTTGTACTTGATTGGTAAACATGAAAACACAGCAAATATTATCAACATTGGTAAAGTAGCCAAACCTGTAATGCTTTAATGGGAGGCTTCGACATCTGAATCATTTATAATATGTTGTTACGAAATAGAACATATATATATATATATATATATATATATATATATATATATATATATTATATGTTGTTACTAATATATATTATAGTGTAATGCCTATTGACATACTTGAGCATCTTCTGATCCATAGTTTGAGAGTCATATTAAATTTAATCTTTTGAAGCAAATGTAAAATGGCGGAGTTTAAAATACACATTCAGTGTTATTTGGTGCTTAACAAGTTCCCTTACTTGTGTAAGTATTACGAGTTAAAAGTTGTGATACTACCGGTACCTAGGGAGTAACAGAATGAGTTAGTACTCTTTCCGGTTTCTTTGAGGTTACTATGATCTGTATAAATCATAACATTTATGAGAGATAATCATAACATAATTATCGCAAGAGTTTATATGCGATGAGTATTACTGCCGGGTTAATACACGCTGAGTTGAATTTTGTTGTTAATCCATATTGCTTATGGATGAGAAATGACAATATGGTCAGTAAATAGTGAGCAGTTATTGTCGTTGCGCTTGGAAACCAATCTTATATTTTAAATGTAAATGTATATTTTGATGCGTATACTGTTTAGTACTAATAATATTTATTTTATTTTTACACGTACAGAATTCAATGGACTCTTCTTAAATTTTACTTGGACATTCCTAGGGACCTGGTGTGATTATAGGTCTATTCTTAATTCGAAGATCCCTCCGTACTAAGTCCCACTAATATCTGTGTAAATATACATTTACAATGAAACATGGTTCACTGAGCACGTATACTACCACAACGTCGGATCACTTACGTCGACTTTCCCTTCTGTCCTTACAGACTATCTCATTTTAAAGTCAAGTTAATTAATACAATTTGTAAAGGCATTATAAGAATCACACTCACATTTATTTAAAATTTAAATTAATAATTATAAATTTATTTTGTAAGGAATGCTGAGTTTAGCTTCAGTTCAACTTCTATTATTGGAACGTATGGTGTCACATACTTAACTCCTGAAATCTGGAGTCATGTTAGTCTGAAGAGATCCAAAGAAAGCCGGCGACGAAGAAGCGCAAATTGAACATTTACTTCCTTGTCCGATTCTGTAACTCCCAAATGTATTTGTTTAAGTTCACAAATTATTTGTTAAGGTGTTGGTTAAGTTCACTGAGATCTACTACTACTACTGTAATGTCACTAGCTAAGCTGTGATGGAATGCAAGGGTATTAATAATATTTGTAAGGGCGCCACCCCATTTGTAGATATGTAGATGAATCTGCAGGACGACAATGGGGAATCAATCCTACGGCCCAGGTGGACAGTGACTCAACAATAAGGCAGATCAAGCCCAAGGAAAGTAAACTATTGACTATTCATGCTTATCCGACTATTAATAGATATAGACACACATACTTAATGACTGAAAGCCTAGTGATTGGTATTCAAATACATAATACCCACTGTGATACTGTTAACTGTAAGTAATGATCATGTGATACCAGAATTATGATAAGAGTAAGGACCTTCCTTGTCTGAACTTCCTTGTTATGTATATTTAAACCAATATGCATATTAACAATCCAATTGAAATTGGTATTATAATAAGCTAATTCAGTTTTACTGGTTCAGTGAAATTAATAAAAAAAAAGTTAAATCAGTAAATCAAACAATGTAATTAAGTGAAGGAAATTCTATTATATCGCAAAGTATACCAGCACCTTCAAAATAATGACTAATTCAAATAACCTATGTAAGGTTTTGTAGTTTGGTTTAGTTTAAGATTAAGGTTGTGACATATTTTGAGCAAGGGTTGCTGTGAGAGGATTTAAAATAGGTTAGATTGGCAGTACAAATACCCTCAAATGAACCAACACATTTATTTGTGACAACATTTCATTAAATTGATTGCGTCAATCGACATATTAAGCACAAACCTTAATACCTTAATACTTTGAAAACATGTTTGATATTAAATTATTCATTACAATTTATTTTAAATTTAATTCATTATAACATTTACTAGTAATTTTGTAGTTTTGCAATAATAATGAGTTCATGGACTAACATGAGAAACTTTCTTTAAAATAGCTAAACATTTACATAAATTTACATTTTCGAAATTGTGAATATTTAAATAGATATGGAATTGAAAATGATTAATGAACCCTAAAATATACTAAGTTCTTAAAATTACTTACATTTTATTTCACATCACACTTATTACGCCTAGAGATATTTTTCCGCACACGAACACCAACACTCCCGAACTTCACTTTTAGAATTCCCGGCCTCGACTTCCTCCTCTCCTCCTTCTTCTTCAGTTTTGATGTTCTTCTCCCGCCAGCTCATTGACCACGCCTCTGCCAAATCTCTCCATCATAATTGGTGAGTAACAATTTTTCATATCAGCATGGCTGTCCCTTACATTGTCGCACGGTTTTTACAAATAAGCATTTCCGCTGCTTAAGCAAGCATTTCCTGTTTGTTCACCATCGGCGTCTAGGCGGATGTGCGTATCCAGTTACATCCGGAGGATGTTTGTATCGAATTGTAATACAAGACTTCCTTTCCAGCAACTATCTGTACATTGATTCTATGAATTTTATATTACTAATAATTACATAAGTCTTACATTCCCCTGGCTTAATGACGATTCTACCTACGAATCGTACTTATTGTCTAATGTAGGTTATCCATTGGGTAGTCACGTTCATGTACTGTAGGCTTTAGGAATTTTATTTTGATGTTGTTAATGTGGATGAATTAGAGGTCTATAAAAAGAAGTAGTGTTATTATAGAAGTCCAGGCTAATAAAATGTACAAAATGAGTTCCATGTTGTTTACTATGTTTTTTTCGTCGTGCTTTAGCTGGAAGTGGTGTTGTCTTTGTAGATTGTGAACAAAGCAGGTGAATGCGCAGGTAGCTCGGAGAGTAGGTAGTGTTGTTGTGTTGAGAATGCTGTGTAGACATCTTCCTTGTTGTCTGCCAAGTCATGTATTTGGTGTTATGTCGCAATGTCACAACACCATTCGAAGAAATCTCCGACGAACGTGAGCGATCTTCTGTTTCTATCTGGTTGCTGTCTTTGGATGAATGGGAGGTGTTCTGCTACCATTTGTTGATGTATGAGGGTTTGTAATGTGGAAAGGTTGTTCTGTATCTTGAAATAGGTTTGGGAGTTGTTGAGGTTTTTAGGGCAGAAATTTAAAGAAGGTTCGTTTTTAGGTAAATTTTGCTGTGACTGATATAAGGTAGTGTCTGAGGCATTGGAGTAAAGTACGCTCCTGTGAAGATTTGTACTAGAGGCTTATTGGGTTCTTCTATGTTGTGGGTTGATGTGCTGGCAAAGGTGGTCAAAAGAGGCATGGCAAGTGCTGTCAGTAGTAGAAGGAAGTGCTGTGAAGACTTTATTTTTCTCGTGGGTGGTCGGGATCGGTTAGAGTGCTGTAGACTGGTGTCTTGTAGATTGGTGTCTTGTAGACTGGTGTCTCAGGTTGTAGTTGGCTTTTTGGTGTCGTAATTCTAAAACTAACTATCTACAGGTTACATATACATTTCAGGTTAATATTTTATAATTAATACACATTTATGTCTAAGGTTTTTATTTACAGAAATCTTTTAATGACCTCTCGATGGTGTGTCGTATTTCCCTAGCTCTATGTAATAATGTTTTTACTAAGCATCTTAATCTCTAGTGTTCTTAAATAAGGTTCTAAATTATGTTATTTTATCATATTACAAAACGATACTACGCACCTTTGTTTCTGAGGAATATGTAATATCCCTTCTTTGTGCTTATTGTCCATAGTCATTATTATGATCATAATATATGTTGCCTAATCAAGGCTGTATAGTTTGTTAATGAGCAATATTGCTGTGCTAATACGTACAATGTTAAATATATATTAGCCTACTTTCCTTCAATGTTAGATTAGCTATGTAATAATTAAACATGCTATATAAGTCATTTACATGTCATATATTGAAGTATTTGTTTATCCTAGGATTATATAATATAGAACATGTATGTCTCTTTCTTTAAGATGCATCTCAGGAAAATTGAGTCCTTGTAGGGTATATTATGTTAACACTGCTATCTACTAACTTAAATAAATATGATATATGTAGTACACTTTATCATATTTTATATTCTTTATTACTAGGCTATGTATACACGTATCCCTCAGGTAAGTATAATATGTACGTTGTGTCAAGTTAGAGTACGCTTTGTTACTGTAGTAAACGAGTACGTGGGAAACATTACTTGCATACTAAGCTGTCTGAACCACCAGGGCCCTTGGCGACCCAGACCGCCGGTACAAGGCAATGCCCCCTAGTCATAGTCACAACACAGTCGGTGTAGTATAGCGTGGGAAGTTAGTTGAGTTAGCAGAAAACTTATCTGCCTGGGAGACATACCAGAGTCACGGTCAAGTCTTACTAGCCAGTCTAAGTACGGTTACCGTGGGTTACAGGCTCTGCTCGTGTCGTGTCGTGTGTGCTGTGTTAGTGTCCTGTGTATTGGGATTATCTATATCAATATCTTTGGTACGTGTAACCTATCACTTAATCACTAAATTACAGTAAACCTCACATTAAAATACATAGTTAGGAGTTTTAATTTTTTTTAAACTTTTATGTCTTTATTCTCTATCGTTTTCCGACACAACATCGAGATTTTAATATACATTTTTATTTCTGTTAGACTTACTTCAGTGACTCTCAAGGTTATATAACGTTATAATGAATCATTCAAACCGTAATCAAGTTAACCGGTCTCTCAACTCCTGGAGTATAATATCTATTTTTTAAAGCGATTCTTGCGTGACTATGTAGTAGCTTTTTACCCTCATATATTATGAAATTATTGCGAATATACTTTTCACTCTCTTCAAATTTTACTGCAAGGCAGTGAGTGCATAGTGATGTTCATGAGAAATATTGTATATATTATTCTTGAATATTTTATTATTGCTCAAGTCCCTTCATATTTGTTTTATATTCTCTTATAGAATAATTTCATTCTAGCAACATGTATTGGTTGTTCTGTTAACCTTCCCCTGTGGTAAATTTCTACTGCATATGTCACTTCGTTAATTGTTTTTTGACAACGAAAGGACCTCTAAATGGTGTTTGAAATTTACTATATTTTTTTGTGTGGTCTTTCGGGAAATGGACCAAGACTTCATCGCCGGGGTTTAAATCCAAATGAGTTTTGTCACGGTCAAAGTATTTCTTTTGCGCTTCCTGGGCTTTTTTCATGATTTTCGGCATATCTTTGCGTATTTGCTCTAAAATTTCTATATTTTCCAACACCATTTTTTCGGGATTAACCTGTAAATATATACAATCAGACGGTAAGTTAGCTTCGTAACCAAACATGAGGTAGTGCGGTGTGTAGCCTGTTGAAATGTTTACAGACGTGTTGTAGGCAAATGTAACTATTTGTACATATTTTGACCAAGTTTGGGGTTTTTCCACAACGTAATGAGATATTGCCTTTATTAGCGTGTGGTTGTATTTTTCAACCGCACCTTGTACTTGTGACATATAAGCAGCGCCTGGCCTTTGTTCAATCCCGAGTGCATTTAGTAACTGTGAAATTACAGAGTTCATAAAGTGTGTTCCTCTGTCATGATTAATAATTCTAGGAAATCCAAATGTGCAGAATAGATTTAATAATTTTTGCGCTACTGTGTTCGCATCTGCATTTCTACAAGGGGTTGCAAATGCCATTATAGTGCAGGCATCGGTTGCAACTAGGATATATTTGTAACCATTACTTTGTGTAATATTACCTACAAAGTCTATTGTTATTCTGTCAAAGGGTTTTATGGAGGGTGCAATAGGTTGTAGTAGACCGTAATTTTTGCTCGTTTTTGGCCTACGTAGTTGACATTCTTCACAAGTTTTTGTATATTGGAGGATATCACGGTACATATTCGGCCAGTGATATCGTAATTTTATTTTTGAAGCTGTTTTGTAATGTGATAAGTGTCCACCCGTGTAGGGGTTGTCATGGAATATTTTTAATATTTCTTGTGTTTGTTTTTGGGGTATAGCCAATAAGTTTCTAGTTTCTCGTCCGTTGAAAGTTTTGAAATATAACAATCCATCTATTTCTTCGTATTGTCTTGAAGCCCGTCTGATTTTTTTATTTACCGCCTCAGGTGAGGTCATCGCAAGGCGTATTTGTTTCAAATAACTGTCTTGAGCTTGTAGTAGGGGTAGATTTGTCTGTATTAAAGTATTGACAGTTAAACACACGTCCGTAAATTCTTCATCCAAAGGTTGTTCTAAAGGATTTCTGCTTAAGGCGTCTGCTAACACGTTTGTAGCACCACGTTTATGTTTTACTACAATGTCGTAGTCTGTTAATGACAGTGCTAATCTGTTTAATCAAGTGGAAGTGTGCTTAAAATTTTTATAAAACTGTAATGCGGCACAGTCCGTATAAACTGTTGTTTGTCTACCAAGCGTGAATTCTCTGAAGTAGTTCACAGCATAGGTTAGCGCTAGCATTTCACGTTCAGCATTGCTTTAACGCATTTGGGTATTTGAATATTTTTTTGACATGTAATAAATTGGGTACATTCTATTATTTTCTTCATCTAACTGTACTAACGCTGCTCCGCATCCAATCAAACTGCTATCTACATAAATGTGTGCTTCCCTGTTGTCCTTCCAATGTGATAGTAATGGTGGGTTTGTCAAAATTTGTTTGATTTTTATAAAAGCCTGTTCACATAGATCCGTCCATTTAAATGCCATGTTTTTATTTGAATCTTTTATTATCTCAGTAAGGGGTTGTGTTATTTTGGCATAATTTTGGATGATCTGCGGAAGAATCCTGAGCATCCTAAAAATTGTCTCACTTGCCTTACACAAGTTGGTCTTTTAAATTCGGTGATAGCTTCTACTGACTGTTTTTGGGGTAAAATGCCTTCCCCTGATACCTCGTGTCCTAAAATGTTTACACTTTTGTAGAGAAATTTTCACTTTTTTGTATTTAGTTTCAAATTAGCTTTTTCTAGTTCTTCTAATATAGTTTCTAGATTATGTAAGTCATTTTCAAATGAGTCACCATAACAAATTAGGTCATCCACGTAACAGATGACTTTATTATAAAGGTGACGGTTTAATATCGCATTCAAAGCTTTACTAAATAATGTGGTTGAAGTTGAAAGTCCCATCGGCAGTTGGCAAAACTGTACAAGTCTATCGGGTGTTTTTATGGCTAGGATATGCCTATCTTCTTTCCTAACCTCCATGGAATAAAATGCATTTTTAAGGTCTAATTTTGTAAATGTGTGCGCTTTGTTCAAAGAGCTTAAAACCAGGTTTACTGAAGGAATGGGGTGGGCATCTGTTTTCCACTGTGCATTAACCTTTCTGAGATCAGCTACCATTCTGTCGCTTCCATCTTTATTTTTCACTAAAAATACTGGGCTTGCATATTCTGTGTAATCCTGACATTCCTCTAATATTTTTGCTTGTACTAAATCGTCCAATAATTTGTTTAATTTTTCCCTTTCTGTTTTACTCTGCCTATAAGGTGGTGAGTTTACAGGTTTCGTATTCGGTTTTAATTCAAGTTTAACAGGAGGTATGTTTGCAGGAGTTAAATCGATTACCTTTGTTGTAAATATGTGTCTGTATTTCTGTAAAACGTCAAGGACTTTTTTGTGTTCTTGGAGGGTTAAATGTGGTGAGATATCAAATACTATGCCGTCCTTATCTGTCAATATTGTTTTTCCTGTGTCACTTTAGTGGGATGGTGATCCAGGGTAGGCTGTGCTTCAAGAGTTGGGTAATGTATATGTCCTATCGTAGTATGTGCGGGTATCCTTTTTGGGAAATTTGATGCATTATAAATATTTACAATTGTACAGTATCTGTACCATCTTCCCCTTCTGAAAGATATGCATGACATTTCTTTTTTATTCTTAGATTCCTATCTGTTTCGATGGCTGTTCGAGACTCGATACCTTTTAAGGAGCTAATCCTAATATGCTGATGTGGTGCTATAATTATGTCTTGTGGGGCTGTTACATCTGTTATTTGCTGTACTTCTAACTCCTGTGTGTTTTTAAAATTCTTGATGTCTAACTGCCACTGTTCATTCATAGGTATTATATGTTCAATCTGATATTTGGTAATTTTTATTGTTTTATTTTTATAGTTTAACTCCACGCAGTTCTGAAATAGGAATATGTTTCCTACCAATATTGGGCTGTTTAGATCAGGTGTCACATAAAACGTGTCTTCAAGTATTACTTTGCCAATTTTTATGGCGATTTTTGTCTAACCCAAAACTGTTAATGGTATACCGTTAGCCGATATCAACGAGGGTATGTTGCTAGTATTTAATTTTGTTGCACAAACTAGGTCTGCTCTAATAATGTTTATGTTACATCCTGTATCTATAATGCAGGGTACTGGATGTCGAGGGTTTGTGGTCAAGGCTACGTCTATTGTTAGGACAGGTATCTTCTTCGTAGTTTTATTTTCGCAATTAAATATGAGTTCATAAATATCCTCTAATAATAATGTTTTATTTTTCCTCGGTCTGTGTATCCTGTCTTGCGTTATTTCTTGCAAGTTAGTACAATCTATCATATTCTGTTTCTTCTGTTGCTCTATGTGATTTAAAATCTGTATAGTGTCTATCTCAATGGTTTCTTCCAATCCAGTATGTGTGTTTACCTCCCCCATACTACAATCTGGGTCCTGTTTTACGTGCGCTACTACCTTTAATACGCTAGGTTTTATCTGTCCTGTGAAATTTTCTGAGACTGCAAGGTTTCTTGTAAAACTGGGTTTATTTATATTTGTTGTCCCCGAGGGGTTTGATTCACTTAGGGTTGGGGTTGGATTGAACGCAGATTGAAGTTTCATGGTGTGTATAGGCTTCTGCATAATAGGTTGTTCAATTTCTTGCATCTTCTTTGAGGGTGGGAATTCTTGATTATAATCTATGGCTTTAAATATCACTTCTGAACTGGTCTTTCCAGGGGTTGATAGTGGTAGTACTTTGGGGTTAGTTGGAGTAAATGTCATAGACTTTATACATTTGTAAGTTTGTCGATTCCTTTGGTTAAGATCTATGGTGTTATTTGTTTTCGCTTTTGATAAGGGGGAAGTTCGGTAAGGGTTAGTATGACCTCCCCCTATTTCCCGTTTTTTTGATGATTTTGTTTATAATAATTAGACTTGTAACATGATTCGATATTGTGGTTTGTTCGCTTGCAGTACCTGCAGAACAGCTCTTGTGTATTGTTGGTTTTAGGTGCCAAGCAGTTATTTTGGGTTTGAGAAGTTAATGAACGTTGCTTGAACCAGCATTGTTCAGTATTATGGTTGTCTTTACGGCAAATAGTGCAATACCTATTTTGTCTAGGAGGTTGTATTTGGGAATGGTTTTGTCTTCTCCTATCACTGAAAGTAACGTGTTTAATCATAGGTGGCCTTTGGGTTTGTTTGGGGTAGTTTGAGCTTTCCATATATCTATTCTGGTGAGGACAAGGTGTTCTATCATATCTTGGCTTATATTTTGAGTTTTCATACGGGGATGGAGACCTTTCGTACCTGTTGTTATGATTTGAAATTTGGTTTGTAGTTAGGGTAGCTACTAAATTGGTTAGGGTGTTAACTTCTGTTTGTAGTTTATGGATGATGTTTTGTTCATATAAGGGTGTACTATAGAGTCTGTTTGCTGCAACCCTATTGTACCTTTCTTTGTTTTTCATTTGTGTTAAAACTAGCTGTTCTGTAATTTTTAAATTATTCTCTAGATCACTTAAGGTGTCGTTTTTCAGGCCTATAACTCGTTCACAGATTTCTGGTTTTAGTCCCTGTATGATAAAATGTATAATTTGCTTGTCCTGTATTGTGGGGTCATATCTTCGGCATGTTGTTAATATATCTAAAAAATAGGTTAGTGTTGGCTCGTTCTCTCCCTGTATTTTGTGTTCTAAAATAATTTGTAGACTCTGAGTTTGTGCTAATGGAGTGAAAGCCTCTATGAAACTTTTAGCAAGTTGATCCCATTGTATGGCTACCCCTCGTTGTTTTTGCTTGTAGTATTTGAACCAAGTTAGTGCTGTGCCTGATAAATGCGCTGGGAATAAATTAACTTCAGTGTTGTCTGTCCATCTGTTTGAAGTTGCTGCCACTAGGAATTTGTCTAAAAAATCTTGTGGATTTTCGCTCTGGAGACCTGTGTAAGTCCCAGCAGATATTAACGGTATGTTTTCCCCCATGGTTACTGTGTTCGTTCTGTCAGGTAGTGCGAGTGGCTCGTAATGTTGTGCTAAGGTTGGGGGTGCTTGTGTCTTGATGTCCGCCTCAGGGTTATGTACTATGTCGCATAAATTTGTTCTCTGCACTAGAAAATCCTCGATTGTGGCTAGATCCTTATAGTTTTCCCTGTCCTCTTCACTTAGGTGAGTTTTTCGTGTAGTTAAATTATTAAATATGGTTTTAATATTAGGGTGACTTGCGCTTATACGTGTTAAGTTCTTAAGTGCCGCTAGGATAGGTCTGAGGTCTGCTACAGTGTCTGTGTCTCTAGATAGTATTCCATTTTCATTTAATATTTTTATTATGTCACTTTTGGAAGTCCTATATGTGTCTAATGGTATTAAATCTTCATGTAGTATGGTTTCCATTTAAGTATACATGTCCATTGACGTACCTCGTTAGTTTACTTGGCGTTACTCTAATTACGGGTTTGAAAATATTTTTGAGTTATTGGAAATTTAATTTGTCTTTTAGGTAAATGAGTGGTTTGTCACTGAAGTAGGCTATTTTAGTTAAATACTTTCTTATGAATATTATTTAGTTCTAATTTATACCTAGCCTATGAAACTATGTGCTTGCCCATGTGAGGAATTTGAATGCCAACCGAGTTTAGCGCCTTCACCATGTAAGGTTTTGTAGTTTGGTTTAGTTTAAGATTAAGGTTGTGACATATTTTGAGCAAGGGTTGCTGTGAGAGGATTTAAAATAGGTTAGATTGGCAGTACAAATACCCTCAAATGAACCAACACATTTATTTGTGACAACATTTCATTAAATTGATTGCGTCAATCGACATATTAAGCACAAACCTTAATATCTTAATACTTTGAAAACATGTTTGATATTAAATTATTCATTACAATTTATTTTAAATTTAATTCATTATAACATTTACTAGTAATTTTGTAGTGTTGCAATAATAATGAGTTCATGGACTAACATGAGAAACTTTCTTTAAAATAGCTAAACATTTACATAAATTTACATTTTCGAAATTGTGAACATTTAAATAGATATGGAATTGAAAATGATTAATGAACCCTAAAATATACTAAGTTCTTAAAATTACTTACATTTTATTTCACATCACACTTATTACGCCTAGAGATATTTTTCCGCACACGAACACCAACACTCCCGAACTTCACTTTTAGAATTCCCGGCCTCGACTTCCTCCTCTCCTCCTTCTTCTTCAGTTTTGATGTTCTTCTCCCGCCAGCTCATTGACCACGCCTCTGCCAAATCTCTCCATCATAATTGGTGAGTAACAATTTTTCATATCAGCATGGCTGTCCCTTACATTGTCGCACGGTTTTTACAAATAAGCATTTCCGCTGCTTAAGCAAGCATTTCCTGTTTGTTCACCATCGGCGTCTAGGCGGATGTGCGTATCCAGTTACATCCGGAGGATGTTTGTATCGAATTGTAATACAAGACTTCCTTTCCAGCAACTATCTGTACATTGATTCTATGAATTTTATATTACTAATAATTACATAAGTCTTACACCTATTATGCAATTGATTGATACCCAAAATATTTAAAAATTTGTCAATGTGATACCAATATTAGGCAATTACTATCGTAATACACAACTAGACTTTGCTAAGAAAATTGGCTTATGATTACACTACAAGAGAATGATAGATTAATCCTCAAATACACTAAAAGAATAATTGCAGGTGGCCACCATGCTGAAATATTAACATATTATATTTAAAAAATAACACACGACACATTGAAAATAAGGAATAACTTAAGTACTAATCGTTGGTAGCCTAAATGTATAGCAAAGCTCTTCAATAATACACGAGTCCAAATCCTTGGTATAATCATCCCAGATGTCCAATTGGATATCTCCTAATGGAAGCGCGGCGCGAATTGTCCGTAGGCATATGCCTACACGTTCCACGGGTGGTACACTAAAAGGTCTATGATTTTATTGGCTAGCCAACGTTTAAATACACGGTACAGCATTGTCCCAAACAAAATTATTTATAGAGTGTCAGACTTATCGGTCGAGGAATGCGTGGTTGATCCCGCAACAATGCAGTGGCAGTCCACGGTAGGGAGGCTCGTGGTAGCCCCGTGTCCGGTCAGGTGGCCGTGACAGGGCGCGGGGCGTCCAGGGGCGGTGCGCGTCCGTACAGGCTCTGACAGAGCGGCAGTGACGGTGACCGTTACAGGGCCGGTCGTAGCCGTAGCTAAAACCCTACAACATTCCTATCTTAATAGTATCGCATAGTTATGGGCTCAATATTAATATACACATATACATATTTACATGTGCATACATAATTACAGAAATAACTATTGTGTTAATAAAATTGTTTAATTTTTTTTCGCACGCACTCTTGTGGTGCATGGGGCCTGTAATCCGATTATATTTAATTTAATAAAGATGTTTTGACTTGTGACTTGACATACAATACATACAGTACTTATTCCTAACAAAATTTTTACTTATCGACATAAATTTATTTACCGCCATATAAATATTTACAAAATAACTACTGGCTGAGACAGTCTAGTTTCAACTATTTTGGACAAAAGACGTAAATATGAAGCCATTATACATTTTATGACATCAAATCTATTAAATGTTTTTATAGCTGTCACTTAGACGTTATACTGTGAACTTACAGAAACTTTAGTTTGGATTCAAATGAAATATTATAACTTTATTTTCCTGTAATTTAAAATGTAGCATACAGTATGCAGTTTAAGTAATATATAGGACCTTCACAAAATGTACACAACAATCTAACATGAGTATAGATGCAGTAAAGCATCGCTTCACCCCTTAGTAGAATTGGTTAATATTTAATCCAGACTAGACGACATATTAAATGATTTCCAGCACTTAATTAGAACACCATATTCAATCAGTTAAGTAAAAATTCAGACTACTATGCTTTCTGATCCATTAATTCATAAGAAAAATGCTTAGTACAATATCAGTAAGTCAACATATCAATTAATACGGGTAAAGGTGGCATCTAGAAATTAAATATTACAACTGTGATACTCTACAAAATATCTAAATATTTCTTGTTATGTAACTCTTCCTTAAATAAATCCACATTTAAACAGTTTACCAGAAGTTCAGTAAGCTATATGATATAATATTTCATAAAATACATGATACAACATGTATTTATGATTTTGTAGGCCTATTACTTGAATTTTGTTTCAAGTAACTCACTTTCAAATAATCCTTAATTTGACTTACGGTTAGCAGTAAAAGTTATGCATTAAAATAAACGTTAAACATTACTAGTCCTACAACAAAACGTAGCAAGCAAATATAAAATTTACAAACTTGAAGTTATCCACAGATAGCTAGTTACATTTTCCCTGTTTGGAACATAATACAAAATAAATAGTGACTGTACGTTTTAAAGATATAATTGTATATAATTTACCAACCAAAAACTACACAAATTATTTACATACCATTTATTATCTGCAACTTTTATTCCTCTGACTATTTTAATCTTGCATTTAATGTTTCTTAAATTTAAAATGACGGATAAATCAGAATATTGCTTTGACATAACAATAATTAGAATAGTATTAATGCCAGCATTAAAAATGACTGGTGTTCTAAAGGCCCAATGTATTAAATTTACTTAAGAATAGACTTTTGCAAATGGCCTATTAATGAATGTCGATGCACGAATAGTCAACCAATTTCAAATGTCATTAATTGTCAATAAGTTAATAGCACCATGCATTTTTACTGTACATAGTTACAAAATAATGATTTTAAATGAAAAATTCTGCCTTTCCTCTTAATAAAATCCACGGGAATTTTAGTTAGTCAGAGAAGAGGGTTCCTGACGAACTTTACATCAACGGAGTCTAACGCCAACAGCCTGTACAACAATGTCGTACATCCTGACTGTAACTCTCGTGCACAAACTAATGGGGTCCATAGTTCAATTGGGGGAAAGTACGGGTGGCAACGTTTGTTGCGGTTGGAATTTGATAGCTCCTTCAGTGGAAGATAGGCAAATGCAAGTCTTGAATGTCACGGAAATGCAGGGTTGTTGAAGGCGTCCCTCCAACATAGCTAAATTACGATCGGTTGATCAGACCGATGACCCAAATGTATTTTTCACGTAACTATGACGTTACAATTCAGACATTGAACTCTCTTAATTTCAATTTTTATTTCAAGTCTGGATTTGCTACTTCTTCAGGAATAATCAGTTAAAATACCACTTTGGATATTGGCGAAATTGTTTCTTTCAACCACCTATATGTTTTAAAACAAAGAACACAAATGTAAATGAACCATTTTAGATCTTAAATATTAAGTATCACTAATGGAATTAAATAATAAAATCCTATTTTATAAAAAGTATGTTAATTAAGAGAAAGTTCCATGTATTTACCGTAACTTAAACTACTAGCATTAAACTACTATTTAATTTGATGTATGTATTTATTTCATTATGTGTATTTATTGTTTTATTTTATACAAACTTTGATTATAGACTACAAGCATAATGGGTTTGTTATAGAATACTAACTTCGAGAGTCATTTAGGTTTCCAGCCAGGGTCTTAGCATTCTTAACATCATTTTATGGTACCTAGCTCACTACAATAACACGCATAACATTCTATCTACGTTATATTAATTTTTAGTATTAGCATCAACATTTCTTGATCATTGTAAATAAAAGTATTGAATAATAGTAAATATGCATAACACTTGCATGTTACCATTTCATTTACTACAGTTCCACTTTATATTATAAACTATATTCCGATTAAAATATAAATCAATATCAGATTTAAAATGTTATTATTTAACTTATAAAGTATAGATTGTATAAAGATATAATTACATAATATGTAAACTTTCAAGTACAGTGATGAACCTGTTTTTTGTTAATTATATAGTAATTTTATAATATTTGTTTACCTTAACCTTGAATGTACTAACATAGAGCAGCGAGAGATAATTATTTTGTCACATATACTAAATTTATGGGGTATAACAATATGTTGTATGATATAAATTGAAGAATATAGCAAGACCATATACTTGGCACAGACCCACAGACAAATGGCTCCATCTACTCACGCCATTTGTGAGGTTAACACACCAGAGGCCGTGTCCGCCGTAAATCATAAACACGATACTTCCCAGTTGGAGAATTTACAGTGGAGTTTGTCTCTCTCGATGAGCGCTTCCACTTCCGATAAAGACGCTGTAGTAAATTATTATTATTCTTAGTCTTACCACGGATCAACACGGGCACAGTTGTAGATTTAGTCCTATTCTAGAGATTCTCTTTCTTAAATATATTTATAGTTTCTTACCATGAGTTATTTTAATACTATTAAATAATTATATTACCTCCACGATTACGGGCACAGTTGTAGATTTTGTCCTATTCTAGAGATTCTCTTTCTTAAATATATTTATAGTTTCTTACCATGAGTTATTTTAATACTATTAAATAATTATATTACCTCCACGATTACGGGCACAGTTGTAGATTTTGTCCTATTCTAGAGATTCTCTTTCTTAAATATATTTATAGCTTCTTACCATGAGTTATTTTAATACTATTAAATAATTATATTACCTCCACGATTACGGGCACAGTTGTAGATTTTGTCCTATTCTAGAGATTCTCTTTCTTAAATATATTTATAGTTTCTTACCATGAGTTATTTTAATACTATTAAATAATTATATTACCTCCACGATTACGGGCACAGTTGTAGATTTTGTCCTATTCTAGAGATTCTCTTTCTTAAATATATTTATAGCTTCTTACCATGAGTTATTTTAATACTATTAAATAATTATATTACCTCCACGATTAAAAATCTGTGTAAAATATAGTTTGCATGATACATGAATTCATTTAGTCAGAATGCTGTATTCGAAATGTGTACAAAACTGATGTTATGTCCACTGTACAAAAAGCACTCATTTCCCTACAGGCAGTTAACAGGATCTTTTTGTAGTTTCCTGGAATCATTAGTCTGATAAACATAATTACAAGTTCTATACATTAAATAATATTGTTTTATTAGAATTAATAACTTTGCAAACTGTACACATTTCAATATTAAAATGTACTTAGCAATATATTGTATTAGATATTGTACCGTTACAGTAAATTATTACTTCTGAGTGCCATTGTAAATGTATGATATAACATTTTAACATACACTCATCAGCATATAATTTAATCCTTATTACAAACCGCTAAATACAAGTTTTAGTTAGCTCAAACCATATAACAGTTTTTATAATTAAATATAAAAATTATACTTGTATAATTAGGCGTAAGCGTGATATATTACCTACACTTCAAAGTATATGAGTTACTCAAACTATTACCACTTATGATTATATAAATATTTTAAAATTGTTTTCAAATGACCCATGATGTCTGGTGGATATATTTTTATAACACGAGTCTTAATAAATCAATAATATCTATACAAACACTAATATTTATGTTGGCTGGCGCCAGGGAAAGGTTGAATCTCGCCTTTTGTGTCCGTGAAAGCTTTGTCAAATACACTTCTTGGTCAAGTTGTTTAGACGGTTGAGCAACGCTAAGGTTGTCGTCAGCTTATAGAGGTATATTAGCTTATACAGGATGTTTTGTAAAAGTGTGCCAATAATATGGCATTTTGTTATACACATAAAAATTAGCAAAACATTTCATATGAAAGTATGTCCTAAAACCTTTAGTTTTCCGTCTATTTGTCTGTATGCGTTTTTTATTTGAAAAATAATATCTTTTGAACCAGTTGAGATAAAGTTATGAAACTTAGTTATGAAAATTATATTAAAATTTGGTAGACCTTTTTGAAATTAAAATAATACCAGAATCCTTTTACCCGAATCAAAGTGGCAGCACAAATAATACCTTTCAACTGGTACATGTTTGGTGCTCACGGCTTGGGCAAGCGTATCTTTAAAGTGACCGTGCTTGCTTATGCGTTATCTGATTTAGTTGGAAGAACTACCGTTGAAATCTCCATAAAAATTTCAAAATAGTGTATATTTTTTTTACAAAGGTATAACCTACTTAAGCAGCTGATGCCTTTCAAAATACAAATTGTGCAAACATACCTGTATAAAGCGATCGTGCTCGCTTATGCGTTGACGAGTATTTTTGAAAAAGGTACACTTCGACGTTTTAGTGTTTACAAAACGACTAAATACCAACTATTTAGTCGTTTTAGTATACTAAAACGACTAAATAGTTGGTATTCTATGATGTTTTTATAACTATACAGGTTTTGTTAGTTTCTGACTTATCAGTTTTCACACAGATTCAAAAGATAAAAAACGAATCAAATTTACATAACAAAACTTTAAGTTACGCTTTCTTACCGAGTCATCAACTTTAGTCTTTACACATCTTCCCCTTCTGAATGGATTAGAAAGTTGTTCACCTTATTTTTCAGGATGCTGTTTCTAGTTTTGTAGAGAAGAATTGTTTATTAAGCCTATGAGGGAGAAGAAACAGTCCAGGGTATTTTATACTCTAATGGACTGTTTTCACCCTGAAATAGTTCGTGTCTAACTGAATTAACAATATAGATGCATGTTGCCTTGAACCCTTAATTAAGAATACGTTCAAAACACCTACGTTTAAATCAACTACCTTGAATACATAATACAAAGTGTAGGCTAAAATCAAAACCATTGCAGGCACAGTATCACACTATAATAATCTGCCTCTTATGGCGACAAGATCAAGTGTAATGATGCAGTTTACTACAAGCGCAAATGTAATGTGTGTATTTGAAGCTTTCTGTAATGCAGGATAACTGAGTGCTCGACTATGAGGCACGTCCTAACGCTGACGTGGTGGACACACAGGTGGTGATTGGTGGGGTATTATTCTAAAGAAGGATGATTTATACGTACGTTGCCAAGTTTCTTCTGTTATTATTATTTATATTTTGTCTTATATATAGTCATTTTATGATTGTGCAATATTTAAATAATTTCATCAGCATTAAGGAGGTTTTGATAAAGATCAATAAAATTGCTTTAAGATATATTTTTCAGGTATTCCTGAATCTGAATGAATGATTTCTGAACACGACGTTGAAATTTCTGTTATACATATTATGTAGGTCCTATTAATTCATTGAATGCTTTCAGATAAACGTTTTAAGGTCTTTTGGTAATAGTGCTTGATTGTTCGTAAATCTAAATTTCTGTAATACGAGTATATAAATGTACCGATATATTCATATAAACTTATATAATCGTGTGTTAACTCCGGAACTAGATCCCATTGAATAAGATTAATTCTTGTTCCTATATTACATAACAGTTGTTGACTCACGTGTGTAGGTAAAAACTATTAAATAAATAGTTGAAAACTGAGTACAACATTACAAATAGCTATCAATCTTTTGATACCAGTAAATGGGGATTTGTAATTATAAATAAATCTATGAACGTTAATATATAAACTTGTATATATGCATCGTACCTGCTATAGTATATTCAAGCGAAGTTGACATTCTATTGGCAAACAAGTCGATAGAAGCCACACCAAACCAAGTGGTTCCTGAGTGGCTATACATCTTACAGCTGTCTCAACTCCGCGACATTAATCTGCAGGATCTGGCTGAGAAATCTGTGTTTATTTGAATATGTGGGCTTTAATAATTTTAATTGTTTCTTACTTGTATTCCATATTTTTATGTATTTATTTCAAATTAACAAAACGTTACTTCATCTACCTTAACTTACTATACTTCCGTTATTTAACGAAAACCTTAAAATATTTTTCAGTTTTGTAAAGACATTAAAATTATATATAGTGTCTTCATTATGAATTATTTTTTAACATATATTTATAACAAAAACAAAAGTGCACAATAATAGTAAAGTTTTCCTGTAATGCATTTTGCTGATTGGATTAATAGTAAAAATAGTGTAAAAGATTTCAAAAGATCATAGTTAAAAGACATTTATAGTAATAATTTCCTTATAAATGATTAAGCTACTATATTTTTCCTAAACGCATGAAATGATCTATTGTAAATAAATAATCTTTATTTTTAAATAATTTTCTTAATGATTATGTATATATAATACGCAATTTTTGTAAAAATTAAATATCTATACATTTACATCTGGAGGTAACTTAGAGTAAACGAAATTTAAAACTTCTTTATTGAAAAAACACACTTTTCGCAATGTGAGATATATGCATTTGACTGCATAAATTTATTAGTATTCTCGTAGATAAATATTCTGTCATTAGGCAATTTTGTAAATTATTTAGAGTGCACATTAGGACAACTAAACAAATAGCAAAAAGTGTTATTTATTTGGTAATAAAGCAACTATTGTGACTTTTATTTTCAAATATAAGCCTACAATACAAACTGCCTGACAATAAACGTCCCATATTCATGAGCTGCGAATAGTAATTACATGTACTATAAAAGGCTCCTGGAAGATCACATGCTATACCAACATAAAAACACAGAATTTGTAATAAGGAAATTGCAAGTTATTATTATTTAAGGACTGTAATGACTGGAAAGTTTTGAAGGTCTTACTAACAATATTAACAAAACATAAAAATTTGACTATCGTATTATTTTAAAACATTAATGGGATTTTAGATAGTTTAATTTTACAATAAATTTGCTCTGACAGAACATAACACAAATTGATTGCCAAGAATAACAACATATAACGTTATAACTGAAAAGGTTTCTGAATTTCAAACATCATTATTGCAGCCAAGTGAACGTACGCCACCTCTAACTGATTTAAAAGCTCCTATTAGACATTAACCTTTTAACTTGGAAATATTATTACATAGGCATTAAAATTCTGATTTGTGTGTTTGTAAATACAAAATTGATAACACAATCAATGAAATATCGTTCGATGTAGAATACTTTTGTTTAAATTCGATTTCTTGTTTTCTTTTTATGCAATATGCATAATATAGGGATTTAACTCCTATATAATATATGGATTTAGCTCCCTTAATATAAGGGAGCTAGATTTTATGCTTACAAAACTTGTGGGTTATAGTATAAATTTAAGAATATAAGTGAATGAAATTTTTAGTTTAGTATCAACGTTATAAAAAACCTAGTTATTTGGTGAATATAACTATAAAAGCATCGGATAACCTTATGTATGTGTATTCTTATACTTATACTCGTATTTAAGGGGAATCTTCCATGGTACTACTATTTCATTACAAGTTTTTAAATAGTGGGTAGTTATATTAAATAACATTTGTTTGTGGCTTTAAGTACCAAATAAAAAGAGAAATAAAGGTTATTTTAAAATATCATGTAATAACAAGGCTAATTTTAGCATTGTATTTGTATGAATATAAGTAAATCTACTAATGTATATTTCTTCCTGGTTTAAAAGATAACACAAACTCATCCCTATACTTTTCTTAACGTAAATGATTATTTTAAACTTGCACTTAAATATCAAATATATATTAAAAACTCTGATTTACAAAATTTTACAGATTGTGATGTTCATGTTCAATATTAGGGTCAGTTATTTAATGTCATAAAGAAACGTAAAACGGTGCTTGAACAAGTCTTCAAGTACACAGTGAGTATATTAGAGATAATATGTACTCCCCGCATGCAAGTGCAACTGAAATACATCTGATAACATTTATCTCACGAGACGTAGGATGTAAGTTTTAAAACGGCCCCGGTGGATATAAATTATGTACTTTGAAGTTGCTTCGTAATACCTTAATGTAAGTCCTGAGATTAAAACAAGGAGAAGGAGGCCCATTTTAAATGGAGAGTAATATTTTGCATTACACATTATAACAATAGAACACTGTATTTTAAAAACTATAAGCTATCATTTTGACCGCGTAAAGATAAAAAAGCATGCCCATAAAAAATTATAAATGGACATTATGTATTAGTAAACGCGGCAAAAATCGTTACGAATAAAGATACGTATTTTAGGATGTAAATGAAATACAGACAATGAACGTTCTCATGTAATTGATTACGCACGAATTTGTTTTACCAATTCAACACGAACAAATACATTGTAGCAATTGAAAGAACCTCACCCAATAAATACAAACACACTCAATGATATCTAGGTAAACATTAAAATCGCTTATATAAAAGTAAATTTAGGAACTCTACGGTGTTATAGATAAAAAAGTTTTTACCTGAGTGGTAATTTAAACTTACACGTTTACTCATATATATATATATATATATATACTGATAGCTTTTCGTCATACTATTGACCAAGCAATAATAAAGTTTTCTTCCAATCCTCAGCAAGTTAAAATATTTGTAAATATTGTTTTCAGATATGAGGATCTTATGGAATTTGTAATAATAAATACTCGATATTGTTAAGTTTACTTATTAGTAGAATTCTGACAAATAAAACTAAAAGATTTTAAAATTAGAATATGACTTGCAATGTTGCTACAAAAATATTGAATTTAAATTATAGCTGGGGAGTGGGAATAGTAGTTCCAACGTACTTCTGACTTTTTCCTCAGATAAGAACCACTTAATATAACTTAAAAATTAATAACTTTCACGCTGATGTCGACGTACAGTACACGCGCGGCGTCAGCATCTTGGCTCGACATTACAGCTGAATCAACAAAAATTAAGACTGAATCAAAGTATTTCCAATATGAAAATAATTTTAGCACCCAATAAATCGAAAAAAAATCACAACTGTATTTATTAGCCATTTATTGGAACAACTTATATTCACGACATAAGGACCACTTATATTTGTATTATTCTAGCAAATAAATCAGTATCATAAGCAATTTACTTTATTATTTACTACTTTACTTAATTTATATATATATATATATATATATATATATATATATATATATATATATATAATACACACACACACACACACACACACACACACACACACACACACACACACACACACACACACACACACACACACACACACATATATATATCTTTATATATATATTTTTTGTGTGCGTGTGTATGGGGCTGAACTCCTCTTAAACGGGTCGACCGATTTTAATGAAACTATTTGGGTGTCTTCAGGTGGATTCGAGAATGGTTTAGATTCAAAATTCGGTCCAATTTAAATTGTTTATATAATTAATTTTTTATTTATAAGTAAATTGTTGTTGATCTTGGAATATTTTACATTGGATCCGCCAGACAGCGCTACGAGACGTAATGCAAAGTGAACTGTTACTTAACAGCTGTTAACACTTTCAGCTTACGTGCAACAAATAGGCAGAAAAATTGGCTTACATTTAAATTGTAGAAAATATAAAGTGCTTGATCAGTAGTGTAATGCAGGTTGCAAAGATGAAGTTTCACCAATTGTTCTATGTAAACGTTATAATATTACAACACAGCCATAATGTGTTTCTATTTTAATTCCAGGTTTACCCGACAGTTTGTGCTGCTATCAAATTTTTGTGTTTTTTGTCATTGTGTAATTATTGTATTAGTGCTAATTGTAATAATACATTGATAGAGATTGGAGATGTTTGAAGTGCATAAAAATTATTGTTATTTATTGAAGTTATTGAACTCAATTTGCAAATTTATTGAAGTGAGTATATTGATCGCGTAACATCAAATAACCTAAGTAGAATACAAATAAAAAGGTTGTGTTTCTATGTGTAAATAACCATTGTTAACAGTTTAGATAATCAAGGTTTAATCTGATTGGATTTAAAATAATTGGTTGTAATTTATATGTTTGGGATTGATTATTTCTGTACTGTGACTGTAAACCTTATAAAATTAACTCAAATTAATACGAATATTTGAATTCTTGATGGAAACTTTAGGAAGACAATATTCATGTACGGAAGCCAATGTTGGTTGTGGGTGAAATGTATCCTGTTGTTATGGTTACGTTGTGGTATGCTTGCTCAACGAACCTTCTCATATTCTGTATCTCTCTCTCTCTCTCTCTCTCTCTCTCTCTCTCTATAGCTTATAGCTTAGCATCGCCAACTGTTTATAATAATAAATGGCATAGATACTCATATTCTGTATACATAAGCAAAAAGTCCGAGTGGTAGAATTTTAAGTTCGTAGAACATTACAGTACAACCCGAGGGAGATGTACTTAATCCTCTGAAGACTGCAATGCTTTATGTTTTGTCTGTAATGCTTAAGTTTGTAATTTGACCACTTATGGCACTTGTTAAGTGAAGAAAGACCAACAAATAAAATCAAAAGTTAAGAACAATTACCTATTACACGAGATAAAAGGTTGAAAAATATGACAAATCACCGATGTTGACCTTGCTTCTTGCCTCGCTTCATCCGAGGGGTGATTGCAGCTTGTTCCGAGCTTCCAGGGCTAAAGTGGGAAACACGTTCACTGAGAATATTCACTGGCATCGGAACAGGAACAAGTTTAGTGAGGGACCATCACTAGAACAAACGGGTAAACGACCGCGGCCGGACAAGGTTACCTCCGACGGGAACTATGACACACACACACACACACACACACACACGCGCACGCGCGCGCGCGCGCACACACACACACACATCAATCAATCAATCAATCAAATCAATCAAATCGTTTAATTGCAGTTGACAATATACATTGCATAGCAAACGTCAATTTTCATGTCTAAATTTTTTCCATTCATCCCACATCAAGGCCACATTTAAACTTACAACATTCAAACATTCACTCCCCATTCATTCCATGCCAATTACGCCCACTTTCGGCGCTGGAGTCAGTTTCCTCATCGCGTGGTCTCCCAGTTGAATGCCAGAAACTCATCAACACTGTAGAAAGCGTTTGACGCCAGGCAGAGTTTGATACGAGTTTTTAACACCTTGGGCGTTGAGGCATTTTTAATTTTGTTTGGCAATCTGTTTATAAAATGAACACCTGCCTGCGAAGGCAAATGTTCATAAACCACCGTTCTGTGCATTCCCGAACGGTAGTTATCTCTGCCTCTTGTCTCATATTCATGTATGTCTCGTCCTCTGGTTAAGGCACATTTAGACAAACAATATAAGGTTGTTTCTAAGATGTAGAGACATGGCAAAGTTAACAGTTGCAAATTTTTAAACGCTGTCCTGCACGACTCTCTGAAGTTTAAATTAGCGATAATGCGAATTGCTTTTTTTTGTAATTTGAAAACTCTCATAAAATGGTTGTTTGCACAGGCTCCCCACAAAACGATTCCATACGAAAGGTGGGGATAAATTAACCCGTAGTACGCCGTAATCAGTACCTGACTTGGGCAGTATTTTGCCAAAGATCTTAAGACATAAACTCCTGAGGATAATTTGGCACAAACACAATCAATGTGATTTTTCCATGTCAACCCTCGATCAAGGTGTATTCCAAGGAACTTTGAAGAATAGACTTCTTCCAATAATGTATCTGCAACCATAACAGCAGGACCTCTTTCAATATCTATAGAGCACATTGAAAAGTTTAGGAAATTTGATTTTGATGAGTTTATTTGAAGATTGAGGCTATTGAAATGTTGGACACAATTGTTAAGGTCAACAAAGGTCTGTATTTCTAAATTTTGTTTTGTACCTCCTCTAAAACAGAGAGTCGTGTCATCTGCGTACTGCACAAGCTTTCCATGCAGTAGTGATGATTCAATGTCATTAACATATATCAGGAAAAGAATTGGACTGAGTATTGATCCCTGGGGAACTCCATATCTCAGTGCAGTAGGTTTTGAAATTTGATTCGAAATTTGGACGACCTGTGTTCTATGGTTTAGGAATGAACTAATCCATAAAAGTGGCACGCCTCGAATGCCGTGGGATTCTAATTTGTCAAGCAGTGTTTTGTGGTCAACACAGTCAAATGCTTTTGAAAGGTCAATAAATACACTTAATGTGTGATTATGACCTTCAATTCCCTCTACAACCATATCGACAAGATTCACTATAGCGTCAATTGTCGACTTTCCCTTTCTGAAACCAAATTGGTCGTCTGAAAGTTGGTTGTGTTTGTTTAAAAAATTTAGCATTCTTGACAAAAAAAGTTTTTCGAATATTTTGCTCAATACAGGCAAAATAGAGACAGGCCGATAGTTATTTACTGAATTGGGGTTATCTTTCTTATGAATTGGATGCACTTTTGCCAATTTTAGGAGAGAGGGAAAGACTCCTGTTAGAAACGATAGATTAACTAATTTGGTCAGTGGCTTCACTATATGCTTTGAGCATTTTTTTATGAGCCACATTGACATAAAATTAATGTCATTAGACTTTTTGTTTGGAAGTTGTTGAATTATTTGATTAATCTCTTCCTCAAACACAGGAGCCAGCACCAATGAGGTTGCTGGGCTCTGTCTACGCCTGGGGTTTCCTTGTGGAAGTGATGAACGAGGATCTCGCCCACCAGCAACAGATGCAAAAAATCTATTAAACTCGCTAGCGACCTCTGAGGCATCACTCACAAGTCTATCCCCTATTTGGACTTTTATTTGATTATTTTCGCGACTTTTGTTGTTTATAATGTCCCAGACAGTTTTGGAAATATTTTTGGAAAAAAGAATTAATTTAGAAACATCATATGCTTTCGCAGCAATGATTACTTTCCTATAAGTTCTTTTGTAAACTCGAAAAAAGGCTTTAAATTGTTCGTTGGTCGTGGTTCTATTGATTTCTGAAAAAAACTTAAGTTTTTCCCTTGAAACAAGGATGCCTTTTGTAATCCAAGTATTTTGCGTCTTTTTTGTACCGATTTTAACTGTTTTAGTAGGACAACAGGTGTTGAAATGGAAATTTAAATATTCATTAAAAGTTTTAAACTGCTGTTCTACCGGTTGTATCGAATTTAGAAAATCCCATTTTTCTTTAGAAAGGGAGGCGTTGAGGAGAGCAATATTTCCAGGCCTTGTGTCTCTTATTGTTTTGGGAATTTTCGGTTCTTTTTTGAATAGTTTACCTCTGATAATAGCCTCTTGGCCATAGTGGTCAGAGATTGCTGTATTGACCACAGTCACTGCGACATCAGAGATATTAGTAATAATGTTGTCTATAGCCGATTGAGTATTAGTGGTTACTCTCGTTGGAGATTTCACCAACAGTTCAAGATCAAATGATCTTAGCAAATCGACTAAACGCTTGGTAGATGGGTGATTGTTGTTTAGTGCATCAACATTAAAATCACCCATCAGAATGTAATTTTTTTGTTTACCCAGGTCCGTAAGTAAAGCTTCTAAACTATAAAAGAAAACGTCTTCGTTTCCTCCAGGAGACCTGTATATGCCTACGACGACTAATTTTGATTTGTTTGTTTCAAGTTTGACCCCGACTGCTTCAAAATGTTTTTCAGACGTTTCTTTGATTGTAAAGTTTGTGAAGATACAATTTTGTTTTAAGAAAATAGCAACACCGCCTCCCTTAGAGACCTGTCTGCAGTATGAGTTTGCCAATTTATAATTTTGAATTTTGCACAGACCAATATTTTCACTGTTAAAACCGTTTTCGGTTACAACGAGAATATCTGTTTTCAGTTCTTCAGCCATAAGTTGAAGTTCTTCCAATTTGTTAGTTGCTAATTGGGCATTTTGATGAAGCAGTCGTAATGAATTATTATTGTGTATTTTTTGTTTACACCGATTTGAGTTGGCTAACTTAGCCCTTTGCCGAAAAGTGGGCTCCCTAAAAAAGTCGATTGCGAGTCAGTCTGTCGTATAGAAGGCGATATGTACTCGGAGGCCTCTGTGGCGCCAGCATGAACCCTGCCTCCGGGCGACATCGAAGCCGCCTGAGCTCCGCTGACTCCCCGTGGCACGGCCGCAGCAGATCCGGACTTATCGTCACTGTCCAGCACAGGGTATTTCCTCAGAGCTTCAGCGTATGAAATGTGCTGCAGTCTTCCGGAGTGTTGGTGCTGAGGGTTGACAGCAGCTGGCACCTGGCTAATGGTGGGAGAGGAGGAGACAGTTGGAATCGCCAGGCCCGGTGCACCGGCAGTCTTGAGAGGTCTCTCCGATGCGATCCTCACAATCATCCTAGCCAGCAGCCGCTTGCCCCTCATTGTGAGGTGTTGTCCGTGCCTAGTGAAGAACTTTCGGCCGATCCCCCCCAAGTTTAGCACTCTGGCATTATATCGGGCAGCCAGTTCCTCGATATAAGCATTGACGAGGACGGTCTCATCGTGGACAGGAAGGTCTGGGTGCAGATCATGACGTTGCGGCAGGGTGGCAATGACGAACTCGGCATCGGCTTGTCGGGCAGCAATAAATCCTTCTAGGTGGCGGTATATATTTCTCTGGGCACCGACTGCCAAATCATTTGTGCCGGCAATCAGTACCTCACATCGAGGTCCAGGTCCAGGTCCAGGGGATGACTGGTTCAGCTTGATTATGTCCAGCAGTCGGGCACCAGGCATGCACACGCCGCCAATCGAGGTCGCAGAGTCGGTCAACTCCCGCACAAGTCCCGTGATATGCCGGGTGTGACTGTCGCCATTAATAATTATTGTTTTACTGTTGGGAATGGATGTCTTAAAGGAATGTCTATTTTTGTTATTAATTTTATGCCTTCTTTCTGTAGTTATTATTGTAGGGACATTTGTTTCTATATATTTGTGGGCCGGTAGACTATTAATTTTGTTTGGTGATTGCAATGACGATTTGTTTTGAATATTTCCAGGATATGCCGGTTTCTTTGTTTTAACTTGTGACCACATCTGAGAACAACTAGATACCATGCACTCACAAGTTTGCAGTTGATTTTTTATGCACTGGTTTTCAGCTTCCAGTACTTCTATTGTGGTTTTAAATTCACTTAGAAGCTCAGTGCTGTCTGCACACCTGCACACCACAGAAGAAACAGGGTTTTGTGACAGGTCACACTGTGCACCGAAGTCTACAGCGGGAGATGCGGGCTCCAACGGTGGGTCGAGCGGGAGCTCGCACTGTATCCCGCAGTCCACTGTCGCGGAAGCGCGGACGATCTGGTTGACGCGAGGCGAGTTGTTCACCGTGAAGATCTCGTCGGTGAACTGGAGCAAACGAGTGTCAGATTCGATTGTGTGGTTCAACAATCCTTGATACTCGTTTTTGAGGCGCTCTATCTCTTTTCTAAGTATAAAGATCTCCTCTACCAGGTCGTCAGGTGAACCAGATGGGAGCCCCCCACTCGGTGTGACGGTCAGCACGGATACCTGGCCAGGGGTGGAATAGACAGGCCCTGTGCAAGGTGTACACGGTGTGTCGAGTGCAGGTGGAGTGTCAGGCACCGATGTTAAGGCGGATGCAGTCGATGAGCCAGATCTTGGAGTGTCGGGTCCTGGCGGCGCCGTCGACGGAGTGGTCGCTACAGCTCGAGTGTTGCGATGCGGTGATAAGAGATAACGCATCGTAACAGGGTGTACACCGCTATGTTTGCTATTACAAACCGTCACTCTTGTAATATTTTCATCGGTTTTAATTGATGCGCCACAACTTTTTCCAAGGCAGCGCCAAGATAACTCTCCACTTTTCAAAGTCCTATGCTGCCTGTATTTGACATTATTAAAAACTATACAGGGTTTACCAGTCTTTGTTTGTTCAATTTTAAACATCTTATTAGTAGATGTATAGAAATAAATATAATAAATAAAATAAAATTTTAACAAATACAATAACACGAAATAGAATATAGATATTAAATAACAAACTACAAAACACCGATAATGAATAAATATATTAATAATAAATATTAAAAGAATTTAAAAAGTTAAAAAGTTGCATTAAAATAATAATAATTTATTTTTAAAGTTTTCTCTGTTAAAACTCCAGCGTGGCAAAAAGATAACGCCTGAAGTGGGATTCGATCCGGGGTAAGTCAACTTGAAGGGCTGGCGCTTTACCGGTTCAGCTACAGTTGCTACTTGATATAAACGGCACACTAGTTGTCCATAAAGCGCGGCTCTCCGTAGTTACGTCAATAACCTGTTGTGTCTAGATGCAGGCATAACCTTGTTAGTTTGGTTATTACTAATTTATATTTTACTCACAAAGATATCGATCGTCCGAATTCAGTTTAAAAGCAAAATTAATAAACAAGGGTATCCTATAACTTAAAACTGGGAATTAAAAAGTTGAAACAGTGTAAAATAATTTAAACTACGGAGCGTCGTTGCTAGCTTGTTACACGTTAGGGCCAGGCCTACCCTCTCTCATAACAACGAGTACGAGAACGAGGGCAACAAAACACAAGACGGCACTACCTTGCCGAGACTTGCTATAGAGACAGACGCGGCGAGGTCAATCAATCAATCAATCATTTTTTTATTGCAATAGACATGTATAGCAAACGTCACTATAATAACTAAAATTTTGTCCACTCTCCCCACATCAAGATCACACTCATACATACAAATCCGCATTCACTCATCGCACTTCCATTCGCCAATTTCCCCACCTCCTCAATCAAAGTCAATCTCCCTGTTGGGTGGTCTCCCAGTTAAATGCCAAAAACTCGGCCACATTGTAGAATGCTTGTGACACTAAAAAGCTTTTCAACCGAGTTTTGACCGCCTGGGGCGATGGTGCATTTTTGATCCCATTGGGCAGCTTGCTGATGAAATGCACACCTGCTTGTGAGGGCAGGTGTTCATAAACCCCCGTTCTGTGTTGTCCAGTTCGGTCGGCTTCCCTGCCTCTGGTCTCATACGAATGAATGGCTCGGCCAGTTGTTAAGGCACACTTAGACATACAAAACAGTGTCGTTTCGCAAATGTAGAGACTAGGCAGAGTCAATAGCTGCAAATTTTTGAAGGTTTCTCGGCAGGACTTTCGAAAATTCAAATGAGCGATTATCCGAACCGCTTGTTTTTGCAGTTTGAACACTCTCATCAACTGGTTGTTTGCACTGGCACCCCACAATACTACTCCGTAGGTAAGGTGGGGGTATATCAAACAATAATATGCCGTCATCAAGACCTGAGTAGGGCAATATTTGGCTAAAGACCTCAAGACATAAATGCCTGAGGACAATTTTTTGCAAACATGGTCGATATGAAAATTCCATGTCAACCCCCGATCGAGGTGTATTCCAAGGAATTTGATACTGTAAACTTCTTCCAGAATGGAATCTGCCAACATGATGGCAGGGTCACACTCTGAGTCTACAGATCGAAGAGAAAAGTTCATGGCGTTGGATTTTTGTGTGTTTGTTATGAGATTGAGGCTGTTGAATTACTGAACACAGTTGTTAATATCAACAAAAGATCGTTCTTCCAACAAAGATTTTGTCTTTTCACTGAAACAGAGAGTCGTGTCATCAGCATACTGCACAATTTTTCCATGTAGTAGTGATGACCCAATGTCATTGACATAAATGAGAAACAAGATTGGGCTGAGGATTGATCCCTGAGGGACTCCATAGTTCAGCTGAATTGGTTGGGAGAGTTGGTCTGAAATTTGGACAACTTGAGTTTTGTTGCTCAGAAATGATCTGAGCCACAAGAGTGGCACGCCTCGGATGCCGTAGAATTCCAGTCTCTCGAGCAGCGTTTTGTGGTCAACACAGTCGAATGCCTTAGACAAGTCGAGGAACACACCTAGGGTGGACCTACGATTTTCAAATCCCTCTACAACCAAATAGACCAGACTTGCTACCGCGTCTACTGTCGATTTACCCTTTCTGAACCCGAATTGGTCTTCTGAAAGTAGGTTGTGCATATTCAAATACTGTAGCATTCTTGACAAAAAAATCTTTTCAAATATTTTGCTCATTACTGGCAAAATTGAGACAGGCCGGTAATTGTTTGTGGAACTGGGGTCGTCCTTCTTGAAAATTGGGTTTACTTTCGCGAGTTTAAGGAGTGAGGGAAAAACTCCTTGGTCAAAAGACAAGTTAATTAGAAGGGTTAATGGTCTCAAAATGTGCTTAGAGCATATTAAAGAGACGCATTGATATCAAATTGGAATCATTTGAACTTTTGGCTGGGAGCTGCTGAATAATTCGTTCGAGCTCTTCTTCAACGACAGGCGCTAAACCCATTGAGGATACAGGACTCTGCCTACGCGTAGGGTTCACTCGGGGCTGTAATGGTCTTGGATTCAGCTCACAAGCAACAGACGCGAAAAATCTGTTAAACTCATTTGCCACCTCCTTTGCATCATCCACAAGCTTATCCCCAATTTTAATTTTAATTTGTTTATGAGGGTTTTCTTTATTGTTAATGATGCCCCAAACAGTTATAGAAACATTTTTTGATGACGTAATGGATTTAGAGACATCATAGGTTTTCGCTGCAAGGATCACTTTCTTGTAGGTTTTCTTATATTTTTTGAAAAAACACTTAAATCCTTCGTTCGTTGAATTTTGATTGATTTCCTAAAAAAATCTAAGTTTTTCTCTTGAGACCAATATGCCTCTAGTGATCCATTTGGATTTTGTCCTTGTGGGACAAACTCTTAATGTTTTTGTAGGACAGCAAACATTCATATGGAAGAGAAGGACCTCGTTAAAATATTTAAACTGCTGTTCTACGGATTGCGTTGAATTTAGAAAATTCCACTTTTCTTTTGAGAGGGTTGCATTGAAAAGAACAATATTTTCAGGCCGTATGTCTCTTACTGTTTTGATAATTTTGGGCTCCCTTTCGAATCTCTTTCCACCAATTATAGCCTCTTGGCCGTAGTCGTCCGAGATTGCTGTGTTAACCACGGAAACTACGACGCTCGGAAGATTGGTGATGACGTTATCTATGGCTGTCTGTTGTTGCAGTTACTCTCGTTGGAGTCCTGATCAACAACTCTAAGCCGAAAGACCTCAACAAATTTTCAAATTTTTTTGTGGTTGGATGATTGTTGTCCATTGCGTTAATGTTGAAGTCGCCCACCAGGACGAATTCCTTGAGTTTGTGCGTCAGGTCTGTGAGCAGAGACTCTAATTTTGAAAAAAAGACTTCTTCGTTTCCACTGGGAGACCTGTATATTCCAATGATGAAAATATTTGAGTTATGTGATTGAATTTTGACACCGACTGCTTCGAAATCTCGGTCAACTGTTTCCTGAATTGAAAATGTGGAAAATGAAAAGTGGTTCTTCAGGAAAATAGCAGCGCCTCCTCCTTTGGAGTGGTGTCGACAGTAAACATTTGCCAATTTGTAATTTGGAATTTTGCAGATGTGGATGTTTTGTTTGTTAAAGCCGTTTTCGGATATAACCAAAACATCTGTTTTGTGGACTTCACACATCAATTGAATTTCATCAAGTTTGTTGGTTGCTGATTGGCAATTTTGGTGAAGCAATCGTATTTTTTGACCAACAGTCAGTTCACTCCGACTGCTGCAGGTGGGGCCCCTAAAAAACATGTACCATCAGGCGACGCCTCTCCGCCATTGTATCCGCCGACAGCCTCCGCGTAGGTGACACGCTGAAGCAGCCGCCCGTCCGTAGACTCCCTCCCGACAACCGCCGGTGCAGAGGCGCCGGCTGAAGACGTGGCCATCGCAGCAGAAGTCCCAGGAGAAGCCCTCCTTGGGTCACACGGCGGCAACCCCGGCGTCCCACGACGGCTAGGGTCCGGTGCCCCTCCGGTGTTCGACGGGGCAGTGGGCCGCGGGCAGTGAGGCCTCGAAGTCATGGAGGCCAGGTGCTCCGCCATGAGGCCTGCCAGCAGTCGCTTCCCACTCGCACGAAGATGTTGGCCGTGTGCGGTGAAGAACTGCCGACCGATGGGCTGATATCGACCATCTCCACTCCCTCCCTCCGGACACAGAGCTCGCTGATGTAGGCGTTGGCGAGTCTGATGTTCTTCTGTATGGGGCTGTCAGGGGGCAGGTCGTACCTTGGAAACAAGGGTGTAATTAGTACCTTGGACGTCATCCTACAGTTTTCAATAACTTCTTCAAGGTTGCCGAAGATTATATTCTGCCTCCCAGCCGCCACATCATTATTCCCGGAGACCAAGACGAAGCAGTTTCCCGGAGGAGGGGCGGGGTCTGGGGTGGTGTTGAGGAGGCCGGCGCCGGGCTTGCAGATGCCACTCACGTCCGTTTCACCGTCCACCATCGCCCTCATCATACCGGCAAGATGTCGGGCATGACTGTCGCCCACGATGGACACCGTCCTGAAGGGGAGTTTTTTTAATTTTTTCGCATCCATTTTCTATTTTAGTTTTATGTGTTTTAAGAAAATGGTTGTTTTTCTTCTTTTTGTTTGGCTTTTGCTTCTTTTTCTTTTTTGTCACTATCGTGAAGTCATCGGGTTTATCCTGAAGATGAGATAGTATTTCATCCTTGTTGTTGCTTAGTGGGATGGAAGTTGTATGTTGAGTACATGTACAATTGGTTTTCTCTATAAGCGATAATTTTTCTGTTTTTAATACTTTTATTTCCTCTTCCAGGGTCTTAATAGTTGTCAGCATATTTTGCACTTCTTCTTTGAAGATTGAGCACCTCTCACAAGGATGTTGGTAATTATCTGAGGTCTGACAATACTGGTCCCTAGATTGATGTGGTGAAAAGGGGACGTTTACCGCCGAACGCGCAACAAATACCTGATCCGTGAACTCGAGAAGCCTTTGATCCGATTCAATCGAATGGTCAAGGATGACCTTCATCTGTTGTTGGATGTCATGAATTTTTTGGTTGAGGGCTTGGTTATCTGCGAGGAGCTGCGACGGATCTGGAGCTGGTAGTGCAGGCGGGTCGGGTATTGAGTCGGTCGAAGGAACAGCAGTAGGTGTGGCAGGTGCGGATGGTGCGGAGCAGGCTGGCGCGGGTGCTGCAGGTGGCGTGCGAGGCGCGGGAGACGCGACAGCTCGCGGCAGCGGCGACAGGAGCGACCGCATAGTGACCGGGTGTTCGCCAGTGTGAGTCTGGTCACATCCGTTTTGATTGACGCACCACAGCTCCTTCCCAAACATCTCCAAGACGTCTCACCGCTTTTTAAAACTCTATGATGTCTATATTTTATGTCGTTAAAAATAATACAGGGTTTACCTGTCCTCTTTTTCTCAATTTAAAAAAATTTCTGTTTTTTTAAATAAATAATGGTAAAAAAATTAAATAACACGTAATAAAATCTTGACAATTGACAGTTACACAAACATTTTTAAAACAATTAAAACAATACACTGAGAAGATTAAAATAATTTAATTTCAACTAGTAGCAATTAACAAAAAGATAAATCAGGTATCGGGAATCGATCCACCGAACTCTGAGTTATCAGTCCACAACGCTATCAATTCAGCCACTGGGGTTGCTGATAAGAATGATGATGGTAAAGAATGATAGAGCGCGGCGCTCCGTAGTACGATAAAAACGTGATCGTATTGCTGTAGGCAGGTATAACCTTGTTAGTTTAAAGGTTAGGTTTATAGCCAGCAATTACTTACTTCCCTTTGATAATCAGCTATTGAGTCCAATTCGCAAATACACTGCCACTGATAAGTTCCTTTGCGTTTATTGAATTAAACCTGTCACTATCTGAGAAACCACCTAAAACTTAACTATACTACGGAGCGTTTCTACTAGCGTGTTTACAGTCTGAGTCTGTCCAATACGAGACTTTGGAATAACCGCTAGCAGACCATATCTCCTCCAACGATACACTAAACTCCACCTACAGAGTACGGGACAAGAAGTCATGGATGCCCATTACGGCACGGCACTATTCTTCCCAAGAGGTAACAAGGCACAAGATTTTGTGAGTGGCCGCGACCGGACCTTATCTTCAGAACTGCTCCTACGGGACAACTGACTGTTTGGACTTCTAGGTACTCTAAATAGGACGATAGGTTCACGGTCACTTTGGTAAGCTCATCAGTCGTCAAACGAAAGCCTGAATAATTTTAGGCGTGAACATTTATTTTGGGACAAGACTTATCCTAGCTGTAACTTTGAAAATTAATTAAACAAAATCAATGGTAAATACTAAAAAATTAATTATTGTAAAAAATGAATGTTATTACAATTTATAACAAAAATAAACACAAAACGCAGATATCGTAGAAAGACTTTTTCAACGCGAATTTTGAGTTAAGGCTTAATTCTGAAATAAGCCTGAACTCTGATGCTGTTGCACAATCTGGAATTGTTTTAATCTAACGATATTAAAAACACTCGGTGGCAAAGAAAGGAGAAGCTTAAAATGAATCCTTCGCATCATTTTGACAGCAAAGATACCCAGACGACAAAATTTTTGCAATCTATGATAAGAGGTATTCTCATTGTCTCATCAGGTGCACAATTGAGTGCACTACGATTTTAACTGACCCGATCCCAAAGCACGCTGAAGCAATCAAGTCTTCTACACATAACGCAGCGTAAACTCCTCTTACAGACAGATCGAATTTCAGCATTTGTTAAACAGCTCCATATTTCAGATACTGCACTTTAGAGGAAGGTGAACTGGATCTAAACTCAAAGAATTAAGTGTGCGATATTTTAAACTCGAAAACGCTGTAAACGTTTGAAAAGAAGTTATTGGCTAAGTGAAATTCCTAAAATTTTGCTTTTTCAATATTTAATTGTTAATCTTGTAGTTTTTATTGCATTTTTTATGCGATTGTGATTGGTGTAGATTATGCAATCTTTATTATTTTTAATTATATTCCACGCTTTTATAATGAACCTATTAATCTTCACAATATGAGTATTTCTATATATATATATATATCTCAACATTTTACAGTTTATATATAGTAGTTTTGGTTATGAATAGTGTAAGATTTTTTAAACTTCAAAACGCTGCAAACGTTTCAAGAGAAATATTATAAGTGAAATACCTCAATCTTTGCTGTTTTAATATTCACTTATTAAACTAGTAATGTTATTGAATTTTTTTGCGATTTTGATTGTAAAGATTAAGCAATTATTATTATTTAAAATGATATTTCTATGCTTTTATAATTAAACTATATTATATTCAACAATATACAGTTTATATAAATAAAGCCATGGATCAGTTTACATCTTATATCATAACTTTTTTGATGTGAGATAGCATCAACAGTTTAAAAAAGTAAAGTAAAATAAAATGATTTCTTGTTTTAACAGGCAAAGTTAGGGCTAAGGAGTCCTTTCAAACAATTAACCTGGAGACCAATCGTTTCACTTCCGAATCACCACCAATGGTTGGGTAGGCGGACTTGCAAGGACAGGATCTCGGCGGTCACCCATCCAAGCAGCAACCACGCTCTGCGTTACTTGAGTCGGTTATCTCGCAATACGTGACATGAGCAATGTATGATATAAAAAATATATTCAAAGAAATAGTTATTTATATATCGCATATTATGGCGCAAAAATCTTAAAACTAACCGACATCACGTAAAGCCGCTACTGCACCAGTATGTATTTATTTGAATGTAACAAATAGTGCCTAAAATGATACATTTAAAAGAAATATTAGGTGTTCATATTAAAACAAAAGAAATATCTCTAAAGTTTCATTTTTAATCTTGTTTTCAGTTTGAAAAATGGTTTTAGCTATCGATTGTCGTTAGTTATAACTTGAGTAACAAGACAAAGTTGAGCCCCATTTCAAATCCAAATCAACCAATGTAGTAGTGGGTTGCAGGTGTTGCGCTGGGTGACGGTTAGTTATAACATGAGTAACAAGAGATAAGTGAGCCAAGTATTATATCAAACCAAATCAGTGGCTGCAGGTGTTCCAGTAGCTACGATGACTTTATGGGATACCATCTCAAAGAACTCAATGCTGTTCTCTAACACTAATCCCGATTGCCCTTCGAATTATGAGTAACAATGTCCTTTTGCAGTAACTTTTAATTTGATCAAATTGACTAATGATGAGCTCATGTAACATAAATTGTTAAATATAGAATTAAATACAATACTTTATTGTGATTATTTATTCATAATAGGAAAGCCACCCTCTAAAACTTTGATGCAATGATCTATAACTTTGTACCACGTTATATGAAGTTGTAGAAACATGAGAGAGAGAGAGAGAGACAGAGGGGGGTAGTGGATGGGTGGAAAAGGAGGTGAGGAGGAGTTAAAATTTCATTCCATTACGTAAGATATATGTATAATTCTACACCACGTTCAATATTCTAACAAAAAGTTACTTCATGTTCTATCACGTGTTATCATCCGGCATACATGTAGGTAGCTCACTAATGAGCATTTTCCTGTCAGAGCGAACTGAAGCACGTCTCAAATCTACCACCAGACTAGAGACTTGTTCCCATATTTTGAATTATAAAAGTTATTTTCAGTTTTACATTTTTTTTTACTTTACTATTACAACTTACTACTTCTATGTTAAAGGATATTTATATTTTCGTAATACAGAAGTTTTTACAAGGATTTAATTTCGAAACATAATCTTATAGGTTGTATATTTTTATTTTCTAAGATTATTTGTCTGCTTGGATCGCCACTTCGTTCTAATATGGCGGCCTTTATGCTATGAATTCAAAATTCCTTTCATATAAACTTGGAGAAAAAAAACCAAAAGCTTTCTTAAACTCTTACAATATTTACTTAAAATTTTGCAATTCACATTTGTATGGTATCTAAAATTGCATTCGAGATATTTATAACATACCTGTAGAAATCACATGACAACGATCCTATCACAAAGAACTTAAAAACGCTTAAATAATTTCAAATATGGTACAAAATAACCGTTAAATATATTCACTAAGTCCGTTGACAAACCTGGTACTCTAATTCATTGTTAAATGAAGGTCCTTTGGATCTTAAGAAAATCGGATCTCTGTTATTTATGAACATATATTCAAAATTAAAAGTGTTCTGGAATTATTATAACGTGAAACTAAATTAATAATATTTCTGTTGTTACAAAATTTACTTACATATTTACACTGAGCCCGAATGGACATTTTATATATTTATTTGGGTGTTTGATACCACTAACGTTAGGTTATAAACACCATCTTGATGGCTTCCTGTTATCTACCGTCCTTTTGGTGAGAATCTTGTTTATAGAGGCTCGGTGTTATTTCAATGAGCAGGGAATACTTACAGCAACTTCAAAGGTACCTGGGGAAAGTCACCTTCTATACGAACACAGGGATATTGACACGAAGTCTAATGTGTGATCTTGTAACTAAAAATAAAACACCAGCATTGGAAAGAAAATACCTATGAGTAAAATCATGCTGAATACAAAAGAATCTATTATTTGCAATTTTAAAATGTTTGATTTAACTGTTCTAGATATATATTATATCGACAGAAATAACAATAGTATCATTATTTATTACCACTTTTAATTTAAACATTATACAATGTATCATAAATAAAAAGATTTCTGATAACCACACATCCTCAATGCAATCACCCAAATAGTTGTCATCTTTAACTAAATTATTGGGCCTCATTGGCATTATAAATTAAATATCATTTATCATCAAGAAAAATAAGTGAAAGTGTCATCTATTTTGTCCATAGGAAACAAATCTTAATACTGAATAGTATTTGAATATTAGTGGATATGAATGTTATAAGTTCTACGTACAATATGTTTGAAGAGTGTTTATCTCTATATAAGGCAAAGCCCTTACTCACTCAACGTCAACTTTCCGACAACTTACCGATATTGTAAGTAAAACGTTGCCACATTCATGATTTGTGGCTTTAATATAAAAATAAAGTATTTTCACAAAAAAATATAAATTATGATTGCTTTATGGCCGAAACACGCAAATAAGAAATTGTGTGTTGGTTTGCCGATGAACTTGCCCAAAATACAGAATTTTAAGGGTGAAAAGATCTATCCTTCTATAAGGTCAACCGCTCGAACAAAGATGATAAACACTTTTCTGCGGCATTCCTCAATATTATTATAGTATATCATGCGATTAGAAAATTTTAAGTAATAACTAAAATGGTCACCCAAAACAGGGAATGCGGTTATTTAGATTTTTGTAACAATAATAATGATACAATTGACTAAACATATTTAGTTGACATAGTCCTATTACTAGGTTAAAGTTTTGTAATTTATTTACATGTGCTTGAAGTCTTTCTTGCAGATGACTTGCATATTGAGTTTTTAAGCACAATGACAGATAGGGTTTAGGGGCTTTAAATTCCGTTATCACAAAAATATCCGCAATAGAAATGGACTTTCGTTAGAGCTACCATAAGGTATTGGTATTGAATTTGGAATTATATAATTTGGGTAATAGTGGAGAAAAGGATTGCTCTTCTTTTGAATATATTTTTTACACCGAGTAAAAAAACTTCCGCAAATTTAGTTTTCTTTGTTGGTTAGCTATTTTTTTTAAAAAAGGGCAGGAAATTTTCATATAAAACCTCCTGTATAGTTAATTACTATTACTATTATTATTGCATTTTATGATATTACTATACAGTTCAGAAATACGTTTAACTTTAAAAACCTAGGATTAAAAAGTAAATTTGTGTTCACCTGTATAATTTAAAATGATTTCAGAATTATTTTCTTAATAAACACAATAAAATAAACTAATATAATATTTTAACGCTGGAACTCGTATATTTCAATATCAAGAGTAAATATTTGAAGTTTCTTGTTTATTTACATAACAAAATAGGAACGTCCAACTAAGTAAACAGTACGCAAAAATGAGCATACATTCAGTATGTTTATTTTTTTAAATAACATTTAAATTCTACATATTAATATTTATATCTGCGAGTATTTTATGGGAATTTGTATTTCAGTAAAATTTTATTATTTATTACAGTACGCATTAAAATATTGTTTCCATATAATATATGACATTTTTATCAGTTATATATATAATATATATATATATATATATATATATATATATATATATATTGATTCCTTCAGTTATTAATTGATTCCTACCTACCTCGTAACATCATTATGAATTAATATGCAGGTGAAATTATAAAATATAAAAATACCATACAAAGAGTGACTTCATGTGTTATTATATTTAATCATCCGGGCTAGGAAGCTCACTAATGAGCCGTTCCCTGTCAGAACCCAGAACCAGCAGAACATGTGCAGAACGTGACATTCTCACTAAAGTCTACATTTCGTTTCACCGCAGCTTTTACATGTTGCTAGAACCTAAGTAAAACATGTTATACTTTATGTTTACACTTTGTGTTTAAGTAAAATGGTAACATAACTAAAGATTCTTTAATGTTTGAACTTAATATTAGCTAAATGAGTAAGACTGTTAAAAGTCTAGAACCTTGCCGGGTTGAATTGCGATAATAGAAACCTAATTGAAATATTAATACAGTATCTCGTACAAGGTAATATATTGTGTTTTATATGAAAATGTGTTTGGCAGTAACGATAAATTAAATAAAGGAAGGAATATTTTATAACAATAAATAAGTTTAACTTATCATTAATTTTAAATGAGATTTAAAGCCCTAAATATAATGTTTCGGTAAATCGTTAGTAATATGTAGCTTTCAATGCAGTCGTCCATGTTCTCCAATATTCTGCAACAAATAATTGCATCTGGTTTACACATTCAAGGCTCTCAAGACTATATCTTTATAGCTTTAGGTAGTCCTCAGAAATTCTTCTAACAGAAAAGGTAAATCGCTCACCTAATTACTTACTTACTTATCAATAATCTTTCAAATTCCTGCTATCCTATAAAGTTTCATTGGGCGCAGACATGCCTTATGGATGAAACAGAAAAAAGTATAGAGGTTTCTCGCAGATCAAATATCCATAGGGGTTGAAATGGGATTTAGACTCATAGATTAAATATGCTTTGTATCGGCTTCTCAGACTTATTTGTATTGTGTGTGTTATGTGTGTGTATATATATATACAGTATGGTAAAAAAGTCCCGGAACGGTTTCATATATTTTTTACCAATATAGCTAAAGTAATGAGACTTGGTATATCAATAATAGCCATAAATGTCTAACTTTTTTATCCCTTATGGGGGACGGCCCACGTGGAGTCAGGCAAAATTATTAAATAGCAGCATAGTTCGAGTCTTAATTAGTAGAACACATTGCCGCAAACCGGACCTCAAAAGGTTCACTCTAACTGAAATGGCGGCGTTTTAAAGTCGTCATTTATCTGTGATGCGATGACTTAGTTCTTCTGTGTTGGCAACATTCATTGCAACAATGGGATTTCCGGGATAGTGTATTGGTCTTGAAAACTCATTAGTGTTTACATCCTTTCTATTAAGTGAATGTTGTTTTTGACATTTCTGTTGAAAGTCCAACTGCAGGGTCATTAACTGTGTAACTTATCATTCTGAGGGTAGAATGCGTTTAGACAGGAAACTTAATTTTCCTCATGAGCTGTTACAAAGTCGATCTTAAGTTAAGATTTGTAAAGTGTAGATTGGGTTTTATTTAATTGTTAACAGTTACTAGTTGTGAATCTTGTGATAGGGATGTCTCACGACTGAGACTGAGAGAATAAACCTGCTTATGATGAGGGGGTATGGTGACCGTGTACGATCATATGACGAAGTTGTACATTTATTTAATGACACATTTCCGGACCGGCCACCAATATCAAAGTCTACCGTCTGTAGAACAGTCCAACGATTTCTAGATACCGGCAATGTTAAAGACCGTGCAAGAAGTGGTAGACCTTTATCTGCTACTGACGAAAATACATCCATAGAAGTATTACAAAGTTTCATCGAAGAGCCACACACATCAACAAGAACTGCAGCAACTAACCACGGAATAAGCCATGTTTCAGTGTTAAACGTTTTAAAACAAAACCACTATTATCCGTATAAGGTCAGATTGGTTCAGGAGCTTTCGGAAGACGATTTTGACTGAAGAGTGGAATTTTGTGAGACAATGATGAATAGATATATACAAGATCGAAATTTCTTAGCAAAAGTTGTATTTTCAGACGAAGCTACCTTTACACTTCATGGCGATGTAAGTAGGCATAACTGTCGTTATTGGAGCGACGAAAATCCTCACTGGATGAGGGAAAGCCATACCCAGAAACCTGAAAAAGTTAACGTGTGGGCTGGGATTGTTGGCAATCATATTGTTGGACCTTTCATAATCAATGGAAATTTGAATGGGGTGACATATGAATTGTTGTTGAGAGAAACCATTATACCGCCTTTACGTGCTGTGTTGGGTCGAAGTTATAATACAGTATGGTTTCAACAGGATGGTGCACCACCTCATTATGCTTTACAAGTACGAGCGCTGCTTGACAGAGAGTTTCGCAATCGTTGGATAGGACGTAGGGGAGCAATAGAGTGGCCACCTAGATCACCTGATCTAAATCCTCTTGATTTTTTTTTTGGGGTTATTTAAAACAAAGGGTTTTTTTAACTAAGCCTGCCAACACAGAAGAACTAATTCACCGCATAACAGAGGAAACTCATCAAATACCTCCTGAGATGATTCAAAAAGTTATGGAAGGCTTCTACCACAGATTGGGCTATTGCCAAGAGAAACTTGGACAACATTTTGAACACTTTCTATAACTGTAAATACTAAATTTTCAATTCTAATTATTAAATTAATGTTACCTTAATGTAAGAGAATGACTTATTTGAATAAATGACGAATAACTTTAAAACGCCGCCATTTAAGTTAGAATCAACCTTTTGAAGTCCGGTTTTGCGGCAATGTGTTCTACTAATTAAGACTCGAACTATGCTGCTATTTAAGAATTTTGTCTGACTCCTCGTGGGCCGTCCCCCATAAGGGATAAAAAAGTTTTAATACCTTAAAAAACTAGAAATTTATGGCTATTATTGATATACCAAGTCTCATTACTTTACCTATATTGGTAAAAAATATATTAAACCGTTCCATGACTTTTTTACCATACTGTATATATATATATATATATATATATATATATATATATATATATACGTATATATAGTGGCCAGTGAAACAATGTAATGGTCCTTGTCGCATCAGGAATAACTTTGACCTTGAAAAGATTAAGAGAGCGGGAAGCAGAAAATATATAATATCTGAATTTTGATAAATTACGCTTCTTTGGATGGCGTTAAGTAATTATTATATTCCAGAGGTTGCAAATTTGTTACAATAGTTAATTTCTATATAAAAAGCATCGTATTTGATGATACATTTCGTTTATAAAAGGGGTAAAACCGTTACTTAGCATAAAAATGTCACAAAATATGTTTGATGATCATCCAGGTTAACTTTATCTAAAATTACATTGTAATATACTTTAATTTGTTATGTCTTATTCCATAGTAGGCTTCTAATCTAAATTACGAGAGTTGAAATTAAATCACGTTAAAGAACACTCAAATATAAACATGTTTTATTAAATACGAAAATATAATATAATACACTTTGTAAGATATAATATTAAGTATATATGATTTAATTTACTCATTGTTATACGATACTTAAGTCTACTAGAATTTTAAATTAAGTTTTATTTCCTTAATCAGTTTTTTGGAGTTTTTGGGACGAAACATGTCAAGGTTAAGGATGACAATCAGTATCTTATAAGTTTACAAGTATAAAATTAAACCTTTTAAATTTAGATTTTCGATTTATCTGCTTTAAAATGCAGGTCTCCTGGCCATATTTTATAATATCATATTTATTTGAGGAACACAATATCTTCAATTCTGGTAGACAAGGTTTCGACGTTGGAAGAAACAAGAAAAAGAGGTTTGACAGCAACCAGTCAAAGGTCATTCGCTCTTAGATCTGCGAAAAATCAAACCCTAATAATGAAGTCCTCTTTATTACTCTTATTGTATAACTTTCTTCTCCGCACACGTCCTGGTATTGATTTCTTATTATTGAAGTTAAACTGTAAATTTACATTCGGGATATTTCTATTAGTTTTAACGGATAGTAATTATTTCTATATACTAGAAATAGAATTTTCTGTAAATATATAAGAACAGTTTTTATTTAATTAATCATAAAAAAAATTATTTTGATGACAATAAACCATAGTTTTTTGCATTAGCACTTATTAATCCACAAATATTGCATTTTTATCAATGTTTTATTTATTTTACAACAATACAACAAATAAAACACGTTATTACTTTTTAAATATTTGAAATGAATTTCGTTAATTACACTGATAAAAAACTGTCATTTTCTATTTTCAACAAAACATTTTGGTTTATTTGACATGTAGGTAATAACGTCGAAAGATTAAATTTCAAACTGTTTTATTTATTGGTTACCATTTATATAGCTACACTTGACGTTAACCAAGACTGCACGTTACTTCTCATTGAAAACCTTTGATGTGCTTTTTAGATGTCATATTAACTGTTATGGTCACTTGAATGTTATCAAAATCTTAATTTTATTCTGAATAATTTTATTGGAGTATGTGAGAAGTTCAGAAGCCAGATAGTTTTTATGAATACGAATAAAATACTTTCGTAATCTGTAATATTCCATGATATTTGATTGAATAACTTCAACTATTCTATGCTTATTGGTAAAATTCTTAATAATCTTAGTTAAAACACATAATACGATAGAATATGATGGAGGCCACGCTTTTAAACAGAAGTAGACATCTTTAATATGTCCTTATTTTACGTAGAAAATATTTCACTGGTCATTGTCGAGACGTTCAAATAGCTTCTTGGTCTTATTTATGTGTTAACGCTTGACAATTACTTCCGACCACTATAGTCTTTAAGTTTCATATATCCAGAATTTGAAAAGCAAATCCCCTAGTTCCTATAGGGGTTATTTTCAATTATATATATTTTATCATTATGGAAATGATTTTGTTTCTCTATTAGTGGCATAAGCTGGTCAAATATCAAATTATATATAATTATTAATGAATAAGTGAGTTAGTTGCTCAGGGCGGTTTTGCCCCGACAGTCAGCGGCACGTATGCGTTTTCAAAAAAACAGGTGTTTGGTTTTTATAAAATTAACAAAACCTGCTCAGTTAAATCTTTGTAACATTTACACTTTTGAAATAATATTTTATTGAGGGAGAAATTATGGCAAATATGAGCAATATTACGTGATAATTACATTTTAATTAAGGTTTAGAACAACCTTGGTCAAGAATATAAGTTATGATAGCAACTTGAAAATTCTGCATAGACGTTTTACCTATATTGTGCAAATATTTGGTTTTAGTTTTCGTTGTTATTAAAATAAAGTTATTTCAAATTATTGGCTTGTATGTTTAAATGCAGAAATAAACATGTTGAATTTTAATGTAACAGCCGTTATTTCTTTTTTACTCATTAGTCTATGGTTACTTTCTAACTCGTGTATCTACACTTTTCGATCAGAGTCATGCATGTGTTCATATCTATGCAATAAAAATGTTGATGTGTAATATCAAAATCGTTTATTTCACAATTACAGCTTTGCTTGACTTTGAATAGCAGGTACCAGTGGCTTTACTCGTAATTTTTTATTAAATAACAGTACGTCAGAGGTACGTGATTTTTAAATTATGGTTTCATAAACATTGCAGAAAATAAGTTATTATCATTGGAAGACATTCCAGACCCCTGATTAATATCCAACAGTTGAAAATAAATTAAAGAACAATTCATTTTAGATCTAATATCGGAGAGTGAGCAGTTTAATTAGTACCAATGAAATATACAAATCACTTTCAAGATTCCATAATATTGTAACGAGTACCCTCAACAATTTAAGTAACCATTCAAATATGTATTGGCAGAGTAGACGAATTCGAAGTGAGTAGTAGTAAAACAGATGAAAACATTTATGATGTGAATGGTAACTTTATCTCCAGTTTAAAAACCTCTTAGAGTAACAGGAGTGGCAGTGATAGTATGTGGAATGTGACGCTGTCACTGTTGTCATATTCGTCTGATGAGATCCAAGAAAAAAATCAGCGACGAAGAAACTCATATAGTTTCCTTATTAAACACACCAAGTCTCGAAAACACAGTGTACTTTAGATAAAGAATAATGTTTGAGTGAGTGAGGACCTTATTTTTTATAAATAGAGATAAGTTGCATTAACAGGCTATGCACAGGCAGCTGACTTATTCTCTTGACCCTGACCTTGTACTGGTGAGGTGACAATTATTAGTACTGTCAGTGATATTGTGACTTCAACAATCAACCTCTGCTAGTTCTGTGGATCAACCCAGAGATGTGTTAAAGGCCATGTAACGGTGAAAGTGATTTATTACGTTGTTTGTATTATTCTTCGGTTATTATTTACAGTTGTGAACCAACGAACAATAAAACCCGAGATGTATAACCCGAATCACGTTTATATTACATTAAATTCCTTAAAAATGGAGATTTGAAACAACGGATTGGAGACTATGCAAAGTATTTTTGGTTGTGCAGTTTTTATAAACTCACTGAGCCATTAAATTGTAAAATTGATGCAATTAAAATAAGAGCAACAAAGTATAATAATTAGTTATCAACAAATACTTGTTACAAACATTAGATCTATAATTACAAAGTACAATGTGATTATATAGATCATGGGATTGTGGTGTAGCAGATCGTTGTAATACAATTCATGTTGCCATTGGTGGGATGTCCCTGGAGATAACAATGTAGGTGTAATTAATTATATTCCTAGGTCATATACATTCCATTGGTTGACTAATCGGTTGTCAAATTCGTGAATCGTAGCACTTTAGACTTAAATTTAAAATAAGTATCAATAAGTTAAGCATGCAAACATATATTGTGCAATAAGTAATACAAAATATAAACGGTTCTTTTCTACATTTACTTTTATTTCCAGTAATTTAAAGGCAAATTTTTAACTTTGATATATTAGCCAAACAGTTAATATTAAATCAGAATAATAAAAATACAAGTAAACTGTAGCCCTTTGCACTGAATTCACGGTTAGCAAATGTTAATTTTTACTAAAACAGAGGTGTTATTACAATCCCTTATTAACCATTCAGGTGACATATAGTAACAACATGAACTTATAATAGTACTTTATGACTGGATGAGCGTTAGTAAACAAAATTATTGGCTGAAATGCTTTATTTTTTTGTATGTACCTATTTATGATTTTTTTCTTTCCACAGTAAAAAACAAAGCACAGCAAACTAAGTGCCTAATATTTACATGTAGCTATATTTTAATTCAGGCAAGACTAAAGTCGATGACGGTGTCACTCCATGGGGTTTGTCAGAGCATTAATAACAATTTTTCATTGATCCTATCGGTAGCCAAGATGACAACGATGAAATTTTATAAATTGTAAAGCAGACTAAGTACAACCATATGAGATTTTAACGTGTGAAACTTTAACACATGTAACCTTATTATCTTCAGTACATTCCAAATCATCTTTTTGTGAGCTGGTTTGCAAACCTATAATGTTATAAAACAGTTGAGAGTCCCAACTAAAGGGAAAACGTGATCCCTATCATGTAGGTGTTTAATTTACAAATAAGTAAAAAAACTATAATCTATTTTCATCCATACGATACTTAGCAAAGTTTATGATCTCGATATCTTCACAGCTTACATACAGACGGATGAATGAGTAATATTAATTTAATAATGTTAGTTTTAACAAAAATGAAGTCACTATAAACGTGATGAAAGAGCCGGAGGATTTCCCTTGGCGAAACATCAGATTTATTCTGTTTATAGAATTTAGCTACCAAAGAGATTTGATATGTTTACATAGCACGCTTTTTAACTATTTGCAATATACTATACGGTATGTTTTTTTTTTTTACTTTTTTTTCCTAAGTATTTTTTGAATGAAACTGGACTTTCCTGCACAATCCTTGCATCGTCAAAAATAAACTTGAAATATATCATTTTAATTGTATTTATGTTAAAAACATTTTATTCTTAAAAAAAGAACTGTGAAAATCACAAAAGTAATGATTTCCTGCAATTTCTTGCCGTTGTGATCTGTGCTTCTTTAAATATAATAACAACTGAACTGTAGATACACCCAAATCGCATAAAATGAACTAATGATCGATGCAAACTGTTAGCATTGTCACTCTCTGTGTGGACAGATACGTCACATTATTGGCTTCTAATCTGGTATAATCGTTAGGATATAAAAATAAGTGCATGCTATACATTTGGGATACGGTAGATGAATCAGTTTCCTATTGTATCAACTGTTTATACTGAGATTAAATAACAATATTATTGTCTCTATTATATGAGAGGAATCTGCTTGGCATAGGTCGGAATATGTTCCCGTTTCTGTTCACATTAACAATACTCTAAACCAATAACAAACGATGAAATGTAAAACTATGAACGATGGATCTGTGATTTCTACGCTTGCAATATAAAATCCTACAGGACATTTATTGCGTTTGCTATAGCGATACGGTTGTATTTGCTTTACGTTGAATTATTTGCATGCTGCAGATATCTCAAGGTATCATAATAGTACATTATTTGTCCACTCGAGAATCACAACTACAAAACACCAATAACTTATTTTATTGTTAACACCTTTGCTCTATTTCCCGTGCAGAGCTTTGTCAGACCAGATTTAGTGAAGAAGAAATTACCTTTGCTGTAATTCCATTTATAAACTTCCTGAGCCAGTACGGTCCTCAGTTAAGATCTATGTTCTTAGCCTCGTCTTATGGTAAAAGACTTACTGAGAAAAAATGTATATAATTATGACAATTTACATTGATTTATTTAATCATTATCAGCATGTCGTTACCATTGTAAGTGTTAAGAAATTTACATAAATCCAGTATATAAAACTTTCAAAAATCGTCCTAATAATTTTTACATTATGAATAAAATTTGGATTTTATTGTAAATAGATATTGAGTTTACAATTTTTATGAGTAAAGTTAAAAAATACACCGCTAGAAAGATATAATTACTTGATAAGTATATTTGAAGTAGAGCGGTGTACCTGTTTTTTTATCTCAGGTATACCGCCTTACATGAAAACACCTTAGCCTTCAAAGCACTGAATAGATATTACAGTACAACGGGACATGCTTATCCATTTGTAACTTATCAAAGGTTGTATGATATGATAGAAGGATGTAGCAAGACCATATACTTGCCACAGCCTTACAGACAAATGGCCCCATTTACTCACGCCATTTGTGGGATTAACACACCAGATGTCGTGTCCACCGTAAATCATAAACACGAAACATTATCCTTTTCCAGGATAATCCTTTTTGAGAAGTCACTGGTAACCATTACAAGAAATCTTTACGTTCTGTACCGTCATTCGTCATTAGATAAGACCAAGGCTGTACTAAGTAGTAAATAAGTAAGTCCTTCGATTGCTATAGAGGCGTAGTAGAACACACATTCACGTATGGCGGTTGTGCACATCAAATACTAAGATTCGTGACCAACAGTGGGAGATGTTACACACTCGTGACGTGATGTTACACCTCCTCTGTTGCACAAAGTATTGATCATGTGGTATTGAGTTATTTACGCAAATACTGCATGCATATGCAATATAATGTCTGCGACATTATCTGGTCAAATTGACGCACAAGGCACAGTAGTTGCGTAACACTGAAGAAGAACTTTGTAAAAAACAATTCTTCTGTAAAAAATTTGAAAACGTACATGTATTTAGGGCAAAAAGGAGAATTAGTTTTCTACTGTTGAGTAATTGTAATGGTACAAAAATTGTAGGAGAGTTTTTTTTTAAATGAAGGAAAATTTGTTTCGACTACTTAGGGGAGTTCGTAAAAGAGTTCTCTGATGTTATTATATGATAGCTTTCATGGATAAAAATGTATTTTATGTATCATGTATAAGCATGGTTTCTAGTATTGTGAGAAGTTTGCTCAATTACTTAAACCGTTAATCAGGAGGTGAGCATTAGTGTTTCACCTTTTACCTCCCTTCAATAAGTTTTAAATTTACGTTGACGTTAGTTTCAAAACCTCCCTTCTCACGTTTCCTGGTTTTGAATATCCATAATATATTTTAATAACAGAATCTAAAAAATAATACATAAATTTGATATTTCTACCCTTTACAAGATGCCAAATAGTCATATTCCTTTAATGAAATTAGAACCTTTATAAGAAGAGTTCCAACTTTGATAGGATTTTACATAACTTTTATTCTAGTTAGCTTAGCACATTATAAACTAGGGTAAATCTGGAGGAAAGTAAAGCTTCTAATACGCCGTTACACACAAAAGGAAACAGGCATTAGAAAATTGTAGAAACTGTTCTCCAAAACGTGACATTTAACGAATTGTACTCTTGAATATGTACATCTAAAATTGCATAATATATTTAGGTCGCCTCTGCCCCGAGTATTAAATGACTAAGATCTTAAATATATTAGTTAATTGTGGGTATTATTTTTTAAATTAAAAAAATAGTGATTAATATTAACGGGGGATCCAAATTAATTTTATTATTTTTCCTCAAAAGATATAAATTACTTATACAATATTTATATAGTTTAAAGTTTTACTTGCAGTGTGATTCTAAGGTAATCTTCCAAATGTGTTTGTAATTTGGTACATACTTAAATTTTACGAAGCATTCGAATTATTTATATAAATAATGTTTTAAGGGTTTCATTGTATCTTGATTTTATTTCTTATTTTAATATTAATTTTATTAAGTAACAGTAAAAGATCCAAAGCTTGTTTGTTGAACTTAATCTTTACGTCGGCATAATTAGTCGTAGATTATTACTGGAAAAACAAAACATCTTTTAGAGTCATGGCTTTTTTATTACAAAAAACTCCTCCCTGTTTAAAAGTTTGAAGACTAATTTAATATAGTATCCTTGAAAAATTTACTGTATTTTATTTAAAGATATCCCAATTTTTATATTTTCTTTAAGCACATGACATGAGAAATTAATAGTTATTTTAATTAAATACTTTTCTAGAATAGGCTCCCTAAATATGGAGCATGGCAAAATAAAAGAAAACAAAACGTCATAATGTTAAAATAAATTAATGTAAGACAAAATGTACACACAAATTTTAAAAAGTATGCAGGCACAACTAAATTAATATTTAGCATACATAACGTGCCAACCCATTTAATTTCTTCATGTTTGACTTTGAAGTAGTATGTTTACAATGGTTTAGTATTTGTCATATTCGACAAATTAAATAAAGAAATTATAAATTTTAAGTCAGTTTTGACCGTAAGTAATGTGTGTATTAACATTAGTACCGTTACTTTTAGCTTGATTAACAAGTTAGAGAGAGGTGAGCCATGAATTAAATCAGCAAAGTCAGTTGCGGGCTGCAGGTGTTCCGGTGCCTGCGGTGACAATGTGGGATACCCGCTCAGCGATCCTCATCCTGCTCTCTATCACTAATTCCGTTTTGTTCATCCAATTAAACTACATACATTTTTGTAATGACTAAGAATACAACAATTTCAAAAATATTTTATTAAAGTGGCATTAATTAGTAAATATAAAATTAACTACAGAGTATAAATAATACTCATTATATTTTAATAAAGTCCCTAACACACCTGATGGAGTCTTTACCATAAGAAGTGTTACTTATGTACGTTATTATATTGCATTTGTCAATTATTGAGTTAATAATATCTCGCACCCATTGGGGTATGGTAATTGGTATTAATAGAATGAGTTTAAGGATTGACAAAACATTAATTTTATTAGTTTATATTTATCGTATCTACGTGTTATATATTTTTTATCCATAGTCTTATTGTTCAAGTTTTTAATTTTTATTAAAACTTTTACTATTACAAGTTAAATATTTATGTTTTATGCTCAGATTGCACCAAGGCTTTGATGATAAAAGACAGAATTTCGCCACAAAATTTTAATAATGAACAAATCTTTTAATTCCAAACAGTACTTACAAGATTTATAACAGAAAACTATGAGAATGTGTATCTACGTAGAAATGTACTTACGAGTTGCTGTGAGAATAATACCAAATGCTTGGAAAGCATATGCTTTCTGTGTGAATGAGGAGTCGTAATTTGTCTAAAACATTGTTTTGTTTAATTATTACAAATATTTTAAATTGATTTAAAACAGTAGATGGTGGGAGGGAGATAGGGAGAAATAGAGAGAGTGAGAGGGGGGATAGAGTGAGAGAAAGAGGGAGAGAGAGGGGGAGGAAGAGAGTAAAACATTTTACTGTTTAACAATAATTACTGTCGTTGTTGCAAAAACATGCGTTACGCATACACAGGCAACACCGACCACAGATACAATTTCCTGTTACGACTAACTTTCCTGTCTATGCATTTAAGTTAGATGCTTGTTACAAATTGATTTTAGCAGTAGAAAGTTGTATTTAAAAAATATTATTAATAGTAAATAAATTTTCATCATTTTTATTATCACTGCACTGTCAACATTACATATTTGAGATTAAATTTAAGTATTACATGCTATAAATAATCCACGCAAACTAGCTTCAACATCGCAAACGTTTTATTAAATCACATGTGTTTCAACATCCGTAGTAAAAAGTATAATAAATAAAACTTATAATTCATTCACATTGAGCACCTTAGCTCACAAAACGAAAATTAAAAAAAAAAAACACAGAACAAGACTATTTACATACTCTAAGTCAAATGTAATTATTCTCATTTATTATGCAGTAGTATCTCGTATCTAGCAAAACATTATTCTTTAGTCTTTTTTTAATCAAAGCTACACTACTTTTGTACGTAATATTGTCGTCCAAGTTGTTTAATAATCTTAAGCTCCGTATAGGGTAAGATTATTATAAATTTATGTTCTGTGAATTGAGAATTGTAAAGTTATGTTACCAAATTAAAAATTTCTGTATTTAGGGGCGAAGTTAGGACTACAAAATCCTTTCTACGAACTAACCTGAAACATAGGTAAAAATGACAGACTTTCATTGAAACTAAATCTTTTAAAGTTATAAAAAGTTATGTATATTGAGCTATTATTATATTATATTAATAGAATATTATAAATGCCAATAATATGTAACCCTATGCAAAGATATACTCGTACATCGTTTATCTTTACATTTACTCTACAATCAGTTGCATTTTATATTTAAAGTTTCAATGTAGACAACATAACAATGTAATTAGGAAGGAAACTTTGAAGAAAAGCTTTTATGGATTTTATTGAATATTGCATACTATACAAATAGTATAAACTCTAATAAAAAGTCATTGTCATATAAATGTTGCTCGATTCTTTGAAATCGATTCGCTTTGATTCGTATCTTGACGTGGTGATATTAAACGTTTTGTGTCGAAAATTAGAAGAAGCTTTTGCTCTTTTTCAAATTGAACTAGTAGAAATTACAAAAACCTTACTAAATGGACACTATTTTTAGAAAATTTTCAATAATAGTAGTGAAATATTTTTGAAAGCTTGGTTTCTAAAGTTTGGTTACCTTTGAGGCCGAACTGGGGACCCGAAAAAATAAACAAATTTGAAATATTAATATAAAAAACATATACCCGCCTTTACAACAAGTTGTATTCTGTTTTCCTCATGTTGTTTATTCATGCTATTTCTTTTAAAGCTTACAAGAAAACAAATATTTAATCTACAAGCCTTTTAAGTTTAAATATTGGATATCAAGGCAAAATTTATTATAAATATCCTTATAGCTTTCATCACATTTTAGTTTTTTCATAGTGGAATACTCAGTAAAAATTTCATGTATTTACAAGTGTATAAAAAATAAATTAGGAGTCATATTAGAATAGACTTGAGTGACATAGATTTGTTTTGTTAAGAAAATGTCACGTACTTGTTTCTACAACATGTAATTACACATCAAACTAAGTAATCATATTATGTTTGTCGTGTAGTAAACAACGAGATGTGCCAGTTACAATAATAGACTTGAGTGACATAGATTTGTTTTGTTAAGAAAATGTCACGTACTTGTTTCTACAACATGTAATTACACATCAAACTAAGTAATCATATTATGTTTCTCGTGTAGTAAACAATGAGATGTGCCAGTTACAATAATAGACTTGAGTGACATAGATTTGTTTTGTTAAGAAAATGTCACGTACTTGTTTCTACAACAATATGTAATTACACATCAAACTAAGTAATCATATTATGTTTGTCGTGTAGTAAACAATGAGATGTGCCAGTTACAATAATAAACTTGAGTGACATAGATTTGTTTTGTTAAGAAAATGTCACGTACTTGTTTCTACAACATGTAATTACACATCAAACTAAGTAATCATATTATGTTTGTCGTGTAGTAAACAATGAGATGTGCCAGTTACAATAATAAACTTGAGTGGCATAGATTTGTTTTGTTAAGAAAATGTCACGTACTTGTTTCTACAACATGTAATTACACATCAAACTAAGTAATCATATTATGTTTGTCGTGTAGTAAACAATGAGATGTGCCAGTTACAATAATAAACTTGAGTGACATAGATTTGTTTTGTTAAGAAAATGTCACGTACTTGCTTCTACAACATGTAATTACACATCAAACTAAGTAATCATATTATGTTTGTCGTGTAGTAAACAATGAGATGTGCCAGTTACAATAATAGACTTGAGTGACATAGATTTGTTTTGTTAAGAAAATGTCACGTACTTGTTTCTACAACATGTAATTACACATCAAACTAAGTAATCATATTATGTTTGTCGTGTAGTAAACAATGAGATGTGCCAGTTACAATAATAGACTTGAGTGACATAGATTTGTTTTGTTAAGAAAATGTCACGTACTTGTTTCTACAACATGTAATTACACATCAAACTAAGTAATCATATTATGTTTGTCGTGTAGTAAACAATGAGATGTGCCAGTTACAATAATAGACTTGAGTGACATAGATTTGTTTTGTTAAGAAAATGTCACGTACTTGTTTCTACAACATGTAATTACACATCAAACTAAGTAATCATATTATGTTTGTCGTGTAGTAAACAATGAGATGTGCCAGTTACAATAATAGACTTGAGTGACATAGATTAGTTTTGTTAAGAAAATGTCACGTACTTGTTTCTACAACATGTAATTACACATCAAACTAAGTAATCATATTATGTTTGTCGTGTAGTAAACAACGAGATGTGCCAGTTACAATAATAGACTTGAGTGACATAGATTTGTTTTGTTAAGAAAATGTCACGTACTTGTTTCTACAACATGTAATTACACATCAAACTAAGTAATCATATTATGTTTGTCGTGTAGTAAACAATGAGATGTGCCAGTTACAATAATAGACTTGAGTGACATAGATTTGTTTTGTTAAGAAAATGTCACGTACTTGCTTCTACAACATGTAATTACACATCAAACTAAGTAATCATATTATGTTTGTCGTGTAGTAAACAATGAGATGTGCCAGTTACAATAATAGACTTGAGTGACATAGATTTGTTTTGTTAAGAAAATGTCACGTACTTGTTTCTACAACATGTAATTACACATCAAACTAAGTAATCATATTATGTTTGTCGTGTAGTAAACAATGAGATGTGCCAGTTACAATAATAGACTTGAGTGACATAGATTAGTTTTGTTAAGAAAATGTCACGTACTTGTTTCTACAACATGTAATTACACATCAAACTAAGTAATCATATTATGTTTGTTGTGTAGTAAACAATGAGATGTGCCAGTTACAATAATAGACTTGAGTGACATAGATTTGTTTTGTTAAGAAAATGTCACGTACTTGTTTCTACAACATGTAATTACACATCAAACTAAGTAATCATATTATGTTTGTCGTGTAGTAAACAATGAGATGTGCCAGTTACAATAATAGACTTGAGTGACATAGATTAGTTTTGTTAAGAAAATGTCACGTACTTGTTTCTACAACATGTAATTACACATCAAACTAAGTAATCATATTATGTTTGTCGTGTAGTAAACAACGAGATGTGCCAGTTACAATAATAGACTTGAGTGACATAGATTTGTTTTGTTAAGAAAATGTCACGTACTTGTTTCTACAACATGTAATTACACATCAAACTAAGTAATCATATTATGTTTGTCGTGTAGTAAACAACGAGATGTGCCAGTTACAATAATAGACTTCAGTGACATAGATTTGTTTTGTTAAGAAAATGTCACGTACTTGTTTCTACAACATGTAATTACACATCAAACTAAGTAATCATATTATGTTTGTCGTGTAGTAAACAACGAGATGTGCCAGTTACAATAATAGACTTCAGTGACATAGATTTGTTTTGTTAAGAAAATGTCACGTACTTGTTTCTACAACATGTAATTACACATCAAACTAAGTAATCATATTATGTTTGTCGTGTAGTAAACAACGAGATGTGCCAGTTACAATAATAGACTTGAGTGACATAGATTTGTTTTGTTAAGAAAATGTCACGTACTTGTTTCTACAACATGTAATTACACATCAAACTAAGTAATCATATTATGTTTGTCGTGTAGTAAACAATGAGATGTGCCAGTTACAATAATAGACTTGAGTGACATAGATTTGTTTTGTTAAGAAAATGTCACGTACTTGTTTCTACAACATGTAATTACACATCAAACTAAGTAATCATATTATGTTTGTCGTGTAGTAAACAATGAGATGTGCCAGTTACAATAATAGACTTGAGTGGCATAGATTTGTTTTGTTAAGAAAATGTCACGTACTTGTTTCTACAACATGTAATTACACATCAAACTAAGTAATTATATTATGTTTGTCGTGTAGTAAACAACGAGATGTGCCAGTTACAATAATAGACTTGAGTGACATAGATTAGTTTTGTTAAGAAAATGTCACGTACTTGTTTCTACAACATGTAATTACACATCAAACTAAGTAATCATATTATGTCTGTCGTGTAGTAAACAATGATATGTGCCAGTTACAATAATAGTTCATTCATTGTAATAACTGTTGACCTGCTTCTCTTCCTAAGTTTAGTTAAACAAGATCTACTACTAAAGTAATGACTGTGATCCTACTGCTGAACTACGTGAGTCAGTATGGTTAACAAGATCACAACAGCTTAATGCGAAACAGATTGCATTAAGATAACATGCATAGGAATAAATACACGGCCTAATATTTTACTTAATCTACCTGCACTAAAGCAGTATTAATTTTACCTTAATGTTGTAAGTGATGAAACATAAACTGTACGAACTTAGCATTAATAGGTACGATAACTTCTAATTTTCTTTTACAGCATCATCTAAAAAGACAAATGTAGAAGAATAGCGAAAGAGGTCGAAACTTGGCACAACCTCACGTACAAATGGCTCCATTTACTCACACCATTTGTGAGGTTAACACACCAGAGGCCGTGTCCGCCGTAAATCAAAAACACAACATTTCCTATGTTGGTGAATATTCAGGTTGTGTTTGTGAAGTGGTTGAACTGCATTGTATACTATGTGGTCAAACAAGGTAACCAAACCTGTGGCATCTGTATCCAGTACTATGGTTGCGGTTTTTCTCTTTCTATATCTTTAAATATTTAAAATGTCACTGTAAACTACGACACATGAATATTATTGAAGGAAATGTACTCTTTTATGTTTCGTGTGTATAAAAACTAGCAAGAACTAGCAAATTCTATCAGTTAAGGAACTGAACAAATTTTATGTCTTTTTGTCATTCTATCCGCCAGTCTCTCTGTTCGGTATCGAAATGGTTATCTGATCCATAGTTGTGAGATTTGCATGAAGTTTCATTCCTATATATTGAATGCCAAATTTAGTTTCTGTGCATCTTTCTCCATTAGCTATGCTGAGCCAAATTCGGGTATCCATACATTTTGATCCAAAACTGTTAGTTTGTTATTCTACTATTTGTTTTTTTTTTAACTTTCTAACCACATAATTTAAGTTTTTTCAAAGGCTAAACACATAATGTTACGTAGATATTGTAAATTTATATTTTACTTTTAATTGCTGTTTTGATGCTATGTGCTTCTATTTAAAACAATCGTAGATACATCCCTCTCTAATGAAATAGTGCACTTTTTTTAAAACGGTATGAATTATCGGCATTATCGATTTTGTGTGTGGAAAGACCAGGATCTGAGTGTCTATACTCGTGTTGGTAAAGAACAGTGTATACTAATTATTACAGATACAGTAGGGAAATCACCTTAAAACTGTACAAATGACTGAGATAGGATCAAAATATCACTGCCTCTTAAACATACAAAGAATGTGCGTTACGTGGACCCAAGGTTCATGATACGACTCCGATTCAGATTCAATAACAACACTCTAAAGGAATAGGCAATAACATTATTTACAGCAATGGTGGGGTCGGTGACTGCTACGAATGTAACACAACGCTGTACAAAATACACTACCTAAATGTACATTAAAAATGGTCCACACTCTCTGCAGATTGCATATTACCTTATTAGAGAATAGTTCTTCTTCTCTATAATTATGGCTGCAGTACATTCATTCAGTAAAATTTATTTCTGTATCTTAATATGTATTTCAAGTATTTTTAAACAAAAATAACACCCTGTTTATTATCAAGCTCAACATATAGCAATTAATACTGACACAATTATTTGAAACCGAAGTAAGTAGGTATAGTTTAAATATGTTTTTATTTGAATGTAAATAAATATTAATTTTTAATTGTATTATTCGTAAAAATATATATTAAACTGCTAGACAGATACTATTACTTGGTAAATTCAATGTTAACCAGAGCAGTAAACCTGTATTCTAATACATATTAAGGTTATCACGTAACCTTGAGAGTGCTAAATACTTAAGGCAGCATTTAGTGTCAGTCAGTTCGTTTATAACGTATCAAGCACTAATGTAGAATGAGAACATAAACGTATACCAAGACCATATACTTGGCAAAGACCCTAGACGAGTGGCTCCATATACTTACGTCAATTGTGGGGTTAACACATGAGAGGCTGTGTCTGCCTTAAACCATAAACACGATACTTATCCTGATAAGGAATATACTGTAGAACATGTCTTTAAAAGGAATGGTTCTGCTACTATTCCGCATATAGCAAATATATTCTATTATTATTTATACGTAACGGTAAGTTTTGCCGTAGCTCTACAGATACATAGCTGGACCTTGCAGGACATACTATAGAAACTATTAAGAGGTCCTTAGAATGGATTGGTTTGTTTAAGGCAATTGCATAACTATTCTCATTTTATGATTTAAAAACAAGTATACAACATTTGGTCAAATTTTTTAATCCTAGTTAATCACAATCGTGTACCAGAAATGTGCACAGCACAAATCACTTTATTATCCAGGACACAGTTAACAGGATTTTTGTTTCTTTAAGAAAAATAAAAAAATATATATTGTATAGTATAAGACTTATGATTAGTGTAAATCCATACTTTGAAGTAAAATCCAATCTTCAAAATAACTATCTCGTAATTAGTGTAAGTTCCGTACACATTATATGTTATACAAGCCAGTATGACTGTTCAAATATTCCACTATGCGATCTCTGAAAAGGTTATTTAATAACTCTATTATTAATTCATTTCTTTATCTACATAGTGGTTCTTTAAATACTAGTGTTTTTTGTTGGTTTTCACCAAAGAAACGATGAGATTGGCCTTTTGTGCCCGTGAAAGCTTTCGTAAATACTCTTCTGGGACAAACATCTTCGGCCGTTAAGCAACGCTAAGATTGTAGTCCACTTAGGAAAAAATATTTTATTTAATGGCATTATTAAGTAAAATACAATTATTGGATATAAATAAAGATTATATTTAAAAATAAATTATACTATTATGCAAAAGAATTAAAAATTGGTATTATGAAAACGTTAGTATTGTATTTTTTTCTCATATATTGTATTTACCAGCAAACTGAAAACCGTCCAAAGGTTGCGTCCTTAATCTGTAGGATCTGGTTAAAACATAATGTGTTCTTTATATATCCCTTTAAACTTAAAATATTTTTAGGATACCTGCCTACATTTAAATTAAAATCTGAACTTACATTTTTAATTTTATTACGAGGCAGTTTAAATCAATGAAAATTATTAGAAATTTAATTATAAAATACATTTATACGCACATTTTACAAACTTTATGATTACAAAATAAAAAAATGATAAATTTGAAAATTTATTCTGTTTGTAATAAAAGTTACTAAGTTTTTAGAGCACATGTTTTAATATTTTTTTCTCAGAAAAAACTGATAACTTTGTAATTTCTAAAACAGTGATATAATATGCCGTACAGTGTAAAAATGCTGGTGTATATTTAAGTACAGGGTTGGCATTTAGCAAATAAAATAAGGTGTTTCGTTATTTCCAACAAACTTCCACTCCATGTTAGACATCTGACTATGAATTAAAATTAATAATGCTTCTGCTTAAAAATATTCTTTCATAAATAAGATGGAAAAGAACGGCCTTTATCTTGCAAGCAATCAATCAGTTTTAAAAGGGTCCTGAAGGATTTATATTTATGTTTTATTTAAGATAATTTGAAGAATCCTTATGAAATGCCGAATAAAGTTTCGTACATGGAGAACCTTTTTAAAAGGATAAAACCTTTTGTCATATTAAAAAAAAAATAAAAAAATGAGTCTATACATTTTTTTATTCTTTTTTGAAATAAATGTTTACATCCCTGTAGCATAATAATAAAAGGAGATTGGTGTCAGTTTTTAATAAGACCCAGCGCAGTTCGAAGTTGCATAGGTTCATAAATGATAGAATTTATTCTTGTCTACGAAGGATATGAATAATATGAAAGTAATATTTGAAAAATTACGTTTATAGTAGCACATGAAAAATTTAATTACATTTTGAAACAAATAAATAGTTATAATTACCTGTTTCTATGCTATATATGATATCTAAGGATTGTATTTATTTGTGAATAACTTAAGCCAGAGAATTACTCTTTTTGTAATGTTTTTCTGAGATGGATGAATTTATTAATTATTGCTGTGATTGACCTGAAAGTAAACTCCTATAAAAAACTTTCAAATATGTCTTGATGGAAAAACTTAGGAAGACAATATTCATGTACGGAAGGCAATGTTGGTTGTGGGTGAAATGTATTCCGTTGCTATGGTTACGTTGTGGTATGCTTGCTCAGCGAACCTTCTCATATTCTGTATCTCTCTCTATATTGTTAATAAATTGATATTCAAGCAGCAAAAATATACTAATACTATAAGGGCCTATGTTATCATTGCTAACGGTATACAAAAATAGCTACCGTATCGTGAAGTGAAGTGTAAAAATCACTTTTCTCACTAGACATTTCCTAGGTATAACATTAACACGCCACCTCAGCACATTAGCCTAATTGTGAGATATTCTATAAGCATTAAAAATACGTTTAAACATTATCCGTTTTTTTTTTTTGGAAATGTTATTACAAAAACCTTTACAGTTTATTGTGCTTTAGAATACTTAGAGATCATGGAGATAACTATTGTAGGCGGAATGTACAATAATACATAAAACCTCATTCGTGTAGTTTCAGACTTCACTGTTTCATTTTTAATTAAATTTACAGTTTTTAGGAATTTGAACTATAAAATTTTAATAAATGCGGTAGTTTCATATTATCATTACTACTGTTAAAAATTGTAAGTACTTGCCACAATTAATCACTTATTCATCATCAAATGTAAGGGTGTCTATACACAACAAATCTTTCACGAGTTGTTCGCTTTGTAAAAACATAACCTAGTTTTTTCGAAATTAATAAAGGGTTTTATGTATATATTTCCGGGCTATATTTTATAGGAGTCGATATCAGAAGTCATAAAAACGTTTAGAAAAATCAAATTATGCAATGTATTACTCAGGTTGTATATTTTTACTCTATAAACTTAAAACAACCCAAATTTACATACACAGCCAATATTTCACCATTTACAAACGAAATAAAGATACATAGATTAATCATTATCAATCAAATGGTCAGCAGAAATTCGATTTTCTTATAATAGTTTTAAAATAGTTTTGTGGGTAATTGTCATGGCAACGAAAAATTATATTTATAAATATATTAAACTTAGGTTATATTAGGATTGATAGCGCTAATACTATGTTAATATATTGCTGTTTACTATGTCAGTAAATTACATCGTTTCTAGTAATAAAACTACAGTAAGTCAGTATATCTCTGTATGTAACTCTCGATGGATTAAATCATATCTAATATTAAAAAAAAATATTTATTTTTTGTAGCTTTGGATGTAATATACAGTTTTTAGTACTAAAACTACCTCAGTATTTCTTTGTTTGCACTCTAGGTGGATGGAATCATTTACAATGCTAAAATAACATAATATAATTTTGTAAGACTTATTTTGGCATGCGGTGACAGTGAGTATTAACAGTAGAATGGTTAGTTTTAGCTTCATTAACAAGAGAGAGGTGAGCTATGAATTAAATCAGCTAAGTTAGTTGTAGGCTGCAGATTTCCGGTGCCTGCGGTGACAGTGAGTATTAACAGTAGAATGGTTAGTTTTAGCTTCATTAACAAGAGAGACATGAGCTATGAATTGAATCAGCAAAGTTAGTTGCAGGCGCAGGTTTTCCGGTGCCTGTGGTGACAGTGAGTATTAACAATAGAATGGTTAGTTTTAGCTTTATTAACAAGAGAGAGGTGAGCCATGAATTAAATCAGCTAAGTCAGTTGCGGGCTGCAGGTGTTCCGGTGCCTGCGGTGACAGTGAGTATTAACAGTAGAATGGTTAGTTTTAGCTTCATTAACAAGAGAGAGGTGAGCCATGAATTAAATCAGCTAAGTCAGTTGCGGGCTGCAGGTGTTCCGGTGCCTGCGGTGACAGTGAGTATTAACAGTAGAATGGTTAGTTTTAGCTTCATTAACAAGAGAGAGGTGAGCCATGAATTAAATCAGCTAAGTCAGTTGCGGGCTGCAGGTGTTCCGGTGCCTGCGGTGACAGTGAGTATTAACAGTAGAATGGTTAGTTTTAGCTTCATTAACAAGAGAGAGGTGAGCCATGAATTAAATCAGCTAAGTCAGTTGCGGGCTGCAGGTGTTCCGGTGCCTGCGGTGACAGTGAGTATTAACAGTAGAATGGTTAGTTTTAGCTTTATTAACAAGAGAGAGGTGAGCCATGAATTAAATCAGCAAAGTCAGTTGCGGGCTGCAGGTGTTCCGGTGCCTGCGGTGACAATGTGGGATACCCGCTCAGCGATCCTCATCCTGTTCTCTATCACTAATCCTGTTTTGTTCATCCAATTAAGCTACATAATATTTTCCATTAATTTGTAAATCAAAGAATAATTGAAAATTGATATATACAAAGCAGATCAAATAATTATTATTGACCTAAAATACAGAGTAAAAGATTTATATATCATGCGATAACAATTCTATAAAGCACTAGTTAGAATAAAAAATATACCGAGCTATTATTTCCGTACTTAATTTTATCAAATTTGTAAAAAAATTTATTAAATATGAACTGTATGTCTTGTATTTAATTACTGTGATAATTGTGTACAACAATCAGCATATTCTTACTTTCTTTTGTAATATCTTCAGGAGTGATAACCATCGTATTGAAACAAATGTTGTGCATACATAAATTGTGTTACATACACGTATTAATTAAAAATTATTAACACTACTATACCGGTATATTATTAGCAATATAGTATTAGGAGCAACATTGACTACCCTACTTTAAACCTGTCCCCAAATTTAACTTCCAGCAAATTTTGTTATAATTAGCTATGAAGTTACGATTTCTTTTAAAAATCATTAAAACGTTTAAACTTTTGACGTGACAACGTCTTAAATTAGGTTGCGGCTCGGAGTCACTCATGAAAAAGTGTAACGCCCGGTAACGTTACGATGCCCGTCCAGTGGGTCCGCCGCACGGGATAAAGCAGATAACTGTGGGTCCGCCGCACGGGATAAAGCAGATAACTATGTTTATTCGTGAAAATGTGGAGTGCTTAGATTCGTCATTTACAACAACTACAACAATAAAGGTAAATAATTGTACACTGATATTTCATTATCGTAAACTATGATTGATTGATTAATTGTTAGATTGACACAAAAGTTGAGAAACTGAGTTTATAGGTTATGTCATACTATTGACAAATGTTGATAGTGTTAAGTAAATTATTAGTTTAAATCACTCTGCAATCAATCGTAGTTCAGTCGATTGAGAAGAAACAGCGCGTATTGCTAGTCAAACATTTAAAATAACAAATTATAACCTCTAACCTGTCATAACAGTGCGACCAAACAAACGAACTAAACCGACCAATCACCACGCGCGGAGTTAGAATTTAACTGTGTTTAGCAAGAATTTCAAATTCCAATTTTAGTAAATGTTTTATTCAACTTTACCATTTACAATAACAAATTTTAATTAATTTCAAATTATGTACAATGTTTTAGTAAACAAAATATATTTCTATAGTTAAAATTTGTGCAATTCTTATTTTCATTCAATTCCTTGTTCCTATTGTGCAACTTAATAATATTCATATCAATAAATATTCTACCGAGAAAAAGACGTTGTCACGTAAAATCTTCGCCCGTAAAACCGACTTTACAGGCAACCATTTTTTTTTTTTTTTTGAACAGATACTGTTTGATGTATAGTGCACTCTCACTCTTACTCTTTTGCGTAATAATTTGTCTGATTGCGTGTTTTTGTAAATTTTTTTAAACGTATTAATTAACCTTTAATCTAACTTTACTTAACTATTTCCTATAGCCAGGATATATAATAAAAATTATAGAGCAAATATTCATTTATATTAAAAATTACATCCTTCTAAAACTAAAAATACCTTAATTATACAAATGAATAAATAAAGAAACGTAATAAGAATAACTATATGAAGAAAAATTTTCAAAGAAACAAAATACACTAAATATTTAAATTATAAAATAATCTACATTCAAAATTACGTATTCAAAATCATTAGTTCGACATGTTTTGTAAATTATAAAAAGCTATTAAGAAATAATGTTCTAAAATAGAACACACTATAAATATCTCTTGATTAACATTTATTTTATAAACCCACTTACGTAACGAGCGTTTTTAGAATGCCAGAATTCAAAATAGTCTTATAGCTAAATCGCTGTTGAGAAAAAATAAAGAAGACTAATTATTTGACATAAAACCATATTTAACCGCTTTTTATAATTTTCTTCCCTCTATCCTAACTTTTATTTATTTATAATAGCTTTTACGAAATATTTTAATATTTAACCGGTTTATATATTTAAAAATTGATTTCCTATCAAAATTTATTGCCTAGCAATTTTAGAAAAACTTTAATGAATATATAGTAAAAGTTTAGTGACAATTTAATGCCTTTACAAGTATATAAATAATATATTAGGATCTAATAAGACAAATTTGAATTATCTAAATTTACCTGTTTTGAATCCGCATTGTCAGTTGAAAAACTACAACCATGCACCAAGTTTAATAACCTTTCTATGTTGGGTGCCTAGAAAAGCATGAGATGTACTAGTTACATTAATAGTTAATTCATTCTCAAACTGTTGACGTCTTCACCCTCCAAAGTTTAGTCAAACAAGATTTACTGCCTAAGTAATGGCCTCCTCTGTGATCCTATTGCCAAACTACGTGAGTCAAGATGGTTCACAGGATCACGTCTGCTCAGAGCAGAATCACAAAGAGAGCAGCATCATGGTAGCTGATTCACTAAGATAACATCCACAGGATTAAAACTTTACCAACCCTATCCTTAGTAGTTTTTTTAGTTCACATTAATATTTTTAGTAATAAAACATGAGTATAAAAATTCCCCTGACACAATTACTTCAACCTGCCAATTGCTTCACAGCATATCGTCAAACCAAACTGCTCATATCTATGCTACTTAAAATATAGCATTAATAAATATTATTGCCTTGAGTATAAGCAATATATTAAAACGTGTAGTAATCCCCTACAAATTAAATGGTTACTTAAGTTTATTATTGCACCAGCATACAAATATTTGTAGTTGTTTTTTGTATAACCAGTTGATACCTAATAATTGTTCAAAAACAATGTAAAATGAGAGCAGAAGAGGGACCTGGCACATTCCCATGGGCGAATAGCTGTATTTAGCCTGTTCATGCCATTTGTAAGGCATGAACACACCTGAGTGGGTTATGCCAGTTTATTTAATTTTAGTACTGTGTCTAATATGAGTCTAAAGCGGCATCTTTTTACACATAAATATACGATAATAACCTAATAAGTGTGGAATAATAAATACCTAGAATATCGTTGCTACTAGCCATTAAAAGTCAATATGAGTGATACATATACAGTATAACAAATCATTACTTTACTGAATATACCAAGCAAAAGAATTGCTGTATTTATTATTTCCCCATTGTTTATATAAAAATTACCACAAACCTTTAATAAAGTATTGGCCAAATAATTGAAACGTTTTAAATACTCCTGTATTTTATACAATAAAATCCATTTTTATTTACGTATTTACAAAAATATATTATATAATTTTATACCGCTTTAAATTAGAAACAATACATTTTATTCACAAAGGAACGATTCAAAATGTTTATTATGAATGCTATAATCTATGATGTACAATTCTATAATTTCCTAATTGTCTGATTTTTGAGGTGCCTGTTTCGAGAATTTCTCAATATCTTCATTGGAACTCCATCAGAAGAGAGTTGAGTGTTAACTGTGGAATCTTTTCCTTCTACTGGACCCCAGTAGTATTTAAGTACAAGTTTTTAAGGCTTTAAACATATAAATTGTAATTGAAAATCCCTATCCAGTATATGGCTATCTAAACTACTTTGTATAGTAAAATTAGTACCTAAGTACCTTGTCACAGCTCATACTTACAACAAGATAAATTAAGTTTATACATATTCTTGATTGCATGGCCTCCGAGGATGTGAATTCAATAATGTGATGTTTAATAAGCAAAAGCACAATTAAAATGTACAGTACGTATATAAAAAACACATACAATTGTTATACGAAATGTACGATTTAATTATCCTGGATGTGATAGTATATAATTCGTATTCAAACTTAAAACAATATAATGACTTACTACTACTTTAAATCTACTAAGAAATAATAAAAAAACTAATAATTTACATGATTTCTGATAATCCACATCTTAATTGCTACTGAACAAACATTTAACGCAATGTAAACAGTGTACCATTTATGTCCCTCAGGGGCGGTCTTACTTTCAAGGCCGTACGGGTAGTGGCGACCCCGAGGTACCCTAGCTAATGCTCCAGATCCCTTCTCTTCTTGTTCTGGAGGCCTATGGCTGGCACACTTCTCTATGTGTCAGCCTATCTCTCTTCTTCACTCTCTTCTATCTGAGGTAAAGTTCCTCAACTCTTCGATCTAGTTTCCCTTTCATTTCTCCCACTAGGGGCCAAGCCACGGTGGAACAGCGTAGGCCAGGGCTGAATGGCTGGTGGCAAACCAGTCTATACTATGCGGACTCTGGACACCGGCGACCCTCCAGTTTAAAAGCAGCTTACCCAGGCATGCGGGGCTCTGTCTGGGCGGACCTTTCATTCCCTAGCTTCTCGTGGGAACAACATGGAAAGAAGCAAAAACAAAAAACAAAACAAACCAACCCTTGAAACAGTTCCTGAAGCTGTTTCTAACCTACCTCTTCCTGCTGAGGTAGCTCCTGAAGCTACCTCGCACATACCACCACCTGGCAACACAACTCAAGAGGTTGTTATGCCAACATCCCTACCTTCTCCTCAACAAAGTGCCTTAGGAACACAGGAGGTTCCATTGCACACTGAAGCTCCCATACATGGCAAGGCTTTACCTGAGGAAGGCAGTACAAGCGCTGAGGAAGCAAAATCCCTTCAAGATATAGAAGATCAGCTCCTCAACAGCCCAAGCACTCCCATGTCTACAGGTACGCTGGATGATGCCACAGAGCAACTCGGCAACCTCAGAATGAAGAGGCCCAATCTCACCACTGCTCAAAGAAGAGAAGCACTAAAGGCTAAACTTCTTGAAAAGGGTGAAGCTTTTGACCCTTCCAAGTGGAGGAGGGGGAAAAAGAAGAAGAAAAAGAATCCAGAACGGCAGGAGGTCTCAACTCCGGGCCCAACTGCGGGTACCAAGGCGGGGGTGGGGTCGGCCAAACGCCCCAGAGGCACCTTGGTCACCCCGCCCTCCGCTGAGGGACCCGCAAAGAAGGCTAGGAGGGAAACCCAAAAGCCCGAAGCCCACGATCCCGAGGCCTCTGGTAGCACATCCAAGGCTACCTACAGAGAGGTCGCAGCGATTAAAATGGCCATAGCCCTCGAAGGCTACCCGGAAGCGAAGCTTAGTGCAGAGCAAGGAGAAGCCATCGAGGACGCAATTATGGAAGAAATCCAACCCCTGGAGGATGGTTCCGTTCCATCGTTTGCGGGCACCTACCTAGAGAAAGGTGTTTTAATTGCTTCCTGCATCAACGAGCACACCAAACGTTGGCTGGAAGAAGTTATCCAAAGAATAAAACCTCTGGGAGATGATATCTCTCTGAAAGTGGGTCTGCGTAAGGACATCTTGAGGTCCACTAGGGTGTTTTTCAGAGCTCACCCGAAGCTTCTGAAGAAGACACCTGAAAAGGTACTTGAGATGTTCAATAAGCAGAACCCCAACCTGAATGTAAACGAGTGGAAAATCCTTCCATCCAAGCCAGACCCGAAAGGTTACGGATTCGTCTGCTTCCTGGACGAGGTCTGCTACAAGGCTGTGAAGGCTTCCAACTGTAGAGCCAACTTAGGACTCTGGCAGGTCTCAATTGTCTCCTCGACAGTCAAGGACAATGCCACGAGTTCTACAAATCAACCTCCAGCACAGTAGGGCTGCCTCGGCAGCCTTCTGCCAGTTCTTCCTCCAGGAGGGATTTGATCTGGCACTGATTCAAGAACCATGGCTTCACCAAGGGAGAGTGGCGGGCCTAAATGAAACCAAAGGTAAGTTAATTTACTGTACCTCTCTAAGGAATGTCAGAACCTGCATCCTGTTGAGGAGAGGCTTGGATTTTCTAACCCTCAACGAATTCTGCTCCAGAGATCTCACTGTGAGCACACTGACCTGGAAGAATGGAGGTATAGTGCAGAGCACAATTGTAGGCTCCGTATACTTGCCATATGATGCCAGGGAACTCCCTCCATCAAGAGACCTAGAGCTCCTGGTGGAAGAAGCACAAGCCAGACGTCAACAACTTCTTCTAGGTTGTGACGCCAACGCCCATCACTCTGCTGGATGGGGCAGCACCAACACTAACCCTAGAGGTGAGGCACTTTTACAATTTCTTCTAAGTAGGGACCTATTTATATGTAATAAAGGTAACCGCCCTACGTTCGCAACACGAATTAGACAAGAAGTTATTGACATAACAATCTGCACACAAGGAATACTTGGAATGGTTGATAAGTGGCACGTAAGCGAAGAGGCCTCATTATCGGATCACAGGTATATCCTCTTTAACTTGCAAGATGAGGCTGCAGAGGTCCTCTATCGTAATCCCAGGAGGACTGACTGGTTGGGATATAAGTCTGACCTTCAGTCACAGTTGGGATCGGTAGGCGGAAGGGTGCGATGCTTCACAGACATAGATCAGATAGCTTCTGACCTGCAGAATGCTATAATCAATAGCTTCCATGACAATTGCCCATTGCGACGGGGGAAGAGTCGAACCAATAGTAAGTGGTGGACTGCAGACCTCGCTCGCAAAAGGGCTAATGTCAGGAAGCTGTACAATCAATGCAAAAGGAGCCGTATCTGGGAGTCCTATCACAGAGCTCTAACAGAATACAGCCTAGCAATCAAAAAAGCAAAACAAAGTTCCTGGAGGCAGTTTACACAGAAGGTAAATGAGTTAAGCGCGGCAGCTAGACTGCAACGCTTGCTAGCCTCAAGTCCAACCGGTCACTTGGGATCTTTAAGGTCCCAGGGAGGTCAACATACTTCCGGGTCTAGTGATAGCCTCAAACTTCTCCTTGAGACTCACTTCCCTGATTGTATCTTTGAGAATGACGACACTGGAACGTCTGGTAATCACGAGGCAGGCTCACGGCCAAGAGCTTGTCGTGGTAGCTGGGCCATTGCCAGAAGGATTGTCACTCTCTCTAAAGCCAAATGGGCAATTTCTAAATTTGCCCCTTTCAAATCTGCAGGAGGGGATGGAATCTTTCCGGCCCTGCTTCAACAAGGGCCGGAGAATCTCCTTACCCTTCTATGTGAACTATTCAGGGCGAGCCTAGCCTATGGGTACATACCACAAGTCTGGCGTCTCAACAGGGTGGTCTTCATCCCTAAAAAAGGGAGAGCGGACTACTCTGTCCCTAAATCTTTTCGTCCCATCAGTTTATCTTCGTTTCTACAGAAAACATTAGAAAGACTGGTGGAGAGGCACCTGAGAAAGGGAGTTCTCTCAGACACTCCCCTTCATCGCAACCAACATGCATACCAGCAAGGCAAATCCTGTGAATCAGCACTGCACCAATTAGTCAGTAGGATTGAGGATAGCCTGTCCGCCAAGGAATTGGCATTGTGCACCTTCATAGACATTGAAGGAGCTTTCGACAATGCCAAATTCACTGCAATGGTAAGTGGAGCACAGCGACGTGGCCTCGAGCCAGCTCTGTGCCGGTGGCTTAGGGCCATGCTGTGCTCCAGACGGATCAGGGCCGATCTCAATGAAGTATCGCTTGTGATCGCACCCACAAGGGGATGTCCTCAAGGAGGCATCCTGTCACCTCTACTGTGGAATCTAGTAGTAGATGGTCTACTTGAGGACCTTACTAACAACGGAATCTATGTCCAAGGATATGCAGACGACATAGTCCTTATGGTACAGGGAAAATACACAAATGTTGTTGTTGATATCATGAATACCAACCTTCAACATGTACACAACTGGTGTCAGGGAGAGGGACTGAAAGTAAATCCCTCTAAGACAGTAGTTGTACCATTCACTAGAAAAAAGAACCTAGAGTCTCTTTCTAGGCTGAAACTCGCATCCACTCAGCTGGAGTGGTCAAAGACAGTCAAATATTTAGGACTGACTCTAGACCATAAGCTTACGTGGAATGATCATCTTAATAATATCCTGCACAAAGCAAAGTGGGCGCTCATGACGTCCAGGAGACTTGCAGGAATCTCATGGGGCGTAAAACCCCATATAGCACTATGGCTTTACAAAGCAGTTGTAAGGCCTCAAATCACTTATGGTTCATTAGTCTGGTGGACAAAGGTGAATCAGGTAACTGCCAAAGCCAAGCTTGAAAGCTTACAAAGGCTTGGCACAATCTTTGTAACCGGAGCATTCAGGAGCAGTCCCTCAGCGACCCTCGAGGTGGCTTTAGGACTTCTACCTCTTGATGTTCATATAAAAGCTGAAGCGCGTAAGTCAGCTTATCGGCTGATGGTTGCTGGCTTGTGGAGGAATGGCGCGTCTAACGCGAGCCATGGCGCCATCACTGAAGCTGTAAACCCAAGCGCTATTCTCGAAATGGTCTCCGACACAATGAGAACGGAGTTCGTATTCAATAAGCCATTCTCTGTTGACATCTACTCCAGAGATGAGTGGAAATCGCAAGATAACATCCCAACAATAAGAAAGAGCTTTGTCTGGTACACGGATGGCTCGCTTATTAAGGGTAGAACTGGATATGGAGTGTTTAGTCAATCCCCTAGAACTGCCCTTAGCGGCAGTTTGGGTCGGAACTGCTCCATATTTCAAGCCGAAATCTATGGTATCCTAGCCTGTGCCAACCTAGGCCTCACCAGAAGGTACCAGGAAATGAACATCTGTATAATGTCAGACAGTCAGGCAGCTCTTAAAGCTCTTGACTCCAACAGCATTTCATCCAAGCTTGTGTGGGAGTGCTTTAACACTCTCTGCAAGCTTGGATCACGCAACTGTGTGCGTCTTGGTTGGGTACCGGGCCACACAGGCATAGGTGGCAACGAATGCGCCGACAGGCTTGCCAAAAGCGGAGCAAGCATGCCATACACCGGTCCAGAACCGAGTTGTGGTATAAGCAAGTCAGCCCCTTATCAAAGTATAAACAAATGGTCCAGGAAGACACACCGCTTGCGGTGGCAGAGTCACCAAGGACAAGCACTCGGCAAAAGACTGCTTGCCGATTCTAGCTCCGGATTCACCAGATGGCTGATGGGGCTGGGGAGGGATCGGGTTAAGCAAGTGATTGCCTTGATCACTGGACACGGCCACTTCAGGAAACACCTAAACACTCTAGGTTTACGAAATGAGGACTCGGAGTGTAGACTCTGCAATAAGTCTGAAGAGACTGCAAAACACATAATACTGGACTGTGAGAGACTGGGAGCAAGGAGAAGGGCTCTTTTCGGTGATAAACAACCAGGCGACGAACCAGATGCTAGTATCGGGGAAAAGCTTCTTAGCCTAATTAAGGGCACGAAGATAGGCTTACCCCTCTAACATCAAAGGGGCACACAATAAGCTCAGGTTGACGTGTGAGGATCTAGGAATCCACCCCAATATCCCTAAGGAAAAAAAAAAAAAAAAAAAAAAAAAACATTTAACAATTTCAACTGTATTATTGGGTCTTACCAATATTTCTTATTAAATGTAGTTCATTATATACAAAAATATTTTAAATTACTCTAAAGTAGTAAGTGTTTCCCTGAAATAATTAGAGTTACTCAATCAATATTACGGTACGTTGCAAAGAAATTCAAGTTGTCTCGTTACTAGGAGAGATGTTATATTCTCCAACTTCAGGGGTCCAAAACACATTCCTTAAACGTAAATCCAACCATTCTCAAATAGATTAGGAGATTTTAGTATCATTCAATAACCATCACCTCCAGGATGGTCGTCAGAATATCTCAGGGGCGTTTTTATATTTTTAACTCCATAGGGTGGTTAGGGGTGTTTTTCTAACTCGATAAAGACCAAGAAAAGTTAAAAATATGTAAATACTTACTACTAAAATTTGTGTTTACAGTGAATTTTTTATCTTTAACGATCTTCAGTTCCATTGGAATTTTTTGTATCTGTGTCAATTACGTAAAATATTCTTGACTCTCAATATAAATCGATTAGTCTAAGTAAATAGAGACCTTAGTATTTACTAATTTATATTAAATTGCATTCTTTTATTCCATTCCGTTACATTCTATTATTTAGCAAAAGTATAGTATTATTAGATTGCTCTGATTATTCACTGATTGCAGTACGTAACATTTAATATGCATATTATACCAAACAATAACTAAATACTGTACAACGAGTAACGTCATATATGACGACATTTAATTACAAGGGTTCACTAATGAACCGTTCCCTGTCAGAACCACCTGCTGATCGCGACATTTCCACTAATCCTTTGTTTAGTAATATTTCGATTGACCACAGATAATACATGACTATGAAATATCATAATGTGAAGTTAATGAAAGAGACATATTCTCATCTATGTTTCTATGTGAGGAAACTTCTATTTCCTATCGCTCTCACTCCGTATTAGAATGTTGCACGTACTCCCATCAGCGTCATCAATCACTCACACACGATACTACGTCATTATAATTTCACATTGTATTACAGTTGCTACTTAGAATTATCGCGGTGTTACCTGTAAGTCTAATTAGTAAACACAGAAACTATAGCCTATGTTTGCAATTGTGCTGCATGAAAATAAGTAAATCATGGTAAACGATTTATGCAATTAAAATTGTAAATTTAATAAAACAAGTAGTTATTGCACTATTCATTCTTATAACTTGGGTAAATGAGGAAGGCACGGTATTAATCCAAGAGACAGTATTGCTTAAATACGATAATAGACAAGATGCTTGAAAGATTAATGAGGAATTTCTCTTTCGAATGCATAATTTGTGTTAAATAAGTAGATTATCCAGAAATATGATAAGTTAAATAGGTATTTTATGAAATAAAATATTTTATTACAGCTTGTCGTTTTACTTTCACATTAATTCTTTAGATAATATTATGTAAACTTGAAGTTACTATTCATTTCCCGATTATGTCTTTTTCCCCAAGAACCTTCAAAAACGGATCCATCATCGGCTGCTAGTAAAAGGCAATCAAGGCTCTCAATGTCCTCATTTTATCACTTTAGGTAGCCCCCAGGAATAATTGACGTATAAAACATAAAAATTGTATGTGAATGTTCCTTTTTATGTACAACGTGGCTTCCTAAAATATACAATATAGTACTCTGTAATTGACTAAGTTTTAGAAAATCCCAACACTCGATTGATTGCACATTTAACTTCATATGTAATATGAGAAACACCAAATCCGATTATGCACATTACACTGGTTATTGGATAGCCATTATGGAAATGATACAATTATTATGCTATAAAAATGCAATAAATCGACTATAGTACTCTAATATGGAGGTTAAGTGGTAGAGAGGACTTTTAAGTCCTAACTTCGCCTCTGTAAATAAAGACATTTCATTTCATTTCATAGCATGATAACAGAAAATATTTGGTGGATTGATTGGTAGTACTTTAAGTATATGCTATTGGGTCCTTCAATAGCAGAACGCACGATATGTTGGAAAAATGGTGTGTCTGTACACGATATTCGGAGAGTAAATAATGATGTTTAACACAGATTTTAAATGATTTGAGGCATTTCGATTTCAAAAATGGCAAGAACTATTTTTGCTCTCTTAGGACAAGAAGCTTATACATTGCACTTATTCCTAGAAGAACCGTAGCGCTTCTTCCGAAGTTACAGGATATTCAGGATGGATAGGTGGGGGTAGGGGGCGCCTCCTATCGAGATCCATGAGGAAGAATTAGGGCACTAATCTCAAAGTCATGTACCCCGGAAGAAGGGGAGGCCAGCTCTGAATCAGCCTCTCCAGTCAAAGCAGGCAGGGGGTGACTCACCCTTGTCGAGGCTACCAATAACCTCTGTTACTTACAGAAGGTATAAACCAGCCAGATGTTAACCCCTCTGGGTGAGCAAGAACATTACATAGCATATAAATATGACATAAGATATTTAGTGACCATCCAGCTGACCTGTGTTCAATATACCTTAAAGTTTTTATAATTTACTAGTTGTTTCCCGCGGTTTTGCACACTTTTCGTAAGCTTTGCTCGTGTATTTGCACTTATGGTTCAAGTGAATTATATTTCCAACGACGACGATGTAGAGTTTGTATTGTTGCCACGATCAATAAAATCTGTCAAAAGTGTATGTTTATAGCCATTGTCTACGTACATGTACTATATTATAAAGTGGTCTAACACGCAAGCTTTAAGTTCAACCTGAAATGTATTTTGAAGACAAATATACATCAAAGCTTAGCGCTCTCAATCGTAATTGTGATTCAATGTTTATTGAAATAATTAAATAAGGCTATTGCTATTTCTACAAATTCAATTCATGTAAACAAAAGTCGTTTGACAGGTATTTGGTCTTCCGATCATATGTTAGTTTAGTTATTTAAACGCATATGTGACAGATACGGCCAAATACAATATAATTGAATCGTAAAAAGTAAGGGCTCTGTGGTGTAATGGTAGCACATTCACCCGGCAAGTGAGAAATCGTGGTTCGAGTCCCGGCGGAGCAAGTACTTTTTGTAATTCAATGTTTATTGAAAAAATTAAATAAAGCTATTGCCATTTCTAAAAATTTAATTCATATATATATATATAATAAATTCTAGATTGCCTACGTGTTATGTTTAATGAAATGAAATATTGTATTTTAAGTACCAAAAATCATAAAGAAATGAAATGAAATGAAATATGCCTTTATTCAAGAGGCGGAGTTAGGGCTATTTAGCCCTCTCTACCACTCAACCTCACATAATATACAGATATATATATATATATATATATATATATATATATATATATATATATATATACTTATTTACATTTAATGACCTTAAAACTAAAAAAGTGCAAAAAAGAAAACAATCGTGAAGATGATAGAGAACATGTCTAAATAAGTGTTTGGTTTTATAGATCTTATAACACACGTCCTTATGAAATACACATATTCAGTGTAAGTAAACAAACCGAACATTTATGCATAATAGTAAGCAAATAGGTTTTAACATAAATTCTGTACAATCTGTTGATTTATAATTACAATTGCAGGTTAGGATTATACAGATGACAGGATTGTGGCGTAGCAGATCAGTGTAATACAATTCATGTTGCCATTGGTGTGGAGTCCCAAGAGATAACAATGTAGATGTAATTAATTATATTGGTAGGTGATATGCATGCCACTGGTAACTAAACGGTTGGTAAATTTATAAATCGTGACCATCTGAATATAAATTGTACTTGAATACACTTTTAAACTTTTAACGATTCCAAAGGTTTTGAATAATTAAATGTTACAACAAAGATTGGTTTTTGTCTAGGAAGAAGTTTTTAATTCATAAAGAAGTGTAGTATTAAACTTTATGTCTTTAAGACCGTATGCTTTCGAACCAAATTTATCAAAATACACGTTAATTTTGCAGTAAATTCGAGATTAACAATAAGTTAATTCTGCCTACAAAAGAGGTACTGTTACAGGGATCTTATTAACCATTAAATTGGAATATAGTAATGAAACGCACGTAAAACAAGTTATAAAGGCTGCTGAGCGTTAGGAAAGCCTATCACTCAAGAGGCTGGAAAGTACTTATTCTTGTCTGTCTGTATGTTCATAAGTATCTCTGTCGGCATGAAATCATAAAAACTAGCTGTCCTGAATTTTTCAATAAGCTTTATTTCTATAAAGGCAATGTTGAGTTCAATGATAGTGCATGTTAGGTATTACTGTGTGCTTGTCTGTCTGTATGTTCATAAGTATCTCTGTCGGCATGAAATCATGAAAACTAGCTGTCCTGAATTTTTCAATAAGCTTTATTTCTATAAAGGCAATGGACAGTTCAATGATAGTGCATGTTAGGTATTACTGTGTGCTTGTCTGTCTGTATGTTCATAAGTATCTCTGTCGGCATGAAATCATGAAAACTAGCTGTCCTGAATTTTTCAATAAGCTTTATTTCTATAAAGGCAATGGACAGTTCAATGATAGTGCATGTTAGGTATTACTGTGTGCTTGTCTGTCTGTATGTTCATAAGTATCTCTGTCGGCATGAAATCATGAAAACTAGCTGTCCTGAATTTTTCAATAAGCTTTATTTCTATAAAGGCAATGGACAGTTCAATGATAGTGCATGTTACATGTTACTGTGTGCTTGTCTGTCTGTATGTTCATAAGTATCTCTGTCGGCATGAAATCATGAAAACTAGCTGTCCTGAATTTTTCAATAAGCTTTATTTCTATAAAGGCAATGGACAGTTCAATGATAGTGCATGTTAGGTATTACTGTGTGCTTGTCTGTCTCTTCGCAGGACATCTCGGCCATATAACAAGCTTCAGACTTTATATTTTGCGTGCACTCTTATCGAAGATCGTTGAGCCAATGTGTATGTAACTGCTGTCTTGTATCAACAAACTCATAGAGTAATCTTAGTAAAGAACATGAATACTGTATATAACCCACAATACAAAAAATATGAATAAAAATTTAATAAAAATGGATATAACACTTATATACCACAAGGAGAAACTAATAAAACTAATGTGATGTCAATCCTTAAATTAATTTTACTGATACCAATTGCTATACCTCAATGGGCGTATCATGTCTAATCGATACAATATTTGACTATTTATTAATATATAAAAGGAATAACTTTGAACATTACAATAATCTAGTGCAATTTAAAAAACAAGGATAAAATTTATTTATCGTCTTAAGCGTATTAACTTTGAACCTCGTGCCTTACAAAATTGTTTTTATTCGTACTTTTTTAAATAAATAGACCTTAGAAAGCTGCATTTAATAATAATGATAAACAAAGATCTTCTTGCGAAAAATGTTCGTCCTTTTTGAACAATATATTATAAGACTTGATAGTCTAATATGAAAAAAACCTTCTAGAAATATAAACCTTATTTTTTTCATTGAATAGATACTTAACCACGTTATCGATCTGGCAATTTTAACTTGCCTCGTTATAAAAATAGCCCCGGACGATAGTGTTTATTACCTACTTGAAAAAGTGAGGAACAGTATTTTAATAGCAACATTTTCGCAAAAATCACAAGTTACTCTAAACGTGGTCAAAGGCTCAAAGATTTCCCCTGTTGAAACATCAGATTTGATTTAGTTTATAGGATTTGGCCATCAAAGAGATTTCAAATGTTCTCATAATACGCTTTTGGCACTATTTCCGTTACACGTGATTCAATTGTTTACAAAACCAATATTTTTGTAAGTTGAAATATTTGTATCTAACTTTCCGTGACACGTGTACAATATTCACATGTTGACACGCGCACGCAGGGTCTCTTTTTTTATCTGGGACATTCCTCAAAATCAGAACCCTCCAATGCAATTTCCTTCTTAAATTCTATAATTACATTTTTAATGTCAGTTTCTCTTTTCCTAATTTAATTTCATCATAAAAAGAAAAAGTCATGGAAACCAAGAAACAACATACAAATGTAACATTATAAAACACACTATATCTTGATAGGGTTGGGAAACACAGCTTAAATACAATATTAAGTTTGTATGTTGACTCAAAATTCAAAGTCAACCGAATCCTTAACAGTAATGCGCAAGAGTGTTTGAGGGGAAATGTCCTAGAGACCCGCCAGTCAATGAGTATTCTCATATAATATAATACTAAGTTATCATCGATGAAACCACACCCTGATTGGCAAGCACTACTAAAATAAATCTAACTATACAAAGATTAAATTAAAATTATTATTCAATTGAATATCTCCGTTGAATAACCTTGGATGTGCCAAAATGTACGTTTTCCAGGCAATAATAAAAACTAAATTATTCATTATTTTTTCCGGGGAATTAAAAGTAAAAATTTCAACTGTTATTTGAAGCTGTAAGTACAATCTGTTATCGTGATTTTTATTTATCTTGACTACTCCATTTAAATAACCTTTAAAACACATTTTGTTTGTGTATAACATGTTTCGTACTACGGTTACATACAATGTTGTTCCCCGGGGCTTATATTAGGACACTAGATAACAAGTTAAATTATGATTGCATAGTTTTAATACTCATTTATTTGATCAACACAAGTAAAATAGTACAATAGTAAAATAATTACAATAGCAAAAAAATAAATAAATTTACTTACATTTTTATGTCCCTGTCGCTTGGTTCCAAAGTTACTCAAATCATCAATGTCACGTTGCGTGTTATAATCAGTTTAAATGTCTTTATAGAAGTTTTTAACTCTACATGAATGTATTGACTCGTGTAATATAGATCTTATTTCCTCACCGCCTTTATTTGAATGTAATCTTTGTATGGTTAGGAAATGCGGCGCCAAGTTATTACCACTCTTCTCGCGCGCTTTCTTGGCATTATTGTGAGTTTCCCATAGGTTCATCAAATGCTGCGTATTTTCCTGGGATATTCTGATGAAATTCATTGTACAAATGTCCTGGTAATTTACATTTATCTTTGTTGGGAGAATGTAGTAATATCATTGAAACATTTAGTTTGTGTTCACATTCGTACAATTATCTTTCAACTATCGCGAAGTCGTGATCACAAGCATAAAACTGTGGAATGTTTACTTACATATTTCTTGAATGGTTTTAAAACTGTTTCCATGAAATAATACTGTATAAGTGACGCCATTCTCCAAATATTAATTTGCCATATTCACTGGTTAGACCATAATATCAAGGTTCATGTCCCTCTTGGTATTAGATAGTTAATTTTTTAAATTTTTACACACATTACTTAAGGACATACAAGATGCCAATTCGACTGCACCTCGTTTCGCTGAATTCTCACTCGGTGATATCATCATAGACTTTTTTGTTCCATGATTTCTAATAGCAAGATTATAACCTAATATCTGGTATTGATATAAGACATGCAGTGACTCGGTGTATGGCAGAATAATACATGCTGTAAATTTATATGGCTTCATTGTTCTGCATAACATGTTACTTTTGATATCTATAGCTTTAATTTCTTCATTATTTTGTGTGTACAACATCCTTATGTACTAAATATGCACAAGTATCAGACCTTGGTACTCTAATTCTTAAATTAAAATCACCATTGTAGAGAGCCAGTAAATAAACAGAGTTAGGATATTCAGTAATAAATAGTTCGGTTTTTTGCACTCAGATCTGGATTCAAGTATTGCCTAAAACTATCATTTTTGACAACGATTTTATTACTGAGCGAACCATGATATGTAAGTTTTAATCAATTCTCTCATTTCATATTTAATGTTACGGCTTCTGTTATTATGTGTTTCATTTTGGTGTATCAGCTTTAGCTTCTCATCATGTTGAATGGTACGCAGACAAAGTTAAATCGCCATACTCGTCCCTAGGAGAAACATATTAAGTAGTAAGTTGTTAAAGAGAGGATGGGAATATTGGTGTACAAGAGCATGTGTGGTTGGCACTTCAAAATGGTTTAGAAGTTTTTAACAATAGGATTACTAGGAATTGAGTCAACACCTTTAAAAATAGTAATTACAATACAGTATATGTCGAATATATACAATAGAATGACAAAATTTTCACAAGCGATTGTAACATGCAATGATAAATATAAATCGTTTATAGTATACATAACATGCAAAGATAACCAAAATTACAAACAAACCTTCAAAAGAACCCAAGCTAATAATAATAAATTATGTGGAAATCCATGCTAAACATCAGGCCATGCAAATATTTACGACAATATTGGAATAGATATAATTATTGGCATTCATATAAAAAAGAAAAGATTAACAGGTTTTTAAAGAGTGATTAAAACAGCAACAATTAAAAACCATTAAATATCAGAACTCCCTCACCATAATCTACATTCCAAGTTGACAGAATCAACAAAAAAATAAAAAAAAGGAATTACAAAAATGCACAAGGAATAACAATTAAAATGTTCATGTGGCATACAGTTTTAACAATTCCATTTTAAAGGCAGGCAAACTCAGTCTAATAACAATTCCAAACCACGTGGCAGACTGTTCCCCAAACGGCGTAATCTTGGCAGTGTACTGTTGAAGGCGGACTGAGTCGAGTGATTCCATCGTAGGAAGATGAAGCTGCTGTCGGAGTTCCTCGATGGGCACTTCTCGATACGCATAGCCCAGACGCAATCCAACAAGACGCAAGAAACGAACTTGTAGACTTTCAATAAGGCTGATGAGTCCAGAGGTGTAAGGGGACCACACGGGAGAACAATTTCCAACAATGGCCGCATCAGGTGCACAAACAATGTCCTCAAAGCCCAAGGAGAAACCCCATCTCTAGAGACTTAAATTATGAAACTAAGAGTAGCATAAGCATTTTTGGTTATCTTTAAAACTTGACTTTCCATTTTCAAACTCGAGGAAAAAGTTACACCAAGGTCGGTGACGACCAGAGAGCGAGCCAGCAAGGTGCCATTCACAGAGTAAGCGAACAAAACAGGAGTGGAGATACGATGGAAAGACACCACAGTGCTTTTTGTGTCATTTAGGACCGTATCATTCCGGCAGCACCATTCCACAATAGCATTCAAGTCGCATTGAAGTGAGTGACAGTCCTGAAGCGACGTTATTTCTCTGTATATTTTAATGTAATCCACAAACATCAGAAGACATGACCCTTGAATCACTCAAACTAGATCGTTTATGTATACAGATAACAGAATGGGTCCCAAGAGGGAGCCCTGTGGAACCCCAGAAGAAGCAGCAAATTGAACTGACTCAGCTCCAGCAAATCTCACAGTCAAATATCGTCCCTGCAGGTAATCTTGAAACCAGGACAACAGTGAGCCGTTAATACCAAGTCCATACACCTTAGCAAGTAGATGTGTATGACACACACGGTCAAACGTCTTTGATAAGTCTAAGTATATGGAGTCCACTTGATGGTTGCGGGAGAAGGCGTTGACGATATTATCTTGACAAAGCACCAAGTTTGTTGAAGCAGAGCGTCCTCTTATAAAACCATGCTGGATGGGGACAATAAATTTCTTCAAACGTTTCAATACATTTGTAATATGATAAATAAGATAAATTCAATCTTGATGTCCCTATAATGTCCCTTATACCAGCAGGTAGTTTCAGTAGTTTGGTAACTTTTTTAAGATACTATGCAATACGATTAGTGTTTAAATATCAGTTTTAAGTACAAAATATTGGGTGTTGTAAATATTTAAATGTCAAAGTCTTAAAAGCCAACAAATTAAAATAATATATACCTGATAACTTACAGTGTTAGTCTACTGGCGTTTAAAAAATGATGGTCAGGCTTATCTCAGTTGGAGTCAGTTTGCCACGGATTGGCTTCCTTCTTGTCGAAACGTATGAGTTCCTTGCTAGCTCATGATTTTTTGGTTATTTTCTTTGTATTTTGGAACGTTAATTTTCTTTATATACCACTATTTATTCAACTAACATCACCAGGTGACAACCAAACATTTGATGCTATGTCAGGCGCATAAAACTTTGTTACCCATGGGTAAAATTATGTCAAGTAAGGCTCATGTTCAAGCAGACCTAAATAAAGTTGGATGTGACGTGTACCTTGCATATCATAGAGGGTACGACTTTTTAAATTTCAAGTCATTATACTTCCAAGATTTATTATAGACAGATAGACAAATAATTGAAATTTAATGAAAATTTAAAGACAACTTTCCTGAAAAAACTCACTATTTGTCACATTATCACGTTTGTTTATTACGTTAGTTTTAATAGGCTCTTTTAATAATAAAAGTTCCTGTGATTTAGGGAGAGTATTATATCGCAAGTGCCCTAATATTAAATATTTTACCAAAGTTTAACACCGAATTAATATTAGGATTTTGTTCCTTATAAAAAAATCCATGGATAATATAATAAATATAATATATAATAATATAATAAAAATACCAGACACAAAGTGTCTGATAAAAAAGAAGATTCATGCAAGACTTTAAGTCTTAATATCATATCATTTTCGGGATATTGTGCAGATAGAAAATCAGACCAAAAAATATGTCAGACATCCGCTCATAATGCACATAATGATGAACGGTTTTCCTCTGTTAACTATACTAATTCCTTTAATGAGCATAGATTTCGGGTTCATATGTGTAAAACAGCATTCTAGAAATATTATTGTAGTAAAGAGCTTTGAACCATAACAAATATAGTAGCAACGTTTTGGAGTAGACAACTACAACCATGAAAAGATTGTTCAAATACGAACGCATGTAAACTAATATTTGTGACTGTACAACCGTTTTAACTATTATCCTGTAGAGATTACATTACTCGTGAATGCAGTGTAACAGTGACATTTTTAGTATCCACTGGAATCAAGTTGATAAGCGGGCAGAACAGATATTGGTAGCAGTGAGACCGCCCGTTCAATGTTGGGAGTCACTACTGGTGATTTGTGCGCGAGAATGGAGCCGTTTGTTTCAATGACAATGGCGACGGTCGCTCGCCACAACCATCAGTCACCTGCAATAAATTGGTTAAACAGTCGTTTACTAAATATCCCACCTCATGCAGCTACGGTTTTGGCCGGCGACCATGTTATATGGGATAAAAATAGTGACTAATGAATACAATAAATTATTTAATTAATAAAACCTACGAGTGTGACTGTAGTTTTAGTTCTAGATACATTATTGTACTGTCAGTATCTATCTTTAATTATTTTCCAATATTTCATCCGATCGTTGATTCTCTAATACTATTATAATATTTAATGTATAAATTTTTTATTAAAAAAGGTAATTTAGAAAATAGCTATGTGAGGTTTTATATTAACACAGGTAAAAAAGAGGAAAAGAGTTTGAGGAAAACTCAACTCAAAAGATACTTTTCCGAACCGCACACCCGCAGTCATGTTTTCCGGGGTGTTCACAATACAGGATTTTACGTGGAAAACTAGTTAAATGTAGCCAACATAATGTAATGGTAATGCTTTGAATTGCAAAAATAGCACTGATTACGTAAATAGATAAAAGAACAATACATTCTTATTGCAACAGAGAATATACAGATTGCATGCGACATGTACAAGACATGTGACGGCGGCATCCAACAATCTGGAGTCACGGACCGCCGAGCAGGGTCACGCCCTGGGTTCGATCCGTCAAATCATGAACTGAGGGGCTACCAACTTCCTTCTGTTATTTTCCTAGTTTTAACTGCGATATTTATGATGCATTCTTATCTATATTTTGTTATAATTAACTATTATAAATAAAACTACTTAAAAACTGTAAAAATATTTTAATTACTTCCTAAATTCGGGTTTTCTGCTTACAGACACTATCACTGATATTTTTAATAACATTTTGCAAGAAGACATTTTAAACGTGTGTAAAACTAGTTAATTGAAGCAATTATCACTCCACAAAATAGTGATTATTAAACATAACATATTCTACATTAGTTGACGGTAGAATATTGAGAAACTCTTTATAAGTATTCACATTAAATATAAAGTTTTAATACAATAACAATAATTATTTAATACATTCACGCCTCCTATTTATTCTGGGACAGTACCGTTTGCAAGAGATTTGTCCAGTAACTTTCAAATGTTATTTCATTCTAAGAACATGATGCCTCGGATTGTAGTGAGCAGCAATCGACAATATCACAGTCGATCACCTACAACAATAAAACAATCAGCCACCTCCTTGCAATCTCGGAACAGGTCATAGCTGTTTATAAAATCAAGATACATTACAAAAATTCGACACATTTACAATTTGACTTATAAAGTAGGGTTTAATAGCAGAAGTTAAACATATGAATATAAACAGCAAAAGTCATTGAAAGATGATGATGCATTTTTAGGGTTACTTAGAATACATATCCTAGGATGGCAAATGTTAAAATATCAAATTTTGGCACTTTTTAAATTTTATTATTAGCTGTATCTGGTAGTTATTATTGTTACCAATAAGACCAATATAAATATGTTCAGCCATATCCCATTGTATGACCAACAGCATAATCAAAATCAGTGTTGCCTATATAAAAGTCAAGCTTAGTGCACTATCAAGACTGTAACTTTGTTTTCGAGATTTCACAGACAGAGTAATTATATATTTCTGGCACCTTGAGATATAGGCTTTAATAAGCCGTATCCACTCAGAATATATTATAAACGAAAGAATTCCTAGTTTCAACATGTTTAATGACAGTACAATAAACTAAATACAAAATTTCACATCTACCCTACATTAAATTATACAGATGAAACAGTACAGTAGTCAATAAAGTATTATCACAGAAATTGATAAATACTTGAGGGAGAATAGGTTGTGTATATATACCATTATAATTGTATTAAAATAGGATCCTTATTCCTACATACTGCAATAAATTGCAGTTTTTTGTTTAAACAATTGAATTAAATAATATACCGTTATATTTATTAACTATTTACTAATTTATTACATTTTCTTCCTGTTCTGAATTCAGTAGTAAATGTTTTAAATTAAATATATTGTATAATATTCTTATTCATAAATTCACTTCTTATCATTAGAATTCTTACTTTACTTACTAATCACTGTAATGTAGAAGAAATTACATTGACATTTTAAATGGTTATTAGAACAGATAATTAGCAACAATTCATAAATTGTAAATTTAGGACGCAACAAATGAAATATGCATTATTTAATTTTAATGTGCAAGTCAGTATCAGTTTTCAGAATTGATGTTTAATTTTTGAGAATTCCCAATAACTTTTGAGAATATTTGATTCATAAAGCATATTTTTACTTGTATGTTTAAATTATAGCTTAATAGGATGAAATGTTTATAAATACATATTAATTATGCCCTTTTCATGATACTGTAGTAGTTCTAGATAAATTTTTCATTGCAATCTTTTTCCTTAGTCTAAAATCGTAAAAATGAGATAGGGCAGGAAAAAATAAGAAAATTATAATGCCATTTCATTCATAATTATTGAAACACCATAGGACTTCTCTTAATGTGTCTTTATTGCTGTTATTGTAACTATAACTAGGTATTTGTTTGTTACGGATATAAATACACAGGATTAACTACATAAATGAATGGATGTATCTGTTTTATTTTATGTTTTAATTATGCAACTCATTTTTTAAATATATAGCCTTAGTTGCAAATTCACTTGATGTATACTAAAATACATAATCTAATAAATAGTTCTATTTTTTAAGAGAATTAAAGTTTTAATTTTGCCTTTGATAATTTGGAGCAGGTAACCTCACAGTACCTGGTAAGTTAAGATAATTTCTTATCCTGGCTATCCACAGAAATTGCAATATATTATGTTATATCCTGCTTGAAGTTATATTCACATAGCATACCAAAATCTCATCTACTTAATAATTGTACTAGATATTATAAACACAATACATTTAATATTCGTATTTATTGTAAATTTATTAGACGCTCAGATGTCATTTATTACGAAAAACAAATTGGCCAGATCCGAATAAGGTTTTGTGGGGCAGAACTCATAGTGCAAACAAACAACAGCGTTACAATTATTTACTTCCAGACAATGATAAATGGCCAGAGAAGAACAAACCGTGTGTTTGTAAAATGGTAGTTTAATCTGCAAATGGTGTGACTAAGTGGAGAAAAGGTCGGGTCTGTTTGGACATTTGCCAGAACCGACTCGGCGATTTGCGACACGCATAAGACAACAGCGAGCTTCTTTCGCCCGGAGCTAAATGTAATTGCTGTGTGTACTAAAGTTAACGTTGTATCATTTTCGTCATAAATTGTAAATTTACTTCGCGAATAACATATTTTGACTCGGATACTGTTTTACTATAATATTTATTATTTGAGTGGAAAACGAATTAATTTCTTCCTATACTGGCTAGAGAAAATTTTGCATTATACTAATGTAATATACAATTTCTTGCAAATATTTGAAATAATTTTCAATCTAATTACTAGAAGAAATATATAAACACTTACATTTTCCACTTTCATTACTAAGAAACATTTTATAATGGCACAATATATCGTATAATATCGTAGTGTTTTAATTAACTGTCTAAGTATAATGCGAATAATACCATGACATTAAATGTTAAAATACCATAAAAATATTACACTTTATCTTATTATTATAAAACATTAAGATAATTGATAAAATATTTTAATAACTTGGTGTGACAGAAAATAGTATTATCACATTTTGTCATAATAATTTATATAGGAAAAACTACCATTTTATTGGTAAAAATTTGAAGAATTAACAAGAACATAAAGGATATAAGATGGCATCAAGTTAATATCAAAGAGCAACCAGTTCTTAATCACCTCAAGGGTCTTAGACTCGTTGAGAGTTTTATTACTATGATATCCCCATTAAGGAGAAGGGGTTATTAATAAAATATTATTCAAATACTTTTGGAATTCGTAATAACATGCAGTAGTTAAATATTAAATACCATTCAATTTGTACATAAGAAAGATTATACTTAACTATTCTTAGCTAATAAGTGGTTTTAAAAGTTTAACTTAATGAAGGATTTCTTTATGTAAAGAATTTTCAAAGCTTTGATATTTTAAAGATATTGTTATGTATTAAATAAGTAAAAGGACACATTTTTTGTATACATTTCTAATCTGACTGCGGCAAAATGAATCTGATTGCAATGTTAAGTGCTGAGATTGGAGATTTTATCTCTGCTACAGCTTCATATGAACAGCTTGATGTTTGGAAAATACTGATGTAAGTCACTGTTATTGAAAATCTTTTTCTCCATCTCTCAGTAACAAATGATACCTCACTGCTCACAGTTATAACCCAAAGTCTTCTTATAAGACCGCAAACATTGACATTTCCAACAACTTTGAAGTAATTAACTGTCATTTTTGTCTCAGTCAATTTGTACATTCCAATCTATCCCACTACTTCGAATTATACAGTCCACATGAACCCCAAAAGTTATTATCCTAAACTAAACCATGAAAGATGAAATGATTGTACGAGATCAACTGAGTTTATCACCACACATTTATGGAGAAATACTAACCTAAATATTACCGTGTTCTCTCTACTGTTCTTTACTTAGAAAGCATGAAAAGCCATGAGAAACGGCGTGAAACATTTATTTTTCATTGTAATTTGTAAGTTAAGAACCGTTTTTCTATCCATAACACTTTAGGGATGGATGGGAAAATTCCAAGCCATCCATGGAACGAAGATATCCTAAAATTTGCATAGAGATTTGTACAATAAGCAAGGTTTTTTATACAACGTTATAAACTCGAGGTGGATATATTCTCGAACAGTATTATTTTTCAGAACAGTTTCAATTTTAAATTTAAATGAGCGTGGATAAAACTGTTAAATTTTTCCCTATCTGCAAGCTCAGCTGTATAATTTGAAATTTCTTATATAAATCCCTATTTTTGATATTGCTTTGATATACGTAAACTTTTAGCCACTAGTAGTGCTGAGAGTTTTAGAAACTAATTCTTCAAAAGTTATTAAGGGAACAGGGTTATCATTTGTTGACAAAAAGATTTGACCATGAGTAAAATATGTTTTATTGAAATGTTTGAAAAAAAAAAATTTGAAATACTTAATTCTATACAAACAAGTTCGGAAATTACAGTTAAAGTAACGATTTTGGATGACTTCATGATGACCTTAAGCAGCTTTTCAAAGTGACCTTCATCTCCATAAATACATGCTTGCGCCTTTCTGGGTAAGTCATTTACGGCTCATGATGACGTCTAATCTATGCTAAACAGGGTGTACCGTAACTCTCCGTACAAAGGTATATCACATTATTGCTCAGGTTAAGTCAAACACATCACACCATATGAACATTGTTCTCCGATAATTGGTTGGCCAAACTTCTGTTTGTAAGTTTAAACAAATAATAGCTTACGAATTACTACATTATATGAGCCAGTGAGAGGAAAAGTGGTACAAGTCACTTTTTTATAGTTTTGAGATTCTGAAGGGTTTACTAAAAGGAGTACTATAAATCTATTCATCATAATAGCTTTTTACTCTATGACAAAATTGGTTACTCATATCCTGATTTATCATTTCATATATCAAAATATGTACTTAATGAATGCAATCAATTAGTAACAATTTGCAGTTTTTTTCAAAATTGACTTGTACCACTTTTCCAAAACATATTTCGGGTAAATAATTGTTTGACAATGTAAGAAACTGAAAGAACTCATTTATTTTGCCATTAGTTAGCTACAAAAACATTGAACAATGATAAGTTAGCCTATCCTTTAGTCCTTTTCATCATCGGATTCTGATTCACTGCAACGATCGATGATGGGGGTGTCGTCAATTCCTTCAGGCTGATTTCCAACTGTCAGGTCTGTGTAGAAACTATGGTGGATGGGAGGAATGAAGGCTAGGAGATCCATCATGTCCTTCTTCTTCGCTGCTGTAACCGGACGAGGTGACGAGTACAGAGCTTCAGTTGTGATACTTGCGAGGGATACCATTCGCCTTCCTTTTTTTGCTGGGGTGATGTCAAGACAATCAAAGGGAATGTCATCATTCAGTGTCTCCTTGTAAAAGATCTTGAAGGGTTGGTCCCTAACATACCTCAACCATTGGATACTAAACCAAGATACTTTGTGTTTATCTACATTGGTTTTTCTTCTAGTAATTGATCTTTCGAGCGCCTGAGTGGAATTAAAGTCTTCTCGGTTCATGATTTTAACCACAAAGGGCTTCTTCTTCTTTGACTTTGTTATGGTATCGTACCAATCACGAGGAGAGTACATTGTTTTTCCTTTAGAATACTTTTCTATAATGCCAAAATCTGCGTCATTAGGCAGAAATGAGTGTCCGCTGACCATAAATTTATGATCTACTGTCTGAATTTTACAATTCTCTTGTTGAATAAACTGCATCATGGTGAGAGCAACCTTGATGTTGCGGTTTTGCCCGCCACAGCTATCGCTGAACATTATTACATGACTAACGTCATTGGAAACATTGTGACTTAAGTGCTCTGTAATACAAGAAGCAACCTCTTGAGATCCTCGGGAACCTTCAACTTCATTCCAAACATACATGAAAGCTGAACTATCTGCTAGCTGATGACAGCCCAGATTGTACACATACATGTTTCTTTTGTAGTATGCAATTGAACATGTCAAATTTGGAAAAGCTAACGCCTTCTGAAGATCAAACGTAAATGAATAAACGTTGGAATTGTTCTTGGATTCTTCTTTCGCTGCGTCTAGTTTCTCCCTTGCAAGGTCTGCTTTTCTCAAATGTATTTCCTTCATACGTTCAATATTTCTCTTTTCTTCTTCATCTTCAGCTATGGCTAGTTTCATTTTGAACGTGTCACATTTCACACACGTATCTTTGTGAGGCTGATGAAAGTGCAAATTGAATTCAAAATTGAACACTTTTCTGTACATTGACTCTGATAGAGGTTGTGTGTTCAAAGTATAGCAATGATTCTTGTACAGATTGTACATCTCTCTAATGTTAAGAGATTCTGGTAAATACTTGCGGTTCGGATTGTGACTTCTTGTATAATGTGATTCATACGAGGGAAATGAAGAAATATGATCTCTGAGTATTTTCAGTCTACCTTCATCGGTTTTGTTAACAGAAACCTGCTTCCCCGTTAAATCGCTACCCGGCTCTTTTCCATCTGTAACCTTTTTGAGGGCTCTAGAAGCTCTTCCGTTTGAGATTTGAAATGTACCTAAAAAATACTGCTTGCACACTTTAACGTTTTTGGTAGGTAATTGTAAGTGGTACCTTACTGTTCGATTTTTTATTCCTCTAGAGCCATCTCTTATTCGATGAGTAATCGGTGTTGACTGCTGGCAAAGTCCACAAATATAAGCATTTTGTGCTTGAAAACTGGCCATATCGTAAAACTTCTGGAATAAAATCTTCCTTTCTTCTTCGGCTACCAATTCATTGCATTTATTTCTGCAAGAAGGCTGACATGGTTCATTTACGAATATTTTTTGCGCCACCTTTTTGCCTTTTGCTGTGAAATACTCCTTCCCATAAGCACGTTTCATTTTCCGCTCTGTTTTTTGTTAATATTCCTTTTACGTTTTCTGGTTTTGGCATCAGCAACAACTGCGATATTGTGTTCTGTAACAAAACAAATTCTTTGTAGGCCAACAATAGTATTTCAACTAAAAGAAACAAAATATGTTAGTTTTCGAGCTATTATAGGTGGTTTGTCACGTACTTTATCTCATAGCTTTGGAATAGCTACACACTTTGGGATAACAGTTTTTCTAAAGATAATATTTTAAATAGGCTACTCAAATAACCAATACAATGTTTAAAATTTGTGAGGCCTTTCGCCAGGTAGGCTGACATCTACGGACAACTCAAAATGTAAAACATTGTATTGGCTATTTGAGTATTTTAAACCTTATCTTTTTATTATTACCAATACTACAGCACAATCTGCAATATAACAGTTTTTATGTTGATTAATGTATAAGAAGAGATAATAAAAAATAATTATGAAATATGCGCACCTGAATTTTCACTGACAGAAGAGATGTTCTGTGGTATTGCTGCGCCTGCGTTTTCATGATCTAAAAAAATAAACTCAAATTAGGATTTGGCAGTATAATTGGATGGTAATTATATCCTAATATTGTATGGCCTATAGGCATCTGCCCAAAATCATGGGCCTATCTCATATGCAGAGATAGGCATAGGCATGGCCTATCTCTGCTTGTGTAAACAACAGCCCACTAACTTAGTGATAGGCCCAAGCTAAGGTTAATTTTCTAACTTTGCTAGACAATTGGAATTCTCAATCCACTATAAATAATCTCTTTAAAGTACAATAATATTACAGGCCAAGTAATATTCAAAATACAATAAGTAGGCCTATTGCCTATTGAGGTTATAAAAAGTGAGGTTAGAGATAGATTAGAAAGCATAGTTACCTGTACTTTCAGCATCAGATGGAATGTATTCTGATCCTGAATCCAATAGAATTGAAGGAGTTGAATCTTCAGATTCACTTTCCATACTGGTTTCGTTAAATAAACTATTTGAGCAAAAATTCAAAACTATCACTGTGTTAAGTCTGCAGAGGAAGCAAAAGCACATAACAAGACACACCACATGGAAAAGTGAAGTAAGTCAAGCACCTTCATGGAAAAGTGGTATAAGTCAGACTTGTACCACTTTTGCTTTCAGTATTTCACCTATTCCGTTGGCCAATGATTATTCACTGCCATCTAAATCAGAAAAAAAACAGGATTTGACTTGGATCACTTTTGCATGTGATAGAATGACTTACAAACAATATGTTACACAAATAATCTCAAATTAAAAAAAAATTGACTTAGACCACTTTTCCTCTCACCGGCTCATATCTTAATACATTTTGGTTCTAATTTTATATTAAGGTCATTAACTAAAATATTATGACAATGTATTTAATAATTAACTAAGTGGCAGCCATTGAAACTTTTTAACTTGAAATGTCATAAAAAACAGCCATCTTAGTAAATAATCTCAAAGCTAACATTTTATATTGAATTTTTTCACTAATATAAGGACACCAAAATTATTTCGTTCCAATAATAAATGACTGATTTAGAGCAGATGCACAGTGGGAAACACAGCCATCATTGAGGATTGCAGAGTCGAATATGTTATATGTGAAATATTTTACAAATGATTTTATTTTAAATTATTTTGTTTAAGGATTTATTTCTTTACAAAAACTAAAACAAAAATCAGCATCATATACAGGGAAAACCCGATTTTTGCTGTTCCCAACAATTAAATCATTGTGGTCTCAACCTTGGGGTAGGACTTTTCTTGTTGTTTACTTTTCGTAACATATAATAATTAACCTAGTTAAAAGTCACTTTTTGCTTCTTTCCTTGAACATTCGTAAATAAAAGAAGTATTTTTAAATAAAACAGTTTGTTATTTCTGATTAATAAGTTTGGTTACTTATATAACTTATTAGGAAGACGATCATTATTGTAAATCATTATTTTTAATTATATTACTATTTTTTAAATGTATTAAAATAAAATAAAAATTCCGTAGTTACAGGTCTTAATGTACTTTATTGCTTTGGATGAAAGAAGCTGGATCTGAGCAAAATAGGTACAACGTATTTTAGAGCTTATGTCTATTAAATATTTTTATTTTTATATTTTCTGAGAAATTCAACAGATGAAGGCTTTTTTTGGACAGTAAGTGCGTTATTTATAATTCAATTTAATTAATGTTGTAACTATAAGATATTTTATTCAAGATATTAAAAATTATTTGGTATTAGTAGAGGTATTTACTAATACATGCAAAGAGGAATAAATTTATTGGCCATAACTTTAAAAGCTTGAAAGATTATATACTTTTAATAATAACTGATATTGATACTTTAAACATTAGTTAACAATTTCGTAGTATTTAATTTCTTAGTTTTTAAGATATAATTTTTGCGAAATACATAGACACACAGACAGATGGCAATCTTAACACTGAAGAACCATGTTTATGTAGCAATTTTTTATGGTCTTCACCTGAACAATAACGTGATATAGATTTTTCTAGGGACTTCAGAACTTAAAAAAAATTTAAACTTGTTACAAAAATTTGGTCTCATACATTTCTTAGGTAGTTTAAAATTTATATTGTGTTATGTTACTGGGTGTATGGTTGGACGATTTTAGAACTTACGTGTGATTTAAGCCACTCCGACAACCTGCACCGAACCTAAGGATAGTTTTGTTTCTTATGAAACACCGTTCAAACATAAAAACAGTATTTAAAAGAATTTAAAATGTTAGTTTTTGTTTATATTTGTATTTATAACCTGTGATTTACAACTAGAGGTCACCTGGGGTTTCACACACTAATACGTAGTCTTTTCTCGTGTATGAACACTTATAGTGTGAGTTAATTGTATTCCGTCCCCCATTTTAAATTTACATTGTTATTGCAATCAAGAAAATATGTCAGCCGTGTATATTTAATATAATTATCTCTGGTTTGCCACAGTTTTTCTCCCCAGATCAAGAAAATATTTGTACGCATACACAGGTCTGATAAGGGCTACTTTTGTGATAAGACAAGTTGGATGGGTTTTGCAACAGATTTAAATTTATAGTAAAAGTAGATAGTAGCCTTGAATTTGAAGCCTGCATTACAGTACTGATCGAGCACTGCATACTTATTAATGTTAAAATGTACCGTTAAAAGTATTATTATTACAACTAATAATTTTCTTATCTGGATAGTATTTACTCCGTGCTCAATAGCGGTTTAAGGACAGTTTGAAGAAGAAGTGTTGCTAATATAAAGCTTACTCTATGCTTTTAAGACTGTCACTATAAAAAAATAATAGTGATAAAATTAATTAATCATATAGAAGTGCTGTAATATAACACTGTTAACTCAGAAAAGTTTATAATATTGTAAACTGGCACTTTCAGTTAGTAAAATTTGCTTGCCGTAATGCAACATTAGTAACCACTAGGTTTCGAAACTTATAGACCAGTGGGGCGTAGCCCGGAGGGATGTTTGAAATAGAAATAGGCGTATATGTCCCAAAGAATGTCCAAATAGAATATTAGTACAATCGGATTTTACTGCGAGAATTAATAATTTTTCCATTGAATAGAAAAGTACGCAATAAAAAATCTCGAACGGTATCTGTTTAGTGAAAATATAATAAATTTATTTTATAAAATTGGAATAATATGTCTATTTACTGATTTGTTATTAATATTGCCGAAAGCTGTTCAATTGAAATAAAAAGTTATCGGAAAAGAGTTTTAATATTCCTCGTATCCATTACATTTAATCTGTATTATTGCCACGTGTCTAACGTGTTTATTTGTGGAGGTACAAACAATTATATAAAATCAGAATATTTTAATTCCTAGATAATTTCTTGTTTTTATTTTAAAAACGTGACCCAGTGGGGTTTCTCCTGCACTTACTTTATTAATCTATGCTATGTATTATTACATCAGTTCAATTTACTCATCAGACAGTACACTGGAATATGTTACTGACAATAGCCCTTGTACTAGTAAACAGAAATCACAAATGTGGTGTAATACCCTGTAAATGTTGTCCGAACATCACCATATTGTAAGAATGGTTGTAGTCCACGTTTTATATTTTGTCTAGCAGTTTCCTGCGTCTATGCATGACAAAAAATAAGTTATTCCGGTCATTATAATCTATTTCATGTGTAAGTTTATTCCGGTGGCGACGTAGCACTTGCGTTTGAGAACCGATGGTCTGAAAAGTCTATTTCAATAACTAACCAATTTACTTCCGGCCATTCTAATGTACTTTTGGTCTAAAGTTGGTAAATTTCAAACTATATTTTTTTAAAGTTTTATGAACAAAGAGTAGAAAAAAATAAAAGGACTTTGACAAAACACAAAATCTGCTAACGAGTTGTACCGTTAGTTAGGTCCACTTTATATAATACAACATTTCACAACCTAGTTAGCCAGTACAACTTAATATTATTTTTATCCACTGTTCCGGAACTAAATTATCGACGGACTAACTACCTAATTGGAACGCGTATGAACATTTTATTGTAACCCTTCGTAGCAGCCCAACTACGTGACCGATTTCACCTCGCGCGCTATGTCCGTAAGTAAAATTTATATTTTCGTATTATTAAATTAGCCCTTTGATGCCAAACATATAAAAATTAATGTAACGTAAAGTAAAGTTGTAAATATTAAAGTAAATTACCCTTGAAGATCTTTTATTTGCTTGATTGAAATGGATACAAGTTGTGGCGTCGTCCTTCTGACGAGCACGTTGTCGTGATAAGTTTTTTGTCTCATTAAATGGCTAATACCGTCGCGAATTTGTTTTACGCGAGCTCACGTATTATTTGAGTAGATGGCTACTACTTTCATAACTTCTACTCCTCTTCTACTAATTACCGACTAGAAATAACCCTTCTTAGACTACAGCTTCAATGTCTCGTGCCAAGACGCCGACGCCCGGGTTGTGAGTCTACATATTGCGAATGGAAGTAAAATCTTAAAGTTTTATAAAGTAAAATATCGTAGGCATAATTCCATAGAACGTTGGATATTTTAGGCCCACCTATCAGATATACATTTTTAGTTCTTGTACTCTAATTGGCAGCAACTTGGCAAGGCATACATTTAATTTACCAAGTAAAAGTGGTGCTTGTAAGTTTCATTAATTAAATTGAACTTATAAATAAACTTTGCAATTCGAGTATTTATTACTACGACCTCAGAAGTCACCACCCCCATGTGTTATCGTCATTCGGTACACATATTGATTGCGCAACTCTGCTATTGATGTGCCTACTCTGCCATCAACTGGGTGAAACTGAGTGAAATTGCCACAATGCCTGCCATTAAAATAGAGTATTTGTCTAATTCGGTACGGAGTAACCAGACCTCTCTCTCTTTTTCTCTTTAATTGTTTACCGATTTGCACAAACATTGTGTTGTGATTTTATCAACACACGTGTTTTATAAAAGTCCATTAGTCTCATAAATTTATCATTTATTTATTACAGTTAAATTCGTATTTAAAGATTATAAATAATATTATTAATAGTCGATTTAATGTGCTATATAAAACACTATTGAACAAATACTATTTTGTGTTTGTAAAAAAACTATATATTTTAAAATTAAAAACGATGTTTTTTGTGGTAATGAAAAACATGCTTTGAATCTAATCACGTATGGTATCATACAGCTAATACAAAGAAATCGCTTAAAGTCTAAAACAGAGATGTAAGGCCCCAGGAGGGTTGACTTCTGGCTGGTTTATACCTTACACTTGAACCCACAGAGGGTACAGCAAAAACCGATGTGTCATTTAAATCCGGACAACCTTATGGATGTACAGGAGCGGCATCACTAACCGCAAATGTCGATATTCTGGCGTGCAAGGGTAATTATTATGTGTGTACATGGTTTAATATATTTTTACTCCTCTTTCCTTATGGATTGCATTTTATTACATTGGATTTTGTAATTGAGTATAATTTAAATTATTATTAGATTATTTTACCAAAAACAACACACTTAATGTTTATTATATTGAAAATGCACATTGGTAAACATTACAATAATACTACGTCTAAAGAACTAATAACAATCCATATAGTGCGGTTGATGAAGAACTTTTGATTATTTATTCTGTTTTTAGAATCCAATACACCAAAACTGTGTAATTATTGCTATATTATTGTAAAATCGTTAAAAATAAAAAGAAAAAAACACAGTAAGACATTGGTCAAAACTAAATAGAGTTTATTACAAATCTGCTAGAAATCTATAACTTGAAGCAAAAAATCTGTATTCCTATTGTTTATTTTAAAAAACGCAAGTAGTATAAACTGCAGTTAAAATATCAAATAGTTATTTTTTTTGTTGCTATAAGCCTAAGGTCATGCACCCAATCAAGATTGTTTCCGTCCTAACTTCTCCCTACCCTACACAGTTTTAATAGTATACAAGGAGGAGTGTTCTATTCTTGACCTACGGAAACTTTACTGAAATATGTAGAATCCTGATCCTTTTTACATCACATACGATGATATGGCATTTAGTTATGTAATACTTGCACTTCTCTTCTTTAATATACAGTTAAAATCTTTAATAAAAAATCGGGGATTACCATAGCTTTGATTTGTTTAAAAATGCTGAGTAAATTACAATAATATATACAATATTTTTACTATAATAATACAAGTATAGCATAGGTAAGGTGTTATTTTTACTGAAATTAAACTAAAACGTTTACAAACATTTATAAATTATGGTTTGTTTTTATTTAAATAATATTTATATCGTTTAGGTTATATATTTGAATATGATCCTGGGCATGGCTGATAAGGGATTTGGACGTAGAAGTAAATAGGAAATCGCCAATCTTACGTAATGATAAAAGCATTTCAGTTACAATTTCAGACTCAAACACTTATTTCGAAGAAAAATTGAAGCTCTATTGATGGAAACTATCCTTTAACGTTTATTTCAGCACAATATTTAAAGGTAACCTAACCGAATATGCAACATATGTGTACCCGTTTAGTTATGCATCAAATGCAACTGAATATTCTATATTAAAAAAACTATTTTAAAACCTATTAACAGGTTTTCGATTTTTATAAGGCTGAAATTCCATGACCCAGCTCACCAATAGGAAGCCAGACCTCGTCATTCTCACGGCTATAAATCGATGCGAGTTGTGGAGTGCGGGCACAATGGCTCACTTTCAAAGGGTGATAAATTGACCACCTTGTCGCCACTCTCAATACAGAGGGAAATCACCTTTCCGGAGCAAATTATATAAGTTACGATCTGATTTGCTACTGTATCAAGCAACATAACTATACCTAATAATAGGACGTACATATAATAATGATATATGTTTCCTTATACTTACTCAATTTTTTTATTCATTTTGTTCTATGGAATGGATCCATTAAACCCCTTGAATATCAGGAATATTGTGGAATAAACAATACCGAAAGTAAGCTCTTTATGTAACTTTGCAGATATATAAATTTAAAACTTTATTGTTTCTTCGGTATTTGTCATTAAACGCGGTATCGCTTTTCTATCTTTACGATGTACGGATGTAAACGATGGTTTCACTATTTATCTCACTGACATTCACAATGTCTAGTGAGGATTTCTGTAAGCATTCGAGATCATCTCCAGTATAATCGCAGTACAAGTGGTTTATGCATGATTTTGTTCAACTCGAAATCCCAATAGCGGTTGTATAAAGCTACTGTTGAACTGGTTGATTTCACAATTCTTTGTACAATTCTGTAATAAAAAAAACTTTGACGTGATAACGCCTTATTGGATATTGCCGGAACACATGTATAAAACACGCGAGAATGTAAAACTTATGTCGTGATAAGATAAGAACAGTGCAGCACGCTAGGCAATCCATGATACACACTGTGAAACTATTTATAGGCGATTCCATGCAACAAAATTACTCAACTAACATCGGTATAAATTAATTTGTCATAAAAATCATATTGTCTTTTAAGATTTTCTGTTTTTATAAAATAGACAGCTGTACAGTTAGCTATAACTTGTTTATCTGATATATTTACTGGTTGGTTAACATATGTACTTTATGCGACAACGCGTTATGCGTCTAATAAATTAATTTGTAATTTAGATATAAAATATACAACCATTTACTTCCCTCCCATAAGGCAAATACTATACTGTTCTTGTTTCTTTCAAATAATTTTGCGTTGACACAGGAAATATCTATAATAATTTATAGGCTTTCTTTGGTGTATACATATATATTTTTCTGTACAATTCTTCTATGCAGTGATATGACTGGCACTTCGCTAATCTCTCTGTACCCTCAGATGTATGCTTGGAGTTTGGCAAATGCATTATTAAATATTGTAGTAAATAAATTTACACTCAAGATTTTTGTAAGCTTAAGCATAAGCCTATGGTTTTTTGCTTTGAAGAAGATTAAATATACTATTTTTATAAAGGATATGAGAGTTTTTATATTTTGAAGCTTCAAGCGTTTAATAACTTAGCTTTGGAAAAATTATTAAGTTTACAGTACACTTTCTCTGTAACTACGCAATTTCTGCAGGACTCACACGGCATATTCAACTTAAACTTGAAACCTAATTTTTGCGGTTGTTTATTATTTGATAAATATTGTGCACGATTGATTTAGCACAAGTTTGACAACCATATTTAATTAAAAGGCAATTTCCGAATTTTTGTGATGTTAGGTAATGGAATTTTCCTGTCTCTTGAAGCGTTTGGCTTCTGGTACATAGTCTTTCTAAGATTTTATCTCCGTTCAAATTCTAGATTGTAGGTCCGGGAACATTGTGTTCGTGATTTCAGAATCTGTAAATTTATTTGTTGGAATTTTGTCTGTCCAATTTGGGTTTTTGTCCCCTCTCTCAGCTGTATATACAATGTGGATATACAATGACAGTGTTTTCTTGATGGGTTGAATAGTATGGTTTTGAAAATAAACTGAATGTTAAATGGAGGAGCCGACAGATAAGCTTTGCTCAGTATGCCCTACAGTATCGCATATGATATCAGGGAATAATGTAAGGGTAGGGAAATGGGGCAAGGTGAGTCAGGTATCGAGGATAAGCAGGATAGATTGTGGAGCAGGAAAGGAAGAGTCAAGGAGATTATGAAGTTCAGTAGGAGAGATGCAGAAGTCCTGAAAAGCGGTGGTAGGAATATTGCACTTAGCCGGGTGTGCGGATGAGATAGGATATCGCTCAGGGTCACTTAATTGCATTACTCGAATGAATTTGTTATTGCAATAAAATTTCACCATCATCATCATCATCGATATAACATTGAAACGGGGTTTTCCATCATAGTGATAAGCTCACAGCTATTATTAATTTGTAAAAAACAACGTTATTCTGAAGTATGTATGGGTTTGATCGTGCACGAGAAAAATAAGGTTTGAAATAAAAATGTTTCCATCGCTTGGAATTTCAAGATTATGTAACAAAAATTTTCCTTTTCATGAAATAATGTATTTTTTAATATTGGAATGCCGATATACAAATTATAAGTTTTTATAATCTATAAAATATATTTTTATAATCTATACAATTCGCGTTTTTGGTCAAAACCCATAGGAATCATACATTACTCCTGTTCACACTGCAAACAGCCATGTAAAAATCAACCAACGTCAATGCATACCGGTACACAAAAATTAGCAGATAATGCAGAGTAAGGCATAATTTAAAACTTTTAATGATGTCCTATCCCACGGACGGCAGCAAGATTGTACGCGCTCCAGCGTGACTACGCTGTCCCTGCAACTTCAATCGCGATTACAAAATGAAATTATTATAAACAAATATTATAGCAGAGGAATGATTTCATGAAATTTTCAAGTTATCATTTTTTCAAGCTGTGTCAAGATTATTCGTATTTAAAATATTGTATTAAAACTGACACTACATAAAAAAATTTACTCTATAAGAGACTTTCCATAACTAAACATCAAAAGGCTCAGCTCAAATGTTTAGCTCTTAACATTAACATCACTATTACGAAAAAAATGAAATTAAATATAAGGGGTAAAATAGTGCGACATTAAGTTTCATCTCATCATATTTATCAATAGAATATTTAGAGAGATAACGCAAATATATCGATTGTCATCCACTTCAGTTTTGATTGAAATTGAAAATTCAGAGCATAAACTGGGTTAGAATTATTTATCTTTAATAGTATTTGTTTTAACTTCATACACTAAAAGCAAAAGTCAGTTACAAAAATAATGTTAAACCAGCGTCAACTAACAATATAAATGCAACTTAAGTATATTTAGTACCATTATCTAGTTATCTGACGATGATATAACTATATATGTACCTGACGGTCGGTTTTAAGTCTATAAGGCTAGAAAATACTATATGAGAAAAATTATTTCATATACTTAAACTTACCAAAACTTAAACTCCCTTTTTCAAGAATATCAGGTTGTGTATATATATATATATATATATATATATATATATATATACAGTATAAACTGGATCTAGACTATTGTCAGTTCCAGCTAAATTTAACATTCACATTTAATAACCGTTTCCACCATAGTTACGTTAAATGTAGAAGACTCGGTTGCTGCAGCGTGCTTTGTGATCGTGTCAGTTAACTTCGTAGTGCACTCAATTGTGAACCTGATGAGGCAATGAGGATGCCACTTCGCCTATATTGCATTACATTCTGTAGCCTAGTAGTTTCTGATGTCGAAACGATTCAGAGTTCGTTTTGGTCTCCTTCTTTCTTTGTCACCGACAGTTTTTTTATCCCTTTAGACTAAAATGATCTCAGATAACAGGAGTCAAGTCGGCGTCAACACAAGATTTCAGATGCTGCACGTAAAATGATAGTGAACTCAACATTAACTTTATTTACTTGTAGTGAACAACTTTAATACCTGAAATTTTTCATTTTTACATAACTGCATAATTTATTTAATGTCAATAATGTACAGTTACACTGTTAACTGTCATTATTATTTTACATGAATAAAAAATACGCAGTTTAAGATTAATATTTTCTTAGTAACAACTATAATAATATGATAAATTTACCACATCAATTTCGTTTAACTGAAAGTAAAGTAAATTTACACCTGTATATATCATGCACCTGGAACAAGTAACCTGCTTCTTGAACAGTTTTTTGTTAAACTCTTCTTTCTAAAGAAATAGTAGGTTTGAGATGGACAAAATTTTGTAAAACCGAAATATCGTATTTAATCCAGTGTGTTTATGGAGCGTGGCTCGGGGAGTTGATTTCTAGAGGACGGCTAGTACCACAAGAACTGCCGTTTAGATAAAATTGCTTATGGCCGCTCCGTACTGTACAGTGAACGTGGAACTGACTATAGTGGAGCACATTACATTAGCTTATGAGCCAAATTCGTGCATGTGATATGTAGTTTTTTTGATTACCCAATGTTTTGTTTATTATGTTTTTAATCATAGTACTATATATTTTATCTCAGTACTATACAGGGTGTCAATTAAGTCTGGAACCTCTTTTTTAATTTTTAAACCACAATTTAAAAAAAAATACCAAAGTTCACACGTGCTTACTGGTGATAGTAACGCACATATCTGCCCAATTAACGACCAGATAATCCCTTTGGGGGACGGTCTACAAGGAGTCGGACAAAATTCTTAAATAGCAGCATAGGTCAAGATAATTCCTGAGATAAAATGAGGTAGTCACGAGGAATATCTTGAGCTTCTTGGACTATGAGATTTCTTAGGTGCGCCAAATCTCGAGGCTTAGTACGATAAACTTTATCTTTGAGGTTTCCCCAAAGAAAAAAAATCCAGCGGAGATAAATCAGGGGAACGAGCAGGCCACTCTACTGCACCACGTCTTCCAATCCATCTGTGAAGGAATATTGTATCCAAGTATTCTCTAACAAGGAGAGCAAAGTGTGGTGGCGCGCCATCTTGTTGGAAATAAATTCTTTGAAATTGTCGACCAAGAGCAGTTTGTAGTGCAGGAATTATCTCATTTTGGAGCATTGCTAGATATGGGTCACCATTTAAATTACCATTGATAAATAATGGGCCCATAATTTGATTTCCTATAATACCTGCCCAAACGTTAAGTTTCTGTGGATGCTGTGTATGACTCAATCTGCCACTTTCACATTCTAACAGAAGTTGTGTTATTGGTAATAATTATTGATTCCTGGCTTCGATTGCTACATTGTCAGATGATGCGAGGGGAACATTTTTAACACTTACTTTGATCACAGGTACTTAAAAATTGGTGTTTACTTGTAATACTTAATAATTTACATTGTTCAATTGTTTTAAAATTCAAATAGCTATAACTACTGAATGAATCCACCTTTTGAAGTCCGGTTTGCGGCATTGTACTCTGCTAAGTACGACCTTCAATTTGATACCAAATTTGACATATGCTGCTGTTTAAGAATTTTGTCCGATTCCTTGTGGACCGTCCCCCAAAGGGATTATCCGGTCGGTAATTGGGCAGATGTGTGCGTTACTATTACCAGTAAGCACGTGTGAACTTTGGTATTTCTTTCTATTATGGTTCAAAAATTAAAAAAAAGGTTCCAGACTTAATTGACACCCTGTATAGGCAGACGTCAATTAATTGGTTCTATATCTGTGGTAAAGTAAAGATATATTTTACAAGACAATTTCAATGTATAAACTATGGGGTGTGGGAAAGCTTCATGTATATATTGAGAATTATTGATTTAAGTAACATGTAAACTTATCTATGGATGTGAAATTTTTTTTAAAACTTCAATAGAAAAAAATATAAATTATCAAAACGGAGTAACATATACGTAGAGATTTTTTAAAGCTTAAATTATGGAATTAAATAACGTTTTTTTTTTCAATTATATAGTCAATTGGTATACAGGGGTTAAAGATAATTGTATACATTAGTTTACACTGGTCCTGTAATCCGTTTAAGTGCAAGAACATATTGTAGGCATGAGTTACCAGTGGTATACTAATCCAAAACATAGTGTAGGACAAAATACTCAGGAGTTGTGAAAATGAAATCTTATCAGCTAGACAAAACACACACACACACAAATATATATTTATTTATCTACAATTCAGAACTTTTAACTGAACAAAGGATAATCTTTAATCTAGATCTTCCATTCCTCTTTTGGCATTGTAACCAGATAGGTGGTTTATATAAATTGCTCACTAATAAAAACTGTAAATACGATGGATACATGGTGTTGTAAAAAGACAATGACAACTCTTTGTAACAATGCTATCCTTTCTACTAATAGAATTTACACGTATATTTTTTAATTGGATCTTAGTTTGTTAATAATAAGGATCACAAAAATAAATCATTATGAATATTAGAGTAACCTAACTAGTAATTATTATTGTATAAAAATTCGGGAAAAAGATTCTTCTAATCTGGTTAGTATATTAACTAATGTTAATTGAGCTATAACACAATTATAAGGTTTTCACCACAGCGCGACAACAGTTTTAGTTATTTGATCCATGATTTGTTTATTATATTTAAGTACTGCCATAATATAATCATGAATAATATAATTGTACTAGTTGCGAGTTATGTTAAAAGAGCTTTTTTTATGTATTGTTACTTTAAACGTCCAAGTGTTTAAATTTATTGTAGGCAATTCTGTCTCCTGGCATAGGAATACACTTCCGAGACTATAATCACTTACGTAAAAACTAGTAATTGTTATTAACTGATTTAAACCTAAAATTTAATTATTAATAATTAGAATGATCACAACATTAACCATCTAAAGACAACCTGTTACTTTGATTTATCTGTAAATACGGCGTTTTAGCAAAACACAATTTGGTTAAAGCTATTAGGTAAAATGAGAGCTTAAAAATAGTATCTTGGAATTTTATATGAATGTGAATGCCCAAGAGTATTCAAGTTCTAATATTTTCATGCTTCAATATTCATAAAAGAACCTGTGGATTTAAGTTTCATATAAGTAACAATAAAGTTTTGGTGAACGCTTTGTTAAATGTTTTTTATGTGATCTTTTAAATACGAGATATAACATTTTAGAAATATATATTCGACAAGGTAAAGATTTTTACCCTTCTTTGAAGTCAAAAATAGTAAACTGTTTGTCAGAAAAATAGCCAAGAGTAAAGCGGGAGGCGCCGCCAGTCTGGCTGTGCTTCCGGAGGAGCTCGCCCCAGCTCGTAAACTATCTTTCTGCGTCCACCTAATCTATACTCCGTGTACGGCTGTCTACGTTTGTTTGTTGTAACTGTTTGCTGAGGAATTCGTCCAAAAGCGTATTTTGCCAGATATTTATTTATTTTCATCATGTAATAATTTTATGAACTCAGTTAAATTTATTGTGGAACTCACTTGGAATGATTATACTTTTGTAGGAATTGTATCGGCAGATCTTAGTGTATTTATAAATTTTACTGTACGAAGCAACATAAAATGAATTATTACAGCATTCTTATGCCACAATTATTGGAATGTTTCATAAAAATATTAATAATACTACAATATACCACCTGTCTATGTATTGTGCATAATTAGGCTACATTAAAAGATGTAAAGCTGCCCACATTGCCTTTCAATTTTTCAACTCATAAACTTACCTAAAATATTATCCCTAAAAATTATGATTCTGTCTATTTTTCTTGAAGTTTCTTAGTAGAAGGTGTACCCGCAGATTTATGTGCAACTTATTAACCCTCAATTATAATTTATTATTTCCTTATAAGTCTTAGACAAATGAAATTTCATCGTTGTTGTCAACGATATTCAAAAATGTTCTATTACTTCTATTGCTGAAAGAGAGACTTTGTAGATTCCGGTATTTTCTTGACATTATGCAGACGAATTGTACTGTTTTTTGTAACTGCTAAAAAACTAACCGCTTAACGAATAAGCAACAAGACTTTCACCTATATCACACAGTATAAGTTAGCCATTTGTGTTTGTAGCCATTAGTCGAATGGTAAGTTACTCTTTATGTCTAAAGTGGGTTCAAAATAAGCGTTGCAATACGCCTTCAGAACAGCTAAGGGCCTTCACCATTGGCACATGGCGCATTGTAGCGGGTACTTCTGTTATCGGGAGATAACCTAATCAAGCACCGTTTAGCGTGGCTGCTGCTTGTAGGAGTGAACGCTGAGCGATTCCGTCCATGCAAGAAGTTTGCCTTACCCGGCCATTATTGATGTTTCGGAAGTCACCTTTAAGCCGTTGGTCCTTATGGTAAGTGCAAGGGAGGGCTACTTAGCGTTAATTTCGATGTTACTTTACACTACTTACACACAGATGGACAGTATACATTTCATAAGTTGTGGCTTTTAATATTTTGTAAATTATTATAATTTTGTAAATAAATGCATAGTATAGTTCAAAATAAATATTATGTGAGAAAAGGGCCTTCATATTTGTGATGCTTCCATTGAAAGTATCGTTAATCATCGAACAAAAAGTTAGAATTATTGCAGTTCTAATACGGGCCACGGACACACTGACTACCTTGTCACCCAGTGTTTAAGCGGACATGGAAGCTTCATCAGCTACGTACACAAGATAGGCAAAAGCCAGACTGCAGACTGCTGGTACTGTCATGAGGCTGATGACACAGCGGAACATACATTCTTTGTGTGCAGATAGTGACAGGCAGAGAAAAGAAATGGAGTGCAGCAGCTCACTGTGGACAACATTGTGGGAAGATGTTGAAAGTGAAGGGGCATGGGAGGACGTAGCTCGAATGATGAAGAAAATCATGACATGTAAAGCCAGAGACGATCCATGGGAATAAACCGATTTAAAAATTAAGCAGTTAATTAACTGAAAGCTAAAAGACCCTGCAAGAGTTGAAGAAATGCCGAGTGGTGGTCCCGACTCTTGCAGGATGAAGTTTATAGGGCGCGAGGCTTTAGTGGGTGAACCTCACGTATCTAGGGGAACCGTCAAAGATAGACAGTGCCCTCTAGGTATCTGGTAGAGATTTCCCCTCCCATTGAAGCAAAGAAAAAAAGTTCTAATACATCCTAAGCAATAGTTCTAATACATCATAAACGATGGATACGGCTAGTCTCAAGATAGTATGCTTCACAACAGGCCAAATTTAATTATCTTGTGCTTAGGTATCGCTGATTTTTTGAGAGGATCACGTGAGAACTAGGATGCAACTACGAATAATCCAAGGTGTTTGTTACAGCGTCACTCCGTCATAATACGGTATTCTGGTGGTTATTGGCAATTGTAGATATTAAAGCCGTGTTCACGAAAATGAAACTCTGGAAAAATCTATGTTAGAACATCCACCATTTGTATAAAAAGATGAATAATTTGTTCCAGTTTTAGATTGAAGCTATGTAATTGTATTAAATATTTAAATTATAAATTATCTGCGCATTGGCTCTTTATAATTTGCTATCTATACATTCAGTTTTTAATGCCTCTTCAATATTCTCTGAATTTCATCCTTGGGTTTTATCTCTTTACGTACTTTCAAAATTTACAAATTTCCATAAACCAAAACCATATTGGCCATAGTTTACATTGTCAGGTACAAAAATGACAGAACAAATTTTCCATTACTGCGTACAATCGTTAAAAATGTATGGTGAACGAAAATCACAGGATAAATAAAACTCACTTGTTATTGAGAAACATTTTACGTACAATTTTCAATAATAACATTAAAATTAAACATTAACCTATCATAAACATGTGATTATAATATATTTACGTCTTTATGTAACTAATTATACTTTATTACAAAACTGTATCAATATGCATTAAAACTATGCAATAAAGAGTTAAATGTTTTGTTTGTACACCACTTTGCCATACGTTGAAGTCGTTCTTGAGTACCACAGTTTTGCAGCTGTAACGTAACGGTAAACTTTATCAATGTTTGTAACGTTTAGCTGTTTATGTCTAGATCTACTCACAAGCGCAGGGTACAAGGATCACCCAGTCTATGATCGTTCTAACTAAGCCAGCTGCTTTTCTATTTTACAAAATAACTAGTGACAGGAACTCAAAGTTCCATTGTTGAGGTTATGTGATTTATATTGGTAAACTACGAGAAAAAAAACAGGATTGTAATATAGATTGCAGTCAATACAAAAATAACAAAACGCTACTGAATTATCATAACGAATTACATTTTTCACAACATTACCCTGTTTTACAGTTCATTATTTATTCTTACATCTTGTTATTATTACTCGTTTAATGACAGTAAAAAGCAAACGTGAAAAATATACGTGTAAAACTAATTACAAACTTGAACAAAACCAGTTTGTAGTAACGTACCAAATACAACAGAATATATATTTGGTTTTGAGCACCTTAATACTTAACGTAACAATAAATACCACACTCTGCATATTTACAAAACGTCTGTCCTCTTAGTTTATCACACCGCCAGGTTATCGGTCTGTAACGAAAACGTCAATAATGTATCACTTAACACTATACACACATCATTCAAAAATATCTCTAACACAGTAATCTATGACAAACACCATAGAACGTCTGTAAAGGCAACTACGCACCACGTGATTGTAGCGTAGGTTACGCCTCAGTACAACTCAGAGAGCTGTAAGGTAGAATGAATCGGTAACTTGTAAGATGTCTTGTATGTGGCAGTATTTGGAAATTATGTGTACCAAGTAAACTAGTATACCATTTGTATTTGGTACTTATATATAAATAAGTAACAACACAATTATATAATATATATTCAGGGTAACATTAACAATTACAACCAAATAAGAATAAAATAAGATTAACAAAACAATGCCATAAGATGAAATATTTTACTTGATAGATTAAATTAATTAGAAAAAGTGTATTAAAAAAACGTTCTAACAAATAACAAAATTTTCCAAACTGCATGTGTTTTGCTTATCGACGGTCAGTGCTGCCGCGAAGTACCAGGGCGGTGTCTCTAAGCTGTCAATAGGCTGAGGTACTATCTTCCACTGTACAAAGCAATCAGGAGCAACACTAGGTGCACCGTAGCTGTAGCTGTAGACGTGTGTGAGGCCACGTTAGGAGATGTCACTAAAACATCAAAACATTAGGTAGATAGATTGTAAAGACAGCTTTACTACCCAACCGTTGTAAAAATCGATGTTTCTATCTCCTGTATTAGATAATGATCTAGAAAGAGCAGTAAACTATTTGAAAAATGGAACTACACCGGGTCTTCATGGAGTAAATTCGACAGTGATTAAGATTCATGTTAAGGAAATTAAGAATGTACTCCTGTAAATTATAAATCTAAGCTTTGAGACAGGGGTTTTTCCTAAAAGGCTTAAAAACGCTATGGTAATTCCGATTTTTAAGAAGGGTTCAAGGGATGCTTGCAATAATTACAGACCAATATCTTTACTATCTTCCTTTGCTAAAAATGTTGAAAGGATTATGAAACAGAAATTAGTTGATTTTTTGGAAAAAAATAACATATTTAGTCAGAACCAATTTGGGTTTAGAAGTTGTATAAATACAGAAGCGGCACTAATAGAATTTATGGACAGGTTATCTAAAGGTGTAAACGATGGGAGAAAAGTTAGTGGCCTATTCTTAGACATAACAAAAGCTTTCGACACTGTGAATCATAGAGTTTTGCTAGAAAAGTTACATAATTGTGGGGTTAGTGGATTAGTAAACAACTGGTTTAGAAGTTATTTACAGAGGAGGATGCAATGTGTTAAAGTTAACGGAGTAGTAAGTGGAATGGGGGAAATCAAACACGGTGTGCCGCAGGGGTCGGTTTTAGGGGCTACGTTATTTTTAATATACATTAATGACTTGTGCAATGGTAAATTAAATGCTAGTATCACTTCTTTCGCTGATGATACTGCTTTGTCTTATTCCGAAGAGTCTTGGAACGAAGTAGCTATTAAGATGAACAGGGATTTGCTTTTGATTCAATGGTGGTTTTGTAAAAACAATATGGCATTGAGCCCTGAAAAACTCAATTTATCAATTTCTCTATTAAAAAGAATAATAAACAGGAAAATAAAATTGTTTTCAAATGCATTACTTTTATAATGAGTGGTGGTTTTTGCAACGATGGTTGCTGTGAACTAAAAGAAGCACGGAGCGTGAAATATTTAGGAATTATATTAGATGAAAAGTTAAATTGGAAAGATCACATAACACACCTCAAACAAAAAATAAATAATACAACAAGACTCTTCTATTATATTCGAAGTATGTGTAGTGATAGTTTATTAAGAACATTATATCTTTCATTAGTTCAGAGTAGGTTAGAATACGGAATAGTGTGTTGGGGAGGCACATACGTCTCAAACTTAAAACCTATAATTACAGCACAGAAAACGTTTATGAGAATAATAACTAAAAGTAATCGATTTGAACATTCTTTCCCAATTTTTTGTTCCTAAAAGTTCTTCCTTTAAGATATATTTATGTATAAAAGGTACTCAAAATTTTTTCTTAAGAAGTAGAAACTGTAGGGAAAATTATGAGTATATTAACAGACTGCGTAGTAATAAAAATGTGTTCGTACCGAAGCCAACAAACACGTATTTTACAAAATCATTTAATTTTTTAGCACCTAAATTATTTAACAAATTGCCAAACAACATAAAAAATTTAAGTAATATAAATGTTTTTCTTAAAAAAATAAGACTATGGTTGTTTACATTTAAGAATATTGAAGATTTATTGTTTTATATTTGTAATTAGTTGTTTTAGTTTGCCCTCCTACTTTACTCCACTGTACTTTGCTTTACTTACTGCATATTGCCGTGTATTATAATTATTATAGTTATGATAAGTATTATAGTTATTAAATAATAAATTCTCTCAATAAGTATTTAAGTTGTTTTGTCTAATGATTTTTTAAGTGTTCGTATTATAAATTGTAGTAGTTTGGAAGAGTAGTATTTATTGTATATTTGATTGTGTATTATAGATATAAGTATAATTACTTTATTTTTGTTGATATAATTTAGTTGCCATATGAACGGTGATATTTAGGATTGCAGTAAAGCCTCCAATCTTCTAAGCCTTGGAGGATTAAATATTTCTCACGATATACTTCTGTATGTATGTAAGGTGTTGTTTGAGAAATAAATTGCTTTCTTTCTTTCTTTCATTGATATCAATGTACACTGCAGTAACTATTCACTCTCAATAGCCTGGGGTACTATGTTCCACTGTACAAAGCAATCAGGAGCAACACCAGGTGCACCGTAACTGTATATAAACCTACATCGTACTTATTAAAATATATAACAATAATCAGTTTCTTAGTAGACTGCTATTTCTAAATTTGTATAACTTGAGACAATTTTCTATAGTGTATCTTTTATACAATATTTTGTTTCTATGGTTTACTTCTATAGTTATATACTCGTATTTTTATTTTTATTTATATTTTCGATTGGTAAAGACGATTTTCCAATCTTATAGTAAATTCAATGACATTAGAGAAGATAATAATTAACCTCATATTGCGTTGAGTTACTGAGAAAACATATTAATGTATACTTTTATTAAACTCTTTCTTCTGAACTGTTCTCCTGAAGATAATGCATTTTCCTCCAGATTTTCATATGTAGTTAACAACACATGACTAAACCGCGAGAGTTCCACAACCTAAATACTATTCACCCAAGCATAACCTGACAGTTTATAAGTGCAGACATACGTAATTGTAGTGCTGGAATTTAATTGTTGAATGAGGTTTTTGAGCACTTCATTCTCAGTTGTAAATAATTTGTAATATAGGACCCCGTTTCGGAGAAGAATTTCGAGCACTTCTTAAATATAAGATTTCTATAAGTATTAAAATGTTTGTATTTCTTTATTTTACCAAGTTTAAATACATTAAAAGTAACTATTTACTGATAGGTTACAATACATTGCTTACAAGATGACATGAAGGACCATTAGTTGAAAAAAGTACTAAATAAGGAGCGTAACTGCCTTTAAAGCAAAGAAGCGTTTAAAGACTTTATTAATATTTTCAATTCTTGGCCATTTAAATTGAATTCATAAACAAAACAATAGATATTTATTAATAAAAGTAAAAAAGTACCTTTGCGTAAGAATTTCCACAAGAATAATTAGGGAATTAAACTTTTGAATATTTATACTCTCAAGTAAAAGCAATTTTCAGTGCTAAATCTTAAACAGTTCTAAAAAATACAATTCTTGTAAGTGACACCTTCTAGTCTGTGTACAGAATTTCAACAGTTGAAGAAGTTATGTACAAAATGTCAAAGGTATGTTGGTAATAAATTTGAAGAATGTTAGATTAAAATCTGGTCTACATATTTAAGTACTTAAATAAGTAATTGTAAATGTGGATTAAAACTGTATTGTCCATCCATTATTTTAAATTTTCCCTCTGAATTATTCATTAGGATTCAACCAATACGTCTTTATGATATAATAGTTCTAACATTACGGTGTACATTGTCCCTAAACATCATAAATCTATCGATATATAACCTCAAATGTGAATACTATACTTCGAGTTACTTAGATAAATATAATAATGAAACAATGTATGTTATATATTGAGACTGATAACAGCGACTCCTTATAACTACGGTGTTATATCGGTATACCATACATAACATATGACTGGTCAATGACGAGTCCACAACCACTCCAAAGTTTACCTCTCTCCGGGATGGGTTCCCGGGGTGAGACGCCAAGATGGATCTCGGTGGACTCACGGTAGAGAGTGGCGACGATGGCCGTACACTTGAGAATCAGCTGGCCATTGTTGAAGTGAGAAGGTAGCAACTGAACTGTCAAAGTCAGAGAACTGGACTGCAACAGGTCTGGTCCTGGAATCTTCTGGGTCTCAGGCCTACCAACCTACACCGATCCATTACAAAATTTATGTTTCCCAACTCAATTAAACACATCAGTTGTATGGATATTACAAATATTATAAGGGGATAATCAAAATGCCATACACATCTGGAATATTTCTCTAGGAATTATTTTGCAACCTGGTAAATGTTTAATTATAAGGCTCTTATACTATAGTATGTACATATTGATCTCTCCTGTGAATGAAGATGAGGTAGAGGTGGTCCGCGTGGTACTGGGACTCAAACGAAAACAATCATGTGACGTTAATGGCATGCACTCGCGAATTTGAAAACTTGTTGTTCGCAAAAGAGAATCGTCCTTCCCGCTTGAAAATACTACACGTCACGTTCTCTTTAACAAAAGACGATCCTTGCCCCAAAAGAAACTATTGTTCCATTTCAATCCTTCTAGTCATGAAAAAAAACCTTCTGAAAAAATTTGTCTGTCGGGATTAAAAGTAGTTCCTAAATATTTTGAAATCAATTGTTCTGAAGTACTTTGTTTCATAAAAATAAATCTACAACTGATGTGGTCCAATATCGTATCGATACAGTTGTCGATGTCATTGAAAGAAGAGACCATACGCTAAGTATCTTGAATTATAACATTTGAATATGTACATTACATCATGAAACATTGCTATACCTGTTAACGACATGTAGTGTTCTAGGTCTGCTGCATGAATGGCTAGCTTCTTACCTTAGGAATTGAAGGCAGTGTATGCATATTGAAAATGATCTGTCAGGGAAGGTTCAAATTACCTACGGTGTCCCAAGGGATCTATACTTGGATTGTTCCTATTCCTTGCGTTCGTCAACAAATGTAATTCATCGATCAGGACGGGAAAAGGGTTTAATAGGCTGAAAATAATCTGGATTAAAACCATAACAAAACACAAGTTATGAAACAATCAATTTCTAACACTGAACTCATGTATTTAGCATTTTAAGGGTTAAACATTATGGCTGAAAGTTCCAAATCGTATGCAAGGCAGAAACGTTCACTGATGTGGGTCTAGAGATAGGGACAAACTTCCGCTTATATCACAGAGCCGAAAAATTTTAATTTTTGGAGTTAGAGGTTGGTATCAAGCCTGATCAATACACTCTCTGAATAAATAAAACAATTCAATGACCGCAAATAATTAAAAGTTCGTCTAAGACACCTCTTTGTATCGAGGGTGTACTAATCTGTTGCCGATATTTTAATGAGCTACTGCAATAAAATTCCTAACTAAAATGATCCTCTAGTTCTGATGTAAAGTGTATTGAAAACGGCTGAGACGAGTGAATGGCCGATGAGTGAATAACAGAAGTTGAGTGAGTGAATGGCAGTTCTTTTATTATAGATTTATTGTGATGCCTTTTATTACAAAACTGGCCTTTTTATGCAATTGTATTTCCACCATAAATATAATATAATAATACTGACTTTCTCCTGTTGTAATTTTCAAACCCAAATATTAGCGGAAAGAAAAGATATAGGCGAAGGATGGAAGAAACTAAATGTAAGTTATATAATATAAATTGGCAAAACTGTATAAAGGCTAAGACAAAATGTTGAAATTACTATTTGTTTCTTAATATGTTATTAAGGAGGCATAAAATTAAATTTATATAAAACGAGAATTTACGTGTTAGTTTTATTAATGATTGATTGCAATTAATCTAAAATCTATGAAAGTTTTAAAGGTAACGCCTTTCGTAGCGTACATTTATTGATTAAAAACTGTACGAGGCGTATTTGGCTTTAGATTCAAAACCGATACCATTATTTTCACAGTGCCGGAATAATTTTTGCGATGAGTTAATAAAACTTATGTTTTTGTTAAAACTGAATCTACTTAAAGCTGTAGAATTTACTGTTATATGCAGAAAGTCAATATGAAATTAGATCCATGCTTTTGAAACCTAAATTCGATTTTATGAAACTGTTGAATTGGACTGAATATAAAGTTGAAATTAACATTACGGTACCTTAAGAATGTTAAAAAATTAAAAATATCATAGACAAAATTTGACATTACCATGTTGTACAAAGCATAACAGCCGTTTTGCATAGATTATGGAACAATAAAATAGTTTGTGGTCTTATAAAAAATAAAATACACGAATGAAGACTTAATGTTAATTGTGTGCTTATTTGTTTGTGTACTAAAATGTGACAAAATATCATAATTAATTGAAAACACAATTATTTTTATTTCGTTTCTTATGCAGTATTTTATAAATGATAGGTCATGACTAAATATAAGGTTACACATAAAACTATTAACAAAACATAGCAAAGGTAGTTCATTATATCTGTATAAAAATTACTTGGTAAGGTTATTTGGCTATCGCTGTAAAACACATTCAGTGCCAACGTATCAAGCTGTTTGATACTATCCAGATGTTCCTCACAATTTAAACAGTGTAAGTAGCATTATTTAGCTATAGGATACTACAAATCGTTTGTGTATCTTTATATTGTTACACCATTCTAAATGCTTATTTCACTGTGCATTTTAAGAAAGAAATTAATAAATTTATGTAGGTACAATTTCAAAAACACATATATGTTAAGGTTGAAAGGTAAAGTTTAGTACGTATATATTACACTTTTTTGTGGTGTTTAGTCATCACAGTGGTGTTATTCTGAGACAGATTATAATTAAATTCAGTTTAATTCAAGACTAGATTCTCTGAAAAAAATGCCTTTCAGAAACACAGAATACAGTAATTTCTTATCAGTATTGCTTCTCCCAGTGGAATGTTTCTTACAGGTATACGCTCTTCTAAGGAAAGTAATTTCAGCAAAGTCAAATAGAGGAGTCAAATGAAGAATGAGAATTTACCGGCTGGTTGTTGAGGAGAAAGCTGAGAAAAGCAGGAGGTTTTGAGGGCGGTGAGGTACAGTTGGCGTTGAGGACGTCTCCAGGCTCGTACCTTTCCTTCTCTGTGTGGATCTCAGGTCCGCTATCTGGTAAATCTGAAAAGACGACAGAGGATGAAGAGCATATTAACCGAGTTCCACATCATTCTCTTGGAATAAGCTTACTTCTTAGAGTCTTTAGGTGAGAACAAGGATGCCTCTAAATTATATTACGTGCATGTTGTAAAAGCTAATGAGGTTTGAAGAATTTTATAATAATCTAGTAATATTTATAGCTCCCTTTAAAACGAATTTTATAATGTAATAAAGAGTTAAATCGTATGTTTGTACATTTACACATCATCTGAATCAATATCATTATTTATTTAAATTTAATAAAATTGTTATGTACCTACAGACATGTTAGGAAAATAATTAAAAGAGGCTTTAAATTAACTTTTATTTAATTCTACACAATTATAATGTTGCAAATATAAATGAAAAATACATTTATCGTAAATATAAATTCTGGTATTTAATACTGACCGCTCAGGTTTATTGACAAGGAGGTCAATTAAGTGTAACAGACTACCCTCCTGGGTTAGTATTAGAGTGAATCTGAAAAAAAGTTTTCTTGACATGTGAATTTATTGAAGTTCAGAAGTCAAACATCAATGTTCCTGTAGAGAAAACTGTGTGCTTGAAGATGACACGGTTTGAATCGTGGTTTTCGATTCAAAGTCATTTCATTAACATGGATTATGTTTTCTATTAGATTGCGGGTCGAGATTATGTTTATGTAAAAATAGTATATTTGTAACCTAAATAGGCATTGCTATAGGAAGGAAAAATCGAGAAATTAACGCTCATGTAATCGTAAATAACCATAAAACTCATAAAACCTTAGCGTAGTGTATCATATTTACTATAAGACTTCCAAATAATATTGAAATCGGCCAATTCGCTGATTCACACACATTATGTTGAACATTCTACACTAACTTACAATGTAAACTAAGTCATTTAAATCGTAAATGTTTAAACTAGTCATTGATGCTATCGTAAGGTTACGATGAATTATTTGTAAAAGAGATCCATAGTAATTTGTGTTTAATAAATACTAGGATTTAATTAAATAATTTTGTAGAATACAAATGGTGTGTGAACTCAAAACTTTACCACAAAAATTAATAATTTAAATAGTTTTAGGCCAGTAGAATTGTTTGGTTACTGGGACATGGGTCATATTATAGCACCTATTTCATCGCTAACTTAAAACAAAACCTAAACTTATAACCGAACTAAAGAAAACAGTATGATAAATAGCAGTTATTATTACTTTTTGTAAAACCCATTAACATAACCCATAAACACTTATTAAGTGTTTGGTTTAGAAAACTTTCTCACTATGGTTCTTCCATACAAACTATATACTTTGTAAAAGCTGGTTGTTAAAATAGGTATATAACTTTATAAGCAAAGCCTTAGCTTGTTAGAATACGGAAATATTAGTTATTGGTCATTATGAATTAGATTATTAGCGGTTGCAAAAGGAAGTATCTATGTTTGATATTACTATTTGGTATACTCTTTATCCTTACCGTCATGGAGACAAAACAAGATGCCGGTCCATTAGTTTCTATTTTATACATTTAGTGTAATTAGTTTAATACTTTGATACGATATTACTAATATATAAGGGGCCGTAATACTAGCGGCATGTAATATCGTGCTACAGGAATTCCAGTACAAATTCTGGCGTCAGAGAAGAGCAGTATTGAACGGAAGGGCAAGCTCCTTGTCCCTACACCTGATTACAATTGTCTTTTTATTTGTATGTTTTTAATGGTATGTGAAGTCAATGTAAATTGCCTTTAAAGAGATCGATTCTAACGCATTAAGCTAATTTGTATAATTGTCTCTATGATTCGGGGGGCTGAATTAATTTAATATGTTTGTATCTATGGCTGTCTATCTGTAAGTGTGTCTGCACAGTAGTTTTAATATGAATTGACCTATTGACTTAAATTGTTGCATAAAGTAAAATTTTTATCCGGAAATAGAGGATTAGATGGTGGTATATGTCGCTCTATAGGATTAATCTGAGCTTTAGCGAACACTTGCACGTTCGTCTTATTGGTTAACATGATTGCAACGAATAAATCACATAGAATATCAATTTATAAGCAAACCTATAACAATTATATGAAATTTTGAGATGTGACATATATAATAACACTTATTGTTATAATCGGAACATTGGTTTATTGGTGAACAATGTCACTCCATACGTTTTTCCTAAGTGTTAGCCAACATATTTGTATCGTCCTTTTGGGCAACCATATAGGAACCCAATTGCAGAATAAATAACTTTGTAAACAAACTGAGTACATTCTTACCACATTTTAGCATGAAGCATAGCCTAATGAAATGAGATATACACTCATAACAACTCAGCAAATCTTGTTTCATGAGGCATGGTCTGACTATCTCCTAGCTTGTCTCCAAAATAATTGAACTGAACATTGAAAGTAAATGGAGATTATTGTATGCTACGCATGGACGTACCCACGACCATGAGATGCCTGGAGACGATGGCGGTGGAGAAGGAGGGAGAGTCCGCGCTCACTTCACAACTGATGTTGCCACTCAGCTTGAACTGTACATTCTGCAGCATCACTTGGGTCGCGTTTGACATTGACAGCTGGAACAATAGGGTTACGTCAGAAAACATATCCATTTATTATATCAAACATCGGTTATACTACGTTACTGTAATGATTTGCATAGCATGATTATTTTACTAGATATTGTTATACTGCTTGGTAATTATAAATCCATAAGGAAATTAATGAGCTCAACAAAAACTTGAACAAATTCAGCTACCACATACTGGTAGCTGGTACAAAGCTATCCAAAAATTTAAATTTGTTACGAAGTTATAAATTGAGTTCTCATTTGATTTTGTGTTTCAAATTGCCATATTTTAAAAGCTCAAAGCAGAGAACTATCCTAAAATGCAATTTATACCATTCTTGTGCGATACTTTGTTGTGATAAAATAGTGATAATCAAGTAGTTCGAATATTTACATATATGTTTGCGTTAAAAGGGAAATTTAATAAAAAATATGTACTTGCGTAAGCCTATTGGATGAAGAATAGAGTTCAGAGCGAAATTTACAAAAATTCTACTGACCTCGTTCTGAGTTATGGAGTTTATAGCATGAGAATATCCAACATAGAAATAACCTTTGTAACCCGTCTAGCACGTTCAATACGCTTTGGTAGGCTAGCATATTGTATGGATTTTACATATTTTCTACTGACCCTGTCCATGTACATTCTTGACATTCTTTGAGTAAATGATAAGTTTAGTGGGGCTCTTTAATGATAATAAAATATCTACAATTTGTAATTATAGTTGGGAGAAAACATCTATCTCCACTTACTGGGAAGATCACAATCTCCAACGGTTCGTTTGAATGAACTGAGAAAGAAAAGAATATTGAACCTCGGGAAATTGGGTACTTGCCATTTTTAGAGCACCAGATCTAAAAGCTTCAGTCCTCCAAGAAAGTGAATTAAAACTATATTTTCCAAAACATAAACTGGTTATTTTGTATTCATAGCATGTATAAGTAACAAATACAAGTGATTTTGTACTTTGCGTATATTGGCATTTTGTTTGAAACTGTAACACATTGTTGATTGTTGCAGTTTACTTAGCTAATGCTCATCAGTGATGTTGACAAGGACATGCCTGCTGCAATGGGACACTAATACATGTACCACTTTTACGACATTCTTTTTTCACATGTAAACTAAAATGGCTGTCACGGGAAGGACATTTTTGGTTGTTTAAAATGTTATGATAATAGCATTGAAAATTGTGATAGTTATTTTGGTTTCAGGATCGTCTATTTTTAACAAATAACATGTTGCTGTGTTGTATCATAGCTAACATTAACAAAAAATGTTAATGCATATTAATTAGTCTTAAAATTAATTAGTGTGTCTCAGTAAGTTATAAATTCATAAAGAATGAACAGCCTTTCTTACTTTTGTATTTGAAACTGCATTGCACATCTAAATAGATATAATAGATATTTATTTTAATTTATATTCCTAACATGGAAAATTAATCTAACAACACACAAGCAAACAACAAAGCAGACACTTAGTAAAATAAAATATAAACTAAACATTTTTATGGGTTAGTCTATATTTATAACAAAAAACAGTACAATAATAAAATTTGTTTTAATTATTTTAAATTATTATAAAAATTACTGCATATACATTATTTTCAATCAATCTTTACAGATCACCAACCAGAGATACTTTAGTCCCCACTTTCAATACATGTTTAATTTGGAAGACTTATATTGACAGATATACATTTCTATGCAGGAAGAAATATTTAATACTTAGTCATGTGTTTTAAATTGCATACTTTACTTACGATATAAAATGGTTCTCATTAGACATAATATTCATACTAAACCAAAACTACTGAAGTCACTAGTAACAAGCTTGGTATATAAATAGTTAGTAAACTTATGTAATTAATACGTCTGCTCTTTTTCCGATTGTAAATCCATATATTTTTAATAATAAGTTTTTAGAATAAAATTTTAGCTTTATTAGACAATTTATTATATTATTGGACCGAAACAAAATTAATACCAAAAGTATCTCCCTCACAATAAACCATAAATATAAAAATCCTTTTAGTGAAAGCAGATATAATTTTTGTTAATTAGAAATGAATGATACTTACATCGACATGAATACCGTCAAACGGAAATATCTTGTTAGGCGGAGTATCGGTGGGAGAGTACCGGTAGAACTCGTGGTTACCTCGGTACCACTTGACAGAGTACAGGGGAGCCTCCTCCAGGTCGTACAGGCACAGTAGGGCCGCATGTTGTCCCTTCTGCACGGCAGGTGGCATCACCAGTAGACTTACGTTTCTCAGGCACCGGGCCACTGCAACAGTAGGAGAACAATTTAGCTTCTCTAGACCAATCTGACTGCAAGACAAATTGGATTGACGAATCTTTGTGCAACTAGCAAAAACCAGAAAAATATATGTTCTTTGGAAAACGTTAATTTGCCAATATTTCTCCAGTCCTATCTAATTAGTAGAGTCTAATACGTTCAAAAAGAACATTATGAAAAGTCATAAGATTCTAAATTTTCAGCTGAAAAATACTGAAGTACTTCAGAACGATGTGCTAAAACCTTTGTTGGTTCTTCTGTACATAAATGAAATTCCAAATTATCTAGTTGATAATCAGATTCTCTACAGTACCTCCCTTTGCTATGGACATATGTCTAATGTTTAATTAGGTTAACCAATATACTGTCTGTCAGATAGGTTCCCTATTTTATAAATATATCGAGAACGTAGATGAATGCCTAGATTAGAGAACTTAAAATAAATCTTCACTATTTTATCTCGACAACGATTGGATTGATCTTAAACTTAACTTCTTGAAGTGTATATTGCCTTCAATGTGAAACGCGTGTCTTTAAAAAATATGTGAGTGTATGTGCATATATAAAAATAAAAAGTGCTTAATGGAACTTTGTTCATAAGTAAGTACCATGTATAAATTTAAATTATTGGTTGACACATAAATGCGTAATTTATAGTATATAGGCATAAAACGTAAAACCGGTGTGATACTAAGATAGTAAATTTCATTGCAATATTTGTAATATATCATCTTAGCAGTAAAAACGTGACTAATAAAGAGTAGAAATGTAGTATTAATTAGAGCAAAATTATGGCTTGATTACGAATCAAATTAATCATTAGCAGTTCATTCGTTAATTTAGTGTAATCAACGAGTAAACTCTCTTCTTGCAGCTTCTCGAGTTTTTGTAGCTATGGGTCGAAAGAAGGTTAACAATAGAGGCAATAAAGAGGTCAAACTGGTCAAGACGCTTCCTTGTGATGGGCATCAATCGAGTGACCACGGAGGTGGCACCCCATGCATTTTACATCATAGGCGGCAGGGCGTCCTTGCCACTTCCTCATATCGCAGGTTCCGTGCCTTCACACTGTTCATGGCTTTGCACTTAGCATCCTTATATGTACTTTTAGTATTACTAAGTTCCGTTATACGATTTCTTATAAGACACTCACTATAATATATTTAAAAAGAAATATCCTGATTTAAATAACCGACCGATTTATAAACGACAAAAAAACATAAAATATAGAGACATAAAATCTTGTGCATAGGTTTCAATTTTGGCCTAGATTATACAAAAAAAGCGTTTTCTCTCTGACCTTGTCGCTCCGCCCCACAGGCCTTTAAATGTTCGAACATTCCTAAAGAAAAGCATTGCAGTGAACACATGCTATTAATTAAAAGTACCTATTAACATACAATGAGATGTTCTACGAAAACGGTATAATGTGACAACACAAATACATGTTGAAATTATTTAACTAACATTTTAAAACTATTTACGTTTATAGTCTTTACATGATGAGTCACCTTAAAAATAGTAACCAGCAAATAGCAATAATCTCAATATCATGTGTAATAAATGTAGATAACTAAGCATATCCAAGGTTATACGGTTACTAATTTTGTAAGGTTGTAAATTTTACTAAAAATATACCCTTACCTGTATATTTTAGCAAATTTTTGCTATACATCTTAATCAGTACCGTACTGCAGATATCAAAGGAAGAGTTACTACGTAATTTTTCCTACGGATTTAAATATTTTTAAACAATCCGCTTTAGTCATTTTATGATCGAATTAGGCCTCTCAGATCTACGTATGTATTTACTTTGCTCATTATAGCATCAACGCAAAGTCAAGAATGGGAGCGGAAATAAATAAAACCTAAAGTTATAAATCCCGGAAGTAGATACTTTTTGACAGATGTATGCTTTTCAAATCTACGTATTTATATATTTTCTTGATCGGGCTAAAAAAGCAAACTCAGACGTCGGAAATGTACATTATTCCCACTATAAGTGCTAATAAACACTGAAAGTCTAAAGTAATAGGAATTCACTCTTTCGATTCACATCTAACGCTCTTAATCATAATCAATGGAATAATATTTTCTTTTAAATATGCCTAATTTTGTTTTAAATGGATATATAGCTTTATAACTTACTACGTCGTAATCGTCTTTGGCTTTAAGAATCATCAACACTGGCCTAAAAGAGTTCATTTGTAACTTACATTGTCGGAGCAATCAAATATAATGAAATATTTCAGATTTAATATTTATATGTCAAAACTTTTTCGGTCTCCGACTTGTGGCCATAAAATTTAATGAAATCATACATAATGATCAGGAATTGGGAAGATCTTTCAGTAATTAACACTTATCCCAGGAGAGTTGAGTGTCCAGTAGAAAATAATATGCACACGGTGTCCAAGGAATCACGTTTGAAGCACCCGTAACTGTTAGTCGTGTTATACATGTAGCATGTTGGATGCATGGATGTGTGACCTTGTGTTGCGAAATAATATGCACATGGTGTCCAAGGAATCACGTTTGAAGCACCCGTAACTGTTAGTCGTGTTATACATGTAGCATGTTGGATGCATGGATGTGTGACCTTGTGTTGCGAAATAATATGCACATGGTGTCCAAGGAATCACGTTTGAAGCACCCGTAACTGTTAGTCGTGTTATAAATGTAGCATGTTGGATGCATGGATGTGTGACCTTGTGTTGCGAAATAATATGCACATGGTGTCCAAGGAATCACGTTTGAAGCACCCGTAACTGTTAGTCGTGTTATACATGTAGCATGTTGGATGCATGGATGTGTGACCTTGTGTTGCGAAATAATATGCACATGGTGTCCAAGGAATAACGTTTGAAGCACCCGTAACTGTTAGTCGTGTTATAAATGTAGCATGTTGGATGCATGGATGTGTGACCTTGTGTTGCGAAATAATATGCACATGGTGTCCAAGGAATCACGTTTGAAGCACCCGTAACTGTTAGTCGTGTTATACATGTAGCATGTTGGATGCATGGATGTGTGACCTTGTGTTGCGAAATAATATGCACATGGTGTCCAAGGAATAACGTTTGAAGCACCCGTAACTGTTAGTCGTGTTATAAATGTAGCATGTTGGATGCATGGATGTGTGACCTTGTGTTGCGAAATAATATGCACATGGTGTCCAAGGAATCACGTTTGAAGCACCCGTAACTGTTAGTCGTGTTATACATGTAGCATGTTGGATGCATGGATGTGTGACCTTGTGTTGCGAAATAATATGCACATGGTGTCCAAGGAATCACGTTTGAAGCACCCGTAACTGTTAGTCGTGTTATACATGTAGCATGTTGGATGCATGGATGTGTGACCTTGTGTTGCGAAATAATATGCACATGGTGTCCAAGGAATCACGTTTGAAGCACCCGTAACTGTTAGTCGTGTTATACATGTAGCATGTTGGATGCATGGATGTGTGACCTTGTGTTGCGAAATAATATGCACATGGTGTCCAAGGAATCACGTTTGAAGCACCCGTAACTGTTAGTCGTGTTATACATGTAGCATGTTGGATGCATGGATGTGTGACCTTGTGTTGCGAAATAATATGCACATAGTGTCCAAGGAATCACGTTTGAAGCACCCGTAACTGTTAGTCGTGTTATAAATGTAGCATGTTGTATGCATGGATGTGTGACCTTGTGTTGCGAAATATCTGCGGAACAAATAAGTAGAAATTCTGTATAAATCTAAAGTTACAACTGTAATACCATTAACGTTTTAAAATTTCAAGACTCTATTTAACTGGAATATGAATGCACAGTAGAGTGTTACATTTATGTTTTTTAAAGATTTTTTAAGACTTAAATTTCTTTTTTTATACCCAATAATTCCATAGTTATTGTTGTGTAAAGAGAATACAGTGATTAAAAACTTTTTTAAAGTGAAGTGATTAAGGATGTGCTCGTTTTATATAAATACTAGATTGTTTATAAAATAAAACACCTTTATTTAAAAAGCTCTTGTAATACAAGTTGGTTTACTACTCAGTCAATAACAATAAAATCATTTTTAGGCTAGTTAACTTATAATATTTGTGTAAGGATCTATTTAATAAATCAAATAAGCCTGTAATATTCATAAAGCTAATAATTAGACGCTATTAGACACTTTCTATTCTATTTTTGGCTGAGTAAAATATATTTAAAAGAACTTTAACTTTAAAAGAACGAATTATACTATCTCCTTCTTTACAATCAGAGGTAAAGCTTATATGCATTAAATGCGGACTATTTGTGTATACCTACAGTAGTTCTTTGGATTTGTATGCCATAATCGCTTCCGTATTTGTAAAACATTTCAAGAACATTCCAACGAAGAATATTTCTTACTCCTCGAGTTTTCAATGCCTTAAGACATTTCAATGGGTTTCAATAAACGCTAACGTTAAGCAGGCGGAAATGCAAATATAATATATGAATTGAACTCAAGCTGAAAAGAGAGTGGATTTTCAGCAAACAAAATGGAAGCTCTAGCAGTCCGATCTGCCAAACCCCTCTCCTTATTCAGATGCGTTTCTTAACGGCAAATTGAACAGGCTCTACAAGCGTACTGGAGCGGGTCGGCTATCAGAGTAATCATTCTACACAATTTGTCCGATACGGCTCACATGCGATTCGTTTACAATGATTGACGTCATTTCAAGTGATTATGTCGACAAACCGTTCTTATTTCTGAAGTAACCCAATCTCAATATTCTTAACTATGACTATGCCTTTAGTACGAAGTACATGTAAATATTAATATTATAATACAGTTATATCACTTAATACTTATTATCTAAGATATTTTTACCAATCGACGTGTACAACCATATATCTAACCAAAGAAGCAAAATGTCTTTATATCGATGCTCGTAATATTATTACCTGAATCGCTCACAACAGACTGTGTTGAGTTTTCCTTGAACAATAAAATACGCGTCACACTATAGTCACGTTAACATTGGGTTAGGGCTTGAAAAGTTAAGTAAATGAGACCTTTGAACATGATCGTTTTCTGGAATGTAGTTTAATATAACAAAAATAAAAGTATTATTGTGGTGATTTTAAAAGTATTTCACTATTTAAACAGATTTATGCTTGTTATTACTTCTTGAAATGGACTTACACGAGTAAAATTCTATTAATTCTTATATATCGATCTAGTACATTTAGACAATAGACTTGCCATTTTGTGCATGTACAAGAATTGATTAAGTAAATGAAAATATTGTGACAATGTCTCTATTTGGTACCGTATTTCAAGCGTCATTGAAAAGAAGCAATGTAGAAAAAACAAAAGTATAAATATTCCATAGCCATGGATCATATTCAAAAGCAGATTAAGTGCTTTGAACCAAAATTAAAGAAACGAAGATTTGTCTAAATAATGAAAACACAATAACAAGCATAGATGAAAACTAGATAGACATTTTTGGAATTAAACTGTGAATATGAAAATGTCAGTATTACTAACTTTGAAAAACACGAAGAAAGCTAAGCGGTAATTTATCTATACAGCATGTCAACCAATTACACTCATAGCTGCACATAGTGAACTCCTTCTGCTAACACCTGCTTAAATGTTATATAAATTAAACCTTACAATTGCAATAGTTTTCGTGTAGTCGAGGTTATAAGGACTACTTTCGAAGATCTGTCTGAACTAGATTTGCTCCAAAAACAACCGCATAAGAAAATCTAAAATGCTAGTAAATATTGTAATGATTTCTGAGTAAGATAATAAAAAAATGACAAGATTATTGGAACTAGGAGCTAAAGATAAATTTTTAACATTAAATTGTGAAAAATAGGCGTTCTATAAAGGATTATTATTGTGAACGAGCGCTTTCTGCATTGATATAGTCCAAAGGACAATAATGATCGTCGGTCGGTGACTACTGTCCTGGATGCTTATCAATCTTCCTGTTTACGTTTTATTAATCATACATTTAAAGATTGCCATTTAACTTTCTGGCGGAGTTCGAAAGTTTTCATATTCATCATTAGATGGTGTCATCCCAAGAACTGTTCAATTTCTTTGAAAAAATTATATAAGTTTTATATATTTTTTTCTTATATTACCCATCTCTTAATGATTTATATATATCAAAATCATTTAGAGATAGATAATATAATCCAATTTACGCCCACCGTCAAACTGCCTTTCGGTATTAAAAAGAGCTTAATTCCACAGATGAATTCTCCACAATGTTCATTTGTGTGGCACGTGCTCTTGGAAATTGTAAATATTATCGAATTGTTATAGCCTATCTGTAATAATATCTACTAATATGTCATAAAATTATTAACTAGTCAGTCACTTTTGATAATTTTAGTTTGCAATTTTCTTACTAGATTAGGATGACATTAATAGATTAGATATCTTACTGTTCTATCACTACCAAATAGACTTAGACAGAAGATTACGAAACAAACTCTGTAAATGAATATATATATATATATATATATATATATATATATATATATATATATATATATATATATATATATATATAGTGTTTTATTCAATAATTCGTAATTTCTTTTATTAATGCCTTTAATTAATGTTTCCGCATTTAGAAAGTATTTATGGCATTATAATTTTGTTTTATATTAGTTACACTAGAATAAAGATAAATACCAAAGATTATCCCTTTTTCTATTTTATTCGTTTCCTTTCCAGTGATATGTGGAAAAATTAAAACGCTCGAGCTTGAATGCGCAGAATCTAAAACCTCTAAGACAACAACAAAATGCAAATTGTTGTCAGATGTTGAAACATAATAAATCTACTGTAGACACGTTTAATCTTTTCTCACACGCTCTCTATTCAAGTAATTATCCATTAAGTTTTATTCAATTATTGATATGAACAATAGTAAAATAACGTGCCAAAACAATTTCATTTGAAATTACAATAGTTTCAAGTGAATTATTAGATCCGATCATGTTTACATTTAATTACATTATGGTTCGATCGTAAGTATAAAAATTTGATCAATTCCTTTGAACAGTAAAGGAAACCCATAAAGTTCTTTAACGGAGTTGAGAATAATTTATGGTAAGGCAAAACTGTAATTTATATTCGGAACGAGATTGGATGTCGCTCTAGTTCCTCCGCTAGTTGTTACCATAAGAAAGCCAGCTGTATTGGAAAGTCGGAGTTGAGGCGCTATGCAATCATTCCACTCAATTGTGTTTTCCCAGCTGTATCCCCGCCATCGAACCTCTTTCGCACAACACATTACAATACACATATTTCATCGCTTTCCAGTTTTAATGCATTTGTTGCTTCCCCCAATAATGCTCCGTTCAACTTTCGAAGGGTCCTTTTGTGGTAACTTTTCAGAGGATCTTTGACAAAGTAAATATATAATATCATATATATGACGTATTTTGGGTTGTTTTCTATTGAAAGTGCTAATTAATGAAACTCAACGTTGAGAATCATGTTGTAAATATAATCGCACCTGACCAAACTGGTAAGTGGATCAATTAAGCGAGTTTCCGATATAGTCAGATAAAGGCTAAAGAGGAAATTTTCCTTTCCTGATGAAAGTTTCCTTTTTTGATGCTACTATAATCATTATTTAGATCCCCATCAGGTAATTATAATTACGTAAGAAGTTTAGAACAATATGACTCTAGAAAAACTCTCCTAATGAGTGTCCCTTTCTATTTCGACGAGAACTATGAGTTGACAACAAATTGTTTTTATTTGGAATGATTTCCTTGCTATAGCACAAAAAACTAGATTGTGGGCCTGAACAATGCAAATCGGCTCTAGGACTGAAACTTCGAGGGTGCCTTGTTATTAAAAGTGACCTTAACCCTTGTAGGCGATTGTAACGCCCCTTTCGTTGCTCTCTGTCATACTCATTTTAACTACACAATTAATGCTTCTCATATTTAAGCTTGCATATTGAAATAATATTTTCATGTTTTGTTATTTCATAAATATAGTAACAGTTATACAAGGCGCCAAACTACCAATTTCCACTGTTTCTTTATAACAATAAAGTTAGTAAATAAATTAGGGCCACCAATATTTTAATATACTGTGCATTTATTTGAAGAGAAATTTTTCTAAAGAAAAACGTTCAAATCATGCTACGATTGATACATTTTAAACTATTTATTGACTTTGACGCCGGTTATAAACAACGAAGTATTCTATACAGCCTGTTGTGATTATTAAGCTTAAAACAAAAATTCAACTATTACATTGATTAGGAATGAAACATTGATCTACTTCAATCACTTTACTATCAATATTTCACGAGGATTTGATTAATATGTACTTTAAAATATAATATAAACATTACTGAAAGTAGATAAAAATAACTATTGTCTATTAATATAAAAAGAAAAATTACAAGTGAAAATTTAAAATATGTACTACAATATTTGTAATTGTAAGCTAATCTATGTTTTATATAATAAACATTTCAATCATCCCTAGTAGCAATGTTTGGTATTTCACAACTTCAGCACTTTAGGTTGCAGAGTTCAGAATTTCTTGCCACAGCATGTGACTAGGTATATTAGTAAAACAATACGTATATTCATCAATTAGGTACGACATTATTGCCTAAAACAAGGTTACATCTTATTAGATGAGCATAAATTATCCATTAAAGGTTAACTATTTATCGTGTTATAAATAAACCCCATTTAAGCAATCACAGCTAAACTCTGTCTTAAGCACGAATCACTGAACGTTGTCTAAAAAGGCAAGAGAAATAGCTTAAAGTAACAGAGTAGAAAGAAGACATACATACATACATTGATACATTAAAACTCAATAATAAGAGGATTCTACAAAACACCGGGTATTTACTACAGGTTTCCTCCTGCTACAATAATACAATAATGGGCACATATTAATTGAAATAGGATTGAGTTTATTACGGGGTTGCATTTTTTAAAGAGGTTTGTTATGTTACGCTGTACAAGTACATTGGCTAGGCCAGGTGGTCAGTAAAGTTGTGAATAGGATACGTTTTTACACTACTTAACGAGTTACGTCTATAAGTGTAACGCAATGAGGTGCAGACCCAGGCGGTGATAACGAGTGTTACGTAATAAGGAACACGTGATACTAGAATATTGAGGTAGCCATGGAGGGTGAATTTCCAGGTGATTACTTGATGAAAGTCATGTTTATAAATTATAAACACTGATCAGGAAAATATTTTGACAAGACCGATAATTACAGATAAATGAGGTTAAAGGAATGTTTACCAAAGCCTATTACTATTTTTTTAAATTTAATATTACTTCTCCGTTACATAAAGGTTTTTCTAATGTTTTCGGCAGTTAATATGCTTAATAATAATTACAGTGAATTAACTATATTTTAGCAGAATATCTGATTTCGGGAGACAATTACATTTTACTTGAATTAGAGAAGCGGTTTATTATTTACATGATTAGAACCCGGATATATTTAAGATTATCAAAAACGCTTTTGTGTTATAATTCTCAAAATATTAAAAGTCTAGCTGTCGTAGATGTTATTATTCCAATATGTAATTACATTCAACAAAGTATATTACCTGAACATTTCCAAAATATGCTTATTTTACCTTATAACAAAATGTATATTATTTCTTTGTCAAAACACAACTAAAAATTGTAAAATTTAATCGCTTACCTGATTTTGCAATGGTTTTGCGTTACAAGGAACAGTTTTATTAGGTTAAGTAATAATAATTTATTTGTTAAAACTTCAAAAGTATTGTCTTAAAATAACTTATTAATTAGTAAAAACACTTTGTGAGTGACATCTAAAAACGTTTTGGGGAGTTCCTGTTGAAAACTAAAAACACGCAATCTACGAGTATCTTTGATGGAGGGTGCAGCGGGATTGTAAACAGAGGGCAGAGAGAGAGAGAGACGGTGGGCCAGGTGGACCCAGCCGCTTCCCTCTGTTTGTAAGTATAAATAACAACCAGTGTTTATACAATAGCAGACTCCAGTCCTCTCCTGGCTGGACTCAAACCAGAATAAATACTACTCGAGTGTTGCATAACGATTCTGCTATCATTGGGTCCCCCAAAGTGTTTCATTGAAAGCTAAAAGGTCAATGCTAAACAGATTGCATTGGGGTTTCTTAAATTTGGTTACTACATACTGCAGTACGTTTGAGAGTGTCTAAAAATAACTACTTTGCATACATTTATAGGTATCTTAAGAGGATGGTTTTTTAATTTTTCAATATTTAACCAAAAACTTGTATACATTAGAAAAGAGCAAAAAATAAATTTAAAAGCTATCAATGAAAACCAAATCAATTAAAATCTCAAACTCTATTTTGAGAACTGCATAGATACATGTTGATAAACTTTGAGTAAGAAAATGATCGTTACAAGGTTTTGTTAAAATCATTAGGATCAACAAATATTAAATTAGCTACTAAATATTGAATGCTAAATTCGTACCACACAAACGCATGATTACTGTCAGTAAAGTTAGGGCTGGTTCATGCTCGTTTTGCCTAATACATTTTCACCTAACCTCCATTATGTGACACTATTGTACAATATTCAACGAAAGTTCCTCAAAGTAAAGTTATCATGTTTTAAACTAGATCTTTGTTTACAATATTTATTTGAAACGCAGAACTCAAATTACTCGATGAAAACATTTTAAACAAAAAACCCCACTCCTCAATTTGACGACTTCTTGACACAGGTTTAGTGAGTAAATTTACTGAAGGAGAAAACCACACTATTCGGAGTTGATGTAGACATTGTGTTGATGTGGAGCCATTTCAACCCGAGCGGACATAACAGGAACAAATAGGATGTGAAATAGAGAGATGAAGTGAGGGAGGGGGCGCCACGCTCGATTGCGCCCGCCGTCTACCCTCTGTGCCCTCGATTTGTCTCATTTAACCGCGCATATACTGTTCATTTCCGGCACAGCCGCGCCTCCGCCGCGCCACAGCTGACTACATACATCATCAGGTGATTGACGCTACGTCACTAGTGAACCTCGGCTACTGAGCAGTCACGGCTATTAGTCCGCCTTTTAATAGTCTAGTTAGGTTCGGTAACAAAATTTAGCGGCTGCCCTCAATCACAGGGTAGTCCACCCCTCACAACGTAGTATATCAGTTTTATAAAATTAGAATGTGAAACGTAACATTCAGTGGCACTGTAATAAACCGGTTATCTAAATACAATGAAAGGTTGCTCACTATCTCAGACTGTAGATATCAATATAATAAATGTATGAAAGTTATGGCACACTGTGCCACAGACCTTTACATGGCATTGAGATTTGAAAGGAGTAAATTACTTGTGTTAGTTACCACAGCACGAGTTGATATATTTTCGCAAATAATATCTCAAATTGGTTGATTTAGGCTCATCAATAGAAATTATCCATATGAAGACTGGTATATGAATCTTCGAAGTTCAAATTTGGACATGGGACTTTGTAATAGCACTTAAACTGAGAATTTAAAATAAGGAGGAAGGATCCCAGTTTATTACACTCAAAAATCTCTACTAAGTGAATACATCTTCAAATTGTTTCTACAATTTAATTATAAAGAGTATGTCTGGTTTGAAATCTTCATTTCAATATATAAACTTACATTATGTAAAACAAATTTACAGTGGTTTTTATGTAATGCTTCATAAATTAGACGTACAATCTTCTTTCAGCCTATATTCAAGGGTATATTTTATTACAGTAGCAAGTGAAAAAATAGAATTTATTGATGATGAGATGCTTATAAATCTTATCATTAGGAATAATTAATATTTTTTTATATCACTAAAGTACATTATAATCAATAACAAATACATATTGTTTAAACATCTACTTGCTATATTTAGCAACATCCTTACAAAATCAGCACGATTGGAATAACAGTAAGTTCTTATTACTGGTAAGTTCATGTATTAGGCAACGTAGATTTAACGTAGCTATACTCTTTAATGTATCAGCGTTCAGCAGTAATGTCAGCTCGATAAATCATTTAATATCACAGCTGTCTAAACTGCACCAATAAATACACAGGGAAGTTTGCATTATTGGATTTCTTTTTTTATTCACTTTAAAATGAGGGGTCACATGATAGAGGTTTGTATTCGAAAATTTTTAGTTGCCCCCCTTTACCCAAGTTGGGGAAAAATTTTCAACAACTTGAAAAATTTAAAAAAATATGTTATAATAGGTAGGGTCAAGGTTTCACATAGATATCTTGAGCCGTTTAAATTATATCCAGGTGTGCCAGGACATAAAACTCACTCTGTATAATGACAATAACATTGCAATGGAGCACGCGCAGAACTGTGAATCTGCAAATATATTATATATACAAACAGATACTGATGTGTTCAGTATCAGAGATACAGTTTATGACTTATGTATCATTACAGTGAACTCTCCCACCTGTTTCTGATGACGAAATAAATTTCCAGTCTGCATTAAACCTCGATAAATTGTCAAACAAATTGACCTAAAGAGTAAAGATTTGGGGCAGTACTATATTTGTCCTGGTTATCTCTACATAAATGAAGAAATTTGTACACATCGGTTCTTTGTGAGTCACAATTTCTCTGCCAAATGTGACAATGATATGATCGAAATGGTAATGGGATATCCCAAAATTTCATTAATAACTATTACGACTGTTCTTATGGGTAGCAATGTTAACGGTGAGACAGTGTATCAACCGATTAAATAATAAAAAGAGAACTCTGTGCGTGCAAACTAATCATATGGAATTTGATAGACATGTATGGACGCATATGTTGAAGTTGTTTTATTGGTTTGACGTAAACTTAAACACTAGTTTCACCTGCAATTTCATCTTCAAACCAAGGTAAGATTAAAAGTAACTGTGATAGTTTTACTGGAATTATCGATTAAAAATGGGAACACACGAGCATTGATCTCATATTGGTTGTTCGAAATTTATATTAAACCGCTTTCTTCTCAATCCGTTAAGTACCATACAGGTAGGTATAAAACGTGTAAGCTAATATAGTGAGACCCTAGTGTCTAGAAATATGAAATTCGAACACAGTTCTTTTATATGCCATTTACTTCATCATATAATACAGACCGAATAAACTTATTTTTGTTTACTTAGGAAATTACTTTAAAAAACTGATGCGTTTTGGCACATAAATACCAATAGAGTATTGTAATGAATTTAGTTTTTTTTCTTAAGTTACGTGGTTTTAGAGACGCAAGCTAAATTGGATTGTGTTTACTTGTGTACAGTAGATGTATAAAGTGATATTACATTAAGTTTGATTTTTTTAAATCAGGTCAGTGCCTATAAAAAGTTTTTAATGGCTGAGCCTTAGCTATGTAGTCGTGGGACTGGAAAATTTTAATTGTACTCGTATATATGGAAAACATTGCTTTAATATGGTATTAACATATTCAAATAATAAAGTATTCTATACTCATTTTAATATGCCTAGAATAGTATCTTTAAGCCAATGGGAATGCCTTTTAGCCATCTGAGAACCGACAGATGTTTGTTACGAGATTATGTATTTTATCATTCACGTGGTTTTACAGATGCAAGCTAGATTTGACAGTGTTTCCTTGTGTACAGAAGATCTACAAAGAAATATAACAATACATTTGTTGTTTTTAAAATAAAGGGTTGCGCCTTTAAGAAGAAGTATTTATTGACTGAGCTTTAGAGAACCCTATCTCTCGTGGGACTGGAAAGATTTAATTTTCGTCTGCCCGTATATCCATACGATATCCCGAAGACGAACATACTCATAGACTGTAAATCGTGCGTGAAACTTTATTTATTGATGTGGACCACTGAAATTGATATAGGTGTATGTCACTCCATGAAATTTGGCTGAGCGTTAACGAATATTTTTCAATGGTTTTAATATTTTTTATGAAAATAGCACAATAATTTAATATGTAAACAAATTCAATATACACACAAGAGATACAAGCAATGTGACTTAATATCTCAACACACCAAACATTTTATAGTGACTTGATGAATATAAATTAATTATCGAAACACTGATATTAATTTATGAAAGAAAAATGAATGGTCGCGAGGCAACATCTTTGGAGAAAGAATTCCTATGTAAATTTTTTACTTTTCCATTAAACTTCATTTATATAAGAATGAGCTCTACGATGCGTCATTTTTGTGTATAATTCTTTTCTTATGATTGACTGTCCATCTATCTGGCTGCAACGACATCTAGAGAATGAAATGAGCTATAGATTAGGAATTTTGCATGCAATATCAGTGAAAAACGTTAAAACTTCCAAAACGAACCACGTGGTATGGTTTAATTCAACCTAATATATATTTAAAATTAGCCACTACAAAGTTGAATTGGCTGTAGAAATACACAAGACAAATATAGTAGTGCCCCAAATTTTTACTCTTTAGGCCAATTTGTTTGAAAATTTATCGAGGTTAAATGCTGACAGGAAATTGAATTCGTCATCAGAAACTGGTGGGAGAGTTTGAACGCTCAACCTCTCCAGCCAGTTATAAGAAATCTTTCCCAATAATTCAGGAAAAAATCACATATCTGTTTTTTTCGCGGTCGTTTTTACCTATATCCTCGAAAAATTCAGTATGAGTGAACCTATGTTGTTAGAATAGGTGTTAATTCCCACCTTTTCTACTTCTCTGTGATAATTTAAAATTGTAAAACATCTGTCACCTGGAAATCCTGTATGCTCAGGACGAGAATCCTTCCACGATGACGAAGTTTGGCGTTCCTACAGAAGTAAGAAATTGAACTGAAAATCTATAATGTTATGAATTCTATTCTAAAGTTAATTCAAACACATATTGTTTTCAAACCATTAAAATTGTGTTTTTATTGTTTAATGTCTCTGTTAACTATTACTACTTTAATTTCGAGAGTTATTTTCAAAAGAGCAAGTGAAATAAATATTACTCCAAGTGTTTTATAGTACTTAAAACGTAATGCTGATCGTTCTCAGTTGGTACGTTCTATTCCCTGAGAAATATTCAAGTGTAACGTGTCAGGCTCTTTGTGAATACACAAAACAAAATATTTGCAGTTGACACCATTGTGTCGCAGATGTGAGAGCTGTATGACATCAGTGACAGCAAAAACAGAACACAGCACAGGACCTGTTTTGCAATTCCATGTTGTTAAATAATTAGCTGATAAACGTGTCATAAAAATGTATTTTTGGCGACTTAATACGTTTTAATATAATATAACAATTAAATTTAAATATTAAAGCAGTGTTATTGTAACGGTTATAACAATAATCTAGGTTTTCTTTTTTTTTTTTTAAAGCGTATACAAAAGATGTATTTGAGTATTATAAACGTTGTATCCTTGTATAAGTTATCACGGAATAAGCGTTAGAAAGGTATATAGCTCGATGGGCTGGAAAATTTAATTTCTGTTTTTCTGACAGTACGGTTTCTCAAAAACTAACTGATCTTGAAACTGAAAATTGTGCATAAAGCTACATTTATATATGAGGAATGTTGAGCTCAATGAGGGTGCCTGTCACTCTAGGATTTTTCTGAGCGTTAACAAATATTTATAAATTAGTTTTAACTGTAATCATAATAGAATAAACAAAATATCAGAATAGGTAAATTTCTTTACGAATTCACTCAGTGCACTCATAAGAGATTTTAACGTATGGCATACTGACATATGTAGCCTAACTATCTCAAAACATACATCTTTTGGTAGTGACTTGGAGTGTATGATCTAAATACTCACATTATAAAAAGTTTAAGGAAAAAAGCTGCATTTATAATAAGTCAATACACAAAGAGAAACATTTCACCCATAGACGTGTTGTTTTATACTTCAATTCTACAGATAAAAAAATTAGTATTATGAAGAGTGCATGTCCAACCAAGAGATACAAGATACAAACATTTTGAAGTAAAATAGTGTGATAAATTGCTTCACAATGTCAAAGTCAAAATTTAACAATTAGCCCCGTTATAAAAATCCACTCATCATCCATATTTGAAACTGAAAATACATTATATATATATATATATATATATATATATATATATATATATATATATAATTTGCCAACCTGTAAGAACCTTTCTGTCTCTTTATTTGATGAGCGTTATTTAACATTGCTACATCGGACATGTACCTGACACGTGTTGTGGAATACTCTTATCTTGTCGTTATAAATCTTGTAAAATTATTTCCTTTAAAAAGCCATACTGGAAAAACATATAAAAAAATTAGCAGTTATCGGTGTAAGGAGCAAAATTTTGTTTCATAAGTTACTGAGTTATTTCAAAAGAAACACTTTAGTGTGTTGCATATTTGTTTATTCTGTTCCTTGTAATGAACTTAACTGAAGTTCTATTTAGTTACCTACAAATGCGAGTATAAATTTTTATGTAATATAGATTCCAATAAGAGGGAAACAGCTAAATACATGTGCTTGCTTTACAGCATAGTATAAATGAAATTTATTGCAGACTTTTATACCTTGCCATAAAATGTTCCGTCTTTATTGAGCAGAAGTCTTAGATAAACCACGTAGGTTCTTATCATAGGGTACACTTCTGGAGGGTAATAATGTGTGTGTTATGGGCATTAAAACCTGCAAGCTGTGAAGTACTAGCTGGGGTTCACTCTAACTTGCTAAAGTAAATGGTTCAATATTTACTTTCTATTTAATTGTGTTATTAGAAGTAATATATAATCTAATGCTGTAATTTGGAAGTATAATATAAAAATTTAATATGTTAGTTAACGTTAATGAAAAAAATAAAGATTTCTTTGTTTACTAAATCCGGCTACGTAAATAATTTAGCTAAATTGAAGGTGAAATATTGTGAAATGAAGAAAGTAAAGTATATCTAACATAGTTCTGTAACTATATATTTAGCAATAGGAGTAATATATGACCATTATATTTAATATTTTCACATCTCAAACCAATTTAGTATAATTAAAAACTTTTCAAAAAATAAGTATAATAATGATAATGATTAATGAATATTTATTTACTTCCTTATACATAGGTACAAAGAACACAACATATATGCAAAAACAGGAAATGATCTCCACATGGACGTAGCCTGTGTGTGGAGATCGAGACGCGATCAGCAGCATGAATATATACTCGTCAACACAATAAGTTCTGTGAAATCTTCGTATGGAAAAATAACGTAATGACAAAATAAAATGCAACATGTGTATACTCGTAATATAAGAAAAAATAAATACATCATAGCTACAACAAAGCAATTGAAAATAAGATGACAACCAGATAACAATAGCAGAAATGATAATGTGATTACGGATGATATTAAATAATAACAACAATATAAACTGAATTTATCCAAAAGAAAAAACAACTCCCCTTATATTTTCCGCCCCCTTCCTTTACCCTCATTTACCACCATAAAAAGACCACTCTCTCAACACACAATCCTACAACGCTACCACATCATGACGCCTACCCACTGAAATGCTAGTGTGCCTTAAAAGAAGTTAAATATTCTAACTCACCCTTATCTATGTTTAGTAGCCATATGGTTAATTTATTTTTATAAATTTCGGATTTGTAAAGAATTGGTAGCTTAAGGCAATATGGTTATTAAGGAAAAATTATATTTGAAATGTAATTTGTGACATACAGTAGATAGACTTCTTTAATTTTGAGGCAATAATCCCAGAGAGCACTGCCAATCTGGTCGTCTATATTTTGCTGAATTTATCTCCTTCTGTCTCTTTTATGTGCTGTCTTTTATGTACGTTTTATATATATATAATATATATATATATATATATATATATAATTTTGAGGCAATAATCCCAGAGAGCACTGCCAATCTGGTCGTCTATATTTTGCTGAATTTATCTCCTTTTGTCTCTTTTATGTGCTGTCTTTTATGTACGTTTTATATATATATATATATATATATATATATATATATATATATATATATATATATATATGAATACTCAACCTTCTGAATAACTCATCATGAGATCTCAAAAGCAACAGAACGAATTTGCACGATATGTTTACACTAATCAGTCTTACTTCGTAGATGCTCGCTTATAAAATAGTGCAGCCTAAACCCGTAGCAGCCGTGATACTTTTGATTAAAGTTTGGGTTAATCATGTGGAGTGTTAACAAAACTTTCTAAATCCCATTCCTTTCGAAAGTATATTATATCAAAATTGTTATTCACATAAAATCTTCGAAACTGATTAAATTTCCAGCAGGTTGAAGCACCTCCACACCATGGCCAACATGACGCGATTATTAAAAGAACATGTTTCCAAATCGTTGGATAGGCAGAAGAGGAAGGATCGTGTGGCCACCAAGATCGCTAGATCTATCTCCACTTGACTACTTTGTTCGGGTTACATTAAAAACGTCTATAAAACGAAACTCCAGTGCATTAATAACCTTCGGGACAGAATAGTAGCGGAATTTGAAACATCCCAGTTGAATCCATCCAGCGTGCCGTTTAAAGTTTCTACAATATGATGGGACATTATCAAACTGCCCTGGGACAGCAGTTTGAACATCTGATATAAAAAAACAGGTAAGTAAGATTTAGCAGTTTTATTGCGTAACTTAATTTTAATTACTAATGTTACTTTAACCCCCAAAGAGTCATCTGAGTTTTATTTTTCTATCTTTTTCCATTGAAGGTTAATCAGGATCCATCCATGATTTTAACTTAATTAATATTTAATTGAACTGACATTTTGTACTTGGTTGAAATATAAAGCTCTAGTTTCTACAATTCTTCTTTTTACATCATGACCTTTTTAAATGAGTGGTAACCTAATGGGTCCTTACATTTTTAAAATTTTTAGCCCCCCCACCCCAAAATCGTATTTGGGAGGATGGACCAAGTTTTAACAGTGACTGCAAAGTTCATTTCTGTTCCCTAAAACGTGTCCCGAGTTCCATCCCTCCTTCTGTATCCACAAAAATCCAAACAGAGTGTATCTATGCTTTTAACTGTCACTGTATATAAAAAAAAACAAAAAAGTACAAACTGGCCGTTAAATGTTTAACTAAGCTACTTGAGAACTTCTGTAGTGCAATATTCCTTTATCCCGTCAATACTGTCAATACTGTGAAACCACTGATTGTTTGAAACCACGTTAAAACCTTGTTCTCTTACTTGGCAACCCGATATTGATTACTTAGAGTTAATAGTAACACGGATAACAATAAATCTACTCTTTTAGATAATTTTAGTCTATAAAGAATATAAAATTACTTTAAAAATCTACTAAACACCGTTTAAAGCAAATGTAAATTACGTATTAACGGTTACTTTCACACTATGGCAGCATTATTGATTATTAGTTTAAGTATATTAAATTATAATTTTTTATTACGGATATTATTTATTGTATTCCAATTGTATGAGTAGTTAATGTATATTTTGCCCCCGGGTTAATTCTTTTCTTTTATATAAAATAATAAAAACTAAAATGTTATTTTTTAACTATAAGATTAGGTAATTTGTCTTTAAAATAGAAAGAAACAAAATATAAACCTAAGTTTCTAGGACTCTATATTCTGTAAACCAAAAAATAACTTTACGCTGAAAAAAATATATACTCGAGAGTCCAGACTGATTAGAGCAATTACTAACTCTGTCACTGCAGAGAACAAATTGTACGTTGAAAAACAATCATATACTTAGAAGTCGAGACTGATTAGAGCAATTACTAACTCTATCACTGCAGAGAACAAATTGTACGTTGAAAACAATCATATACTTAGAAGTCGAGACTGATTAGAGCAATTACTAACTCTATCACTGCAGAGAACAAATTGTACGTTGAAAACAATCATCTCTTACTTAGAGAGTCCAGGGTGATTAGAGCAATTACTAACTCTATCACTGCAGAGAACAAATTGTACGTTGAAAACAATCATACACTTAGAAGTCGAGACTGATTAGAGCAATTACTAACTCTATCACTGCAGAAAACAAATTGTACGTTGTCAATCATCTCTTACTTGAGAGTCCAGGGTGATTAGATAAAGACTGATTAGAGCAATTACTAACTCTGTCACTGCAGAGAACAAATTGTACGTTAAAAACAATCATATACTTAGAAGTCGAGACTGATTAGAGCAATTACTAACTCTATCACTGCAGAGAACCAAATTTTACGTTGAAAACAATCATATACTTAGAGTCGAGACTGATTAGAGCAATTACTAACTCTATCACTGCAGAGAACCAAATTGTACGTTGAAAACAATCATATACTTAGAAGTCGAGACCGATTAGAGCAATTACTAACTCTATCACTGCAGAGAACCAATTGTACGTTGAAAACAATCATATACTTAGAGGTCGAGACTGATTAGAGCAATTACTAACTCTATCACTGCAGAGAACCAATTGTACGTTGAAAAACAATCATATACTTAGAAGTCGAGACCGATTAGAGCAATTACTAACTCTATCACAGCAGAGAACAAATTGTACGTTGAAAACAATCATATACTTAGAAGTCGAGACTGATTAGAGCAATTACTAACTCTTATCACTGCAGAGAACAAATTGTACTTTGTCAATCATCTCTTACTTGAGAGTCCAGGGTGATTAGATAAAGTACTAACGATGTCACTGCAGAAAACAAATTGTACGTTGTCAATCATCTCGTACTTGAGAGTCCAGGGTGATTAGATAAAGTACTAACGATGTCACTGCAGAGAACAAATGTACGTAGTCAATCATCTCGTACATCCAGTGATCAGTACTATTTCACTACTCTTACGTTGTCAATCATGACCAGGGTGATTAGATCAAGTACTAACGAGAGTGATTAATCAAAGAGTCCACGAGTACTAACGATGTCACTGCAAAAAAAATGTACAGTCAATCATCTCGTACTTGAGAGTCCAGGGTGATAAGGTCGAGTACTAACGATGTCACGTTGTACAATCATATACTTAGAAAGACAATCATATGATAGATCAGATTAGAGCAATTACTAACTCTGTCACTGCAGAGAACAAATTGTACTTTGTCAATCATCTCGTACTTGAGAGTCCAGGGTGATTAAGGTCGAGTACTAACTCTGTCACTGCAGAGAACAAATTGTACGTAGTCAATCATCTCGTACTTGAGAGTCCAGGGTGATTAAGTACTAACGATGTCACTGCAGTACAAATTGTACGTTAAATTATCATATACTTAGAATTCGCGAGTGATTAGAGCAATTACTAACTCTGATTTCACTGCAGAGAAAAAAAATTGTACGTTGTCAATCAATTCATACTTAGAGAGACCAGGGTGATTAGATAAAGTACTAACGATGTCACTGCAGAGAACAAATTGTACTTTGTCAATCATCTCGTACTTGAGAGTCCAGAGTGATTAGATAAAGTACTAACGATGTCACTGCAGAAAACAAATTGTACCTTGTCAATCATCTCTTACTTGAGAGTCCAGTGTGATTAGATAAAGTACTAACGATGTCACTGCAGAAAACAAATTGTACGTTGTCAATCATCTCGTACTTGAGAGTCCAGGGTGATTAGATAAAGTACTAACGATGTCACTGCAGAAAACAAATTGTACGTTGTCAATCATCTCGTACTTGAGAGTCCAGACTGATTAGATCAAGTAATAAAGATGTCACTACACACAATAAGTGCACTTAACGACACATCTTTATCCAATAGACGATACAATACATCGTAAAATTATCGACAAGTTTTTCCACATGTTCCCTATTAGCCAGGCAAGTAAAAGAAATTAAATACAGAATCAGTATCAACTTAAAACACGTAGTATATTTCTTTTACTGTCACTATTCTACAATTTGATTATCAAAACCTAACACCAAGTGGGACTGTCTAGATAATTGTCACAGTTTACGCAAAACTCTGGTGTAGCTGTAAAAACACACTTTCACTTAATAGATTTTAATCGAAGAAACGAAGTTTTGTGAAATTTGTTGTGAAAATGCAAAATATTAACAGAAAATTCAGTGTAATTAAGAAGCTAGATCATTATAGGTCTTAAATGTATGTGCCCACCGTCCTGTATATATACACTTATGAAAAAGCATACTTTTATATATATATATATATATATATATATATATATATATATATATATATATATATATACACATTCTACGTCATGACTAAAACAAAAAAAACCAAAGAAACAACAATGTAAATCAACAACTGGTGTGCACATCCGTCCATAAAACTAATTACAATTGTGTGCTAAATAGTACTATAAATCAATTAAACAAAGATTAATTTGAATGAAGATTTAATTTCCAAGTTTAAAATGAATCAGGTCCAACAATTTGCAACATTGGCGGCGAGTGTGTTAACAATGTCACAATTACCGGCCGTGACGTAGCGCCGATGATAAATCAGATGTCGAGGATTGATTTACACCCGGACAATCGGGTAGCGGACCCGGCCAAGCGACACAAATGTAACTGCTGTTTCTCGTAGCTTTATAAATTATCATTAGTAAACGTATTTCTGTTTGTCGCCATGTAAACTGAAAACATTTATCGTTGACGTATTTTTAAAAATTGATCTCATAATATAATGCATATAAAATACGTTTAACCTTATAAATATTAGGTTACACGTTTTTAACCGTGTTGCTAATACAAATACTGATAGGATAGACTTTTCCTACTCTATTGCCATCACACTAACGTGAATGAAATAAGTGGTGAATAAGGCAGAAAAATTTTACTAAGGTCTAGGTACATTTATTCCTTAGTTATTTCAATTTTCTAATAATATATGTACAAGATATGAAGTTTAATTGCCCTTAGTAAAAAATTTTTTTACTAAAGATACTAGCTGTTCATACGCATTAAATTATATAGATGTGCGAGAGCTTTCTAAGTCAAAATAATATGTTAGTAAATCATTAAACTAATAGCAAGAATTGTAATTAATGTATTCGTAGTACCAAAATAGATATGGTCAAATTAGGTTGACGTATAACTAATCCTTTTGCTTTTAAATTTTAAGTTTTCCTGTATTGCAATTTGAGAAAATTCAACATAGCATGTATATGTACTTTGGCAGTTTTGCGGCTTACAAAGAAATTATAATGTACAACTCTGAATCGTCTACACTAAAAAATGACTCTTACAAGACAACTTTGTATAGAATCTTTTCTGGTTTTGACAATCACTATTAGACTAGATAGGTCACGGGTTAACCGGATTACTCCTTAAAGAAGCATGAGCCTGAACAGATAAAATATCTGTGAAGATGTAAAGTAATTTAACCCTGTCAAAATCCTGCTAGATACCACTGACATCGCTAAATTTAAACTTTATAAATCTCTTAATTTCTCCGGTGTTGGTGATACAAGGTTGTCACCTATGACCATTTTCTTCAAATTCCGAAATAGATATAAGAGATATAAGTACTGAGATATAAAATGTAATTACAATATGAAATTACAAATTATGTAGTAGTACAAGTTTTTTCGTAATATCTTATTTGAAAATATGCATTCTAGCAGGTATCGTTTCAGGCATATTTGATATATGAAAAACCATACAAATAATATGACACGCTAGTAAGAAAATTGTTCTAAGAGAATATTGTGTATTCCAAGTAATATTTCAACTATTTCAATGTAACGGAGGCTATTTAAATATTTGATTTAGCTTGTTCCTGTGGATATTATGAAAATATCTACCCTTATTTGTATTTTATTGCGAGTGGAAGATGTGCCAGTAATGTGGAAGTGTGTATTTAGCATTCCTTCACAAGGAAATATTTGATACACATTTAATAGTAATATAACTGACATAATCTACATAATAAAATGCTTTCTCTTCTGTTATTTTTTTAAGATGTGGTAGCATATATTACATCATATTCATTAAAGAAAAATAGAAATAAGAGTTACGCTGTGTTAATATATTGTTTCAAAAAATCAGAGCTTACTATCTTAAAATGTGAAACCATTTGAATACATAACTATTTCTAAAAAAAACCAATGTTTTACAATAATGTAAAAACATTATTTAGTTCCAAATAATCAAAATTCTAGAACATTTAGTGTTGGAAAGTTTAATTATTAAGTACCCTAAACATTTTACAAATTATATAAAAATAATACTCAGTAAAGGATGATGGTAATAGTTAGATTCAACAAATAAATGCTTTTTGTATACAAGCTAACACATTTACAGTCACCTTTAAAACTTACGATAATATTAAAACGTATAAGAAAAACATTACCATTAATAACCAGATAATTTTATACAGTTCAATGTACTTTATTCATAATTTTAAATGCATATTGGAAGCCTATATAGAAAGACGGCTAATGATTTTGTATATTCTTCCAGTGTGCAGCAAGACAAGTGTTAATGTATATCTTTTCTCCATAATGGACAACAGCTGAGATAAAGAAATATAGCTTTTCCAAATTTCTAAATCCGCTATCTTAATTTTTTTTAAATTGAACGATTGTTTTGTAATGCTTGTAATTTTCATAAAATCATTGTATAACGTGTATGAATGTTGAGCAGAACTGTTTATAAAATGATACACAGCTGCCAATGGTTATTATGAAATGAAATGAAATAATAATTTATTTACTTAATTTATATATAAGATACGAAGATTTAAAATAAATATATGAAACAGCTCTAAGTAAAATATAAAATGAGCAGAATTAAAACGCACATGTGTCTTAGATTTCTAGTGCACTTATGCAGACCACATAGTTTATTGACCATCTTTATCAGCTGGCACAAAAAGGATAATTTATTTTAACAGCAGAAAAGGTGGAAAAGCAGTGGTTGGACTCACCGACAGAATACAAAAAAAACCTTATCGAGTTTGAAAAATACAGTGTCTGAAAAATGCAGGATTATAAACGAAGTAAAAACCCCTTCATCTCACTGAAAAGAGGATAATTTATGATAGTGAAATAAAAGCAGTCGTAATAATATTATTTTGTAATGTTATAAATGAATGATCAAAATGTTTTGTGAATGCTCGTCGCCAGCCATTATTTACGACGTAGGAACAAAATTGTATTGCTCTTTACTTTATTTTTGCGCCAAAATTATTTTATTTATAATGCAGAAGATTATGGTGTATCTCACTACGAAATGAAATAATATTTCGTTTTTACTTATGTTACACGCTTTAAATAACGATTGCACATTCCCTTTTGCCCCATTTTAACTATCCAACAGATGTTACATGGGATTGTATCAGAAATACTGTGCATATCGCCGAGGTCAATAATACTTATACAAGGTCAAGCACACGCTATGCATTCCATGCACTAAAATACTATTGTAGAACTTGTGGAAGAGCGAGTGGTTTGAACAGTTTCAGAGAATTTAGTATGGATTTTATATTGTATTAGGCCAGCTCCATAACAAGAGCAAAAACACAGCTGGGTGGAGGTTATTAGATACGCAACTCTGAGCTCTGGCGTCGGAACTTGATATTAAATTTACATATGAAGTAACCAAAGAGTAAAGTCAATACACATATTTTGCTATATATATTCGTGGTTTTATTTAAATATAAATAAACGTAATATCAACATTTACACATCCGAAGGTTTTTTTATATTCATAGTTCCTTAGTTACATTGGTGAAACTTGCATACAAACTGTATTTCATGACAGTTTGAGATGATTAGTTACCTCAGTATATTCTTAGTAAGGTAGTCTGCTGCTAATTAGTTCTTGAGTAAAGATGCGCCACGGGAATAGTAAACACGCTGTACGTACCACAAGCATTGCTAGACTCGCATCCTTAAACTGTGGTGCCAGTACGGTATCGACTCTTTAGTCACTGTTCTTCATAAAACTTATGCTTATCGATATAATTGAATCGATTTATTGTTTTTGGCTAATTGGATTTTCGCTAACAAATTTCATAACGGTAGAGTTTTAAATATATATATTTACTGTTTTCCCAAATTGTCTAATATATCGATATCGAAACATTTCAAAATATTGTTCTTACTGTATGATTTTTTTCTGACTTATTTCACATTTAAGGATGCTATATTGAAAACAATGTTAGTAAAAATTACCATTATTGATAATTTGTTACCAAAATTATGAGTATTTTTACATGTATATGGTTATAAAACTAACTTTACTTGAAATATTACCGAAAGTAGAGACCAATATAACAATATAAGTTATCTATATAATCAAGTAATCTAGTCACGACCGGTAATTTTGACAATGTTAACACACTCGCCTCTAATTTTGCAGATTTTCCGGCCTAATTACGTTAAAAATACTAAATTACTACATTCTGCTCGATATCACTCTTGTATCATCGTTTTACTTCTATAAAGTTTAAGTTTCTGTTTACAATTAAATCACAAAGTTTCAAGTAAAAATCAATTAGTTGAACAAATTTTCTTTGTAATTAATTTCTTTTTTAATATAATACCAAACGGGTTTTGGTTTTTTTTTTCTGAATTTGATCTGAAAACCGCTAAGTTTTACCTTTTAGAATTAAAGTTAGTCAGTAAAACTTTAAGCTAAAATACGCAGTAGATATGATACTATTGGTTGTTTTAGATATTTACTTGATTTACTCACGTTTTTATATTTGAGAAACTAATATATTACTAATAATAATACTTATGTTGTCTAACCAGTATTTTACTATTGAAATATCTGTCTTATTCTTAAGAAATATATTTTACATAATACAACATGAAGTAGGAAAATCCACTGTGAATATAAATTCAGGTACTTGACGAAATATGTCAAAGGCAGCTATACAAGAATATGTTAACTAGTTTATTTTACCTAATCGTTGGTGAAAACACGTATAAACTGTTCTACTAATATAATTATAAAACTCTGTATATTGTATCAAATATTTGATATTATTAAATATAATTTATTCATGTCATGTGGTAACAAGTCCTAACGTTTTAAATATTATACATAAATTATATTTTGTTTTTTAACTTTAAAAAATACTTTTACTTTGTTGTTAGTATATCTGACTCAAAAGAAGCCTTGAATATAAAACATTCATTACCTCCTTTAATTAAAATGATTTTTAAAAATTCAAAAGGTCAGCATTAATGGTACGTTACAGTATAGAATATGTAGGTTTTTAACACTTTTTTCACCCTTACTCATTATTCATTTTAAATGCCTTTTTCGATGTTTCATCTCGTGTTGTAAAATCAGATCATGATTAAATATAAACACTGGGGGGGATTGAATAAAACGTGTACTGTATATTAGATTCGTGGCGTAAGAATGAATCAACAGTTTTTGCATGGTACTAAGTTAAACAGAAACGCTTTGGGAGACTAATTAATTGTTAATTATCATAGAATTAGTCAAAGTTTGAGACCAGCCATGTTTGAGCTGAGCTTAACAAAAGAGCGTTTCTAAGGTTACTTGATCTCAACTTCGATAAACAGTTTAACTGCGAAGAGTCAGTTAATGTAGCTCATTAGACTGGTTTATACTTACTTTTATAAGCAATGTATTTCATGTTTGTGTCAGACGTTATATTGATACCATTTACACCATTTATTCTACAATTATACAGCAATAGTTATATTTCTCAAATTACTAACGTAACAACATAGCTGTGTTACATATTTAACAAAGTAAATAGTAGATTTTTTCATTAAGAAAACACATAAGTTATGATATATATAAGTATATTTATTGACAATACCTGCAATATATGTTAAATATACAGCATTGCAAGTTGTATTGAGAGTAAAATTCTAACTCTAAATTATTTTATTAACTTAAGACAAGAAGCTGACAGACTACCCATTGCTCTTAGTCCTAAAAGGAACTTTGCGCTTTTTTGGGACTTACAGGATATTTAGGATGGCTAAAGATGGGGGATCCCATGACGAGAGTCAGCGGATACTACATCTCAGTTGTGTCACCGAAGAAGAGGGAAGGCCTCTCTATTTTCGCCTCTCCCGTGAAAGCGGACAGGGGACAGGGAGCAGAGGGCTAGCAACATCCTGTGAGACTTACGGAGCTCCAACAGTTATTCTCAGTAGTAGGCTAGACCCTAGGGGTTCGCCCTGGTACCCTAATATCTCGGTATTTGCGGTTAGTAATTTGCCGCTCCTGGGCATCCATGGGTTCACAAGATATATGTTTGACACGTGTGGTATAAATGTAACGAATGTAGATTCAACTGGAAAGTGTAAAAAATCCAGAAGTGACGCTTTCTGATGGGGATCTAAATTACTGAATTCAATTGATTTTACTCAATTAAAGAAAATGTACTTTTTAATTCTCATTTTAATTTGTGTATTATTATAATATTGGGAAGTCACGAGGTATGAAACTATCCCCTTAAACCAAAGCGCCTAATTGTGTGATGAAATTAAACCTTTTAAGTAATAACTGTAAATTGAAATTATATATATGATATACGTATGATGTTTTCTGAAGAAAAACTTGTCATTGTTTATAAACTGTTGAAAAAGATATAAATTTAATAGATATGTGACAAATATTTTTATATGTATATTTAAAACTTGAATCTTTAAACACAATTGGTTGGCTCGCAATGATGAAAAAGCTTGGGAGTTACTACATTTCTGTACTTTTAAGATCCATGGTCTTTTCGGTGCAAGTTTTATGATTTTTAACATTTTTAACTTGCCAAATAGGTTTCATGTCAAAACCTGAGTTCTACGGCCCAGATGGGTCTTTATCATAGACCACTATCACATTGAACGGAAATAGCTAAACATTTATTTCATAAAAATTGTAGACATAACGGAGTATTTGCTGAAACATAAACTGATCAGCTAAGTTTTACGAAATAGGCCGAAACATTTGTTTATATTTAAATATTAGAGCATATTATTCGGATATCAAAGAGAAAGTTACTATCTTATATTTTTTCCACACTGCGCTCGTATGGAATTTAAACTATTAATTGCTTTGAGAGTACTTTTTTAACTTTTTTATATTACTTACAAAAAGAAAGATGTGAATTTTTACCATAAGTTACTGAAACTTTTGACAATTTGGCATGGCATATTTTCTGTGGTTTAAGAAAAACAAGATGAATAAACATCAACATGTATCTTTGAGCCACTCGTTTTGGTCTACAATAAAAAAAGATATATGGGTTGAAAAAACTTATTATAAAATATATTTTCAAATTTTGCTTGAACTTAAAAAAACTTTTCACCCTTCTCAAGGACCAAGAAAAAGAAATCTACTGTAACACCAACTAATATCTTAGACTAGAAGGAATTTGACCCCTCGAAACCGAAGTTCGTGTCGAAGGCCTTAATATGTATATACTCTGTTTATAAAGGGGTCCCGAACTTCTTTGGTTGATATAATTCGTAATTTCAAACGAGAAAATTCATATGAATATAGGTTTTCATGTCAAGTAACAAAATAATCAGTATAGTTAAAAAATATTTACAAAATAAAAATCTTGATATCCATTTGAGTGGCATCAGCTATGGTAATAAGCTGACATGTTTGCTGCTCCTGGCTTGTGCAAGCGTATATTTTAATTGGTCGCGTTCGCTTATTAGTTGACAGATTTCGTATATAAAAATTGCAAAATAGTTAGTATCATGTAAAGTTTTTATAACGTATGTAAACATTCGTTGTAGGATTTCGATGAAAAAGTACTGATTGAATTGTTTTAAAGATTGGTATGTGGTAAATATTTTATAACTGTATTTCAAAAGGCGCAATGCTTTTAATATTATAAAAGTCACTTAATTATTTTAAATTTTTCATCTTATTTGTCATAATATATGTGCAAGGTTTGGCACCTGTTGCTTTCCTAGGACTATAGTCTCTCTGTACAATTTGTTTTATAAAATCTATACAATGGTAGCTAGTGGCTAAACGATTTCACCATGTTTTGTTTGCAACATGAGTAATACCAGCTACAGAAGTTTGTGACACCTTTTTCTGAACACCCTGTATACTTCTGACTGAGGCAACAAGATATGTCTAAACTGTAGTGTCGGAATATATTTCATTCGAACTATAAGTGGTCCTCCACACTCAAACCCTGATATAAGTCAGACACAATTTTATTTAACCTTCGCTACTCTTAACCATGAGCACTCAAAATAATGACCCTGAAGTATATGCTTACTTACCTTTACGTCCTTTTAATATAAAGGCTGCTGACTTTGGTCTATATCACATGCTGTTAGAAAAAAGTAATGTATCAAATTAAAAAAATGTACTTATTTTGTTTGTGAGAATCCAACATTTATTTAAAAACGTAAATTATTTTGACACTAAAAGCTAGTCAACAAGAAAATGAGTGATTATGACTTATGTCTTTTTATAGTGTTTTCACATAATTAGATTATCTGTTCTTGTCACCCCTGTTTCCAGCACAAAGCATTACCGACAAAATTAAGGTAAAACTGGTCAGGGGGCAATGTGGTGTTAACTTCCACTATTGGACAGTAAACATGTCGCCGAGGGACTTTTCTAACCTGGCTGGACACAGTTAATAAACAATGCGCGACAATACTATCCATTTGCCACCATTTATTCATTGGTTTATTCTTGCTACACAGTAATGTATTTTATACTGTGGTGTATGTGGAACATTATACCTACACAAAGTGTACTATAGGAAAATCGGAGTGTGGAGTTGTTTTAGGTTAACGTAACAATTAGTGTATGCTAATTTTGAAACATCAATATATAGTGCAGCATATGACCTACAAGAAATATAACGCATTATATTATAGGTGCTGATAGTCAATTTGAATGTTATATGCGTACGATCTGTTTTAAGGGCAGCCAATGTCAAAGAAGTGGTATTTTTTCCGTTTTTTGTGGTTATAATTGAAAGTAAACTCAAAAATATCCCGTTTCCAATGGTGCATAACATAGTACTAATGACAGTATTCATATTCTCTATCAAATACGCTTTATAAACGTTTAAACTCATGTTTTACAATGTTCGCATCGCAATATTTCTGGTGATGAGGACTCTCATGCATATGGCGCTGTTTGTAAAGCTAAATCATATGGGGTGGAGGTGCACATTTATAAATTACCATGTATTGGCCATATGCAGAAACTCATGGCCACAAGTTTGCACAAACAGAGTTAATACAAAGTTTAAGGTAATAATAACAAACTGTGTACTGTTGTGCTTGCCAGCATAATAATTAAGTGTAGTAATATTGTATCATGAGTAGTTATTAGATCGTATGACTCATATTTTTTAAACGTTTTTTGAAAACAGAATGCACAGTAGTCTATTGATTTCTATAGATTTCAAACCAAAATAGTTTGTGTGCACATACATTTTTCATTGGATTTCGACTACTGGATTCCAATTTTTTTTTCATAAATCCATAACTCTAAATTACTTTGGATATATTGCTATTGAATATACAGTTCAAGCCACTTGTAGCTCGTTTTAGTGTTAGTAAACATTGCATATTCAATATTATTTATCTTTTCAAACTGCAAAATACCAGTCAGAAAATAATTTTTAATCATCTGAATAAAAGATTTTGCTAAATATTTATGTGGCTTCTTATAAATTAGTTATAAATAAGATTTTATAAAAAGAATAATACTATATTGGCCAAGCTATTTAAAAATTCTTTATAGAAAACCATTTTGTGAAATACTAATATTTTAGCAGAATATTTTAATTTGTTGAGATGATGACAGGATTTTGGACATTTTCCATCGTTTTTTGTTACACACTACGCCGATCGCCGATTGGAAGTTTCCTCTATATCATGCTCCAAATATCACGCTTTCTGTCCATGCTTAACCTTAACCATGAGGTTTTCTGTCACGTGAATTTAATCCACGAAACATTCGTGCTATATATTTGCAGCATGTAACACTGGGAAATGTGTAAGGTCCTATCTTCTTTTTAAATAGAGTTTTGTTAATAACAAACTATTGAAATAAAAAAAATACTTAGCCTTTAAAGAAAGTTGTGTGGCACGTGATGTTTAACTCGAATAGTTAAATATTTCCAATTATTAACGTTTGTCCAAAATCTTTCACACAACACCAGGTTATTTGTTATGAGGTAAAATTTAACTAGAAACAAAATATAATACTATTTAATTAGAATAACTTTACCTTTCACCTGTCATAGCATAGTTTCTTAATTGAAGGATAGATTCCTGTGATGTCTTAAAATATATTAAAAGGCTGGAAATTGTCAAACAAAAACAATATTTTACCACACCATGACAAATTTAGTGTAGCTGGTTTAAAAAATACTGAGCCTTTAAAGAAAGTTGTGTGGCACGTGATGTTTAACTCGAATAGTTAAATATTTCCAATTATTAAAGTTTGTCCAAAATCTTTCACACAACACAAGGTTATTTGTTATGAGGTAAAATTTGACTAGAAACAAAATATAATACTATTTAATTAGAATAACTTTACCTTTTACCTTTTAGCATAGTTTCTTAATTGAAGGATAGATTCCTGTGATGTCTTAAAATATATTAAAAGGCTGGAAATTGTCAAACAAAAACAATATTTTACCACACCATGACAAATTTAGTGTAGCTGGTTCATCTTCACCTGCACTAAGGTCGCAAGCAAAATTACAAACCCTAGTACATTTCATTGTATAGATTTTCTGGGTACAGATAGACCGGTTTAAATTTACGCACAAAAGAAATCTTTCATCCTCATGACAAATAATAGAGAAAATGTCTTAGTCTGCTGAGCCACAGGTAATAAGCCCAGTCATCTGATTTTTCATAGTACGACATGTACAAACATAGAACTCATTCTGGTCTTTGTAGAAATTCAAAGAGGATAGATCGAATATTTCTCGAGATAACTTGTGACATGATACATTCACATTTTGTCCATTTAGTTTTATAGCAGTGTTCAAATAAAAGCAAAGTACTACAACGTAAGAGAGCGCTGAAGTGAAATACTGTCACCGACTCTCAACATTGACTCCAGCCTTTTATGTTTCCTTTTTGCTCTGTGAATAAAAATGTCATTGATAAAATCTCATACTGTTGTACACAGTTTGCTTTCAAACACATTTATTCAGCTATTTTTCCATTAACAACATCGTTATCCTTAAAGGCAAGGTAAAAATATTTACTAGCGCTCAGGAAAATCCCATAAAGTGATACCCAAAAACCATCGAGAACAGTGTACCTCATATATAAATACGGCTTTTTACAGAGTTGCAAGTCTATAGGACAGAAATTAAAAATGTCCACTCCCACGAGTGACAGGCTTCTATATAGCTCAGCCAATTATCGTTCACTGCGAAAATAAATAGTTGAAATGGTGATAAAGCGAGATAACGTAACCAGTAAGTGTAATGCAGTGTTTCACATGCTCACAGGTTGTCACAAGTAACAGAGAGTAGACGACACGATGACGCGACATGACACTTCCTGTGTTGTTTCTAGTTCAACAGACTCATGTACTTGTTATAACTTTGACTTGAGAACTCGTAATCCTACCACTTTATCTAGGTTCGTCGTTTTATAGTTTGTTTTATTAACTTCAAGAGTGTATTATTTTAGCTGCGAAAATTGTACCGAATAACTGTTTATATTTTCATTGGACATTGTATTGTGACTAATGAATTAAATCCTTATATAATCATGTGTTATATTTACTTTTTTTAATACATTAAGTTCTTATCTACAGTACAGTATCATATTTCATATTTAAAATTGTTTCGATTTGTAAATTGCATACGTGTATGGTTCTTATTTTATTCATTATACGCGAGAATGTATTGAATAGGTTATAATACTTACATCTATTGTCAAAATTTATTTTCATAATAACAAGAGAAAACCGAGATATTTTTTAAGCAATATATTTCAATAAACTGTATTCCAAAATATATTTGGATAAAATACGAAATTTTGTATTTTCATAAATTTATAATTTAGAATAGAATACAATGCTTACATATGCCAAAACCAAATGGGGCCAGCACTAGCCGTATGCGGCTGTGTATCACATTATGCAGGGTCGGGTTGCGGTAGAGTGGCGGGGTTAACCGAAGGTGGCTGAATCTACTTCAAAACGTGCCTCTTCTCGGTTGGGACGCTCTTAAATTATTTATGATTTTACCCTTCCTCGCTTAAACAAGTAAAATCTCGCCCTAAGGTCTCTGTAATTACAAATTCTTTTGAAATGGATTGAAATTATTGATTTAAATTGTACTAACAATGTCAAGCACCAATTGTAAATGGAGTAGACACTTTTCAGTTTAATGTAAAATGTAAAGAATATACCTTTGACTTAAAAGGCATTAAACGTAAGTTTCATGATGAACAATAATGTAGAAAACTTTTGTTTGAATACTGGTATTGGTACATGTTGCTGAAATGGAAGCTTGCTTAATCGTTTGTTAAATCCGATCTATAAGAATTGATCGTTTAAAACTTCATTGTAAAAACTTCATTGTAAAACTTCATTGTGGTCTACTCTGTAGAGTAGACCACAACTTATTTTCTTACAACATAACACAATACAGTCACTGAGATTCACTTTCAGACGGTATAACATAATATTAAGGCATTAAAAGTTAAATAAAATAAACAATAAGCTCACCTGGCTGGCTACAATTAACTAAAACAACAAATTTAGTCATTATATCCTGAGTACACAAAATTATCTTGTAAAACAGATAATTATTCGGTTCTACAGAAAAGACGAATGAGGACTCTTTTATAACACTTTTAAATTAGTTTAACACATATGACACATAAACAGTCGCTTACGTGAATACACAATTAAGAATCATAGCCAATGGTGTAATTTAGCGGGTACAACGGTTATCGCAAGATAACCGGATCAAGCAACGTCGAGCGTGGCTGTTGCATGGATGTGTGACCGCTGAGCGATTCTGTCCTTGCAAGCAGCCCGTCTGCCCGGCCATTGGTGGTGGTTCGTAAGTCACCTTTAAACCGTTGGTCCCAGGGCTCCTTAGTCCTAACTTCGCCTGTTGAAATAAGACAACTATACTTTACAATTATACTGGTATACGTTAAAGTTATATAAAATTATACCAGAATTTTGGACATTTGAAATTACGTTTGAAATTCGAACAGTACTGTGTACACTTGAAAAGTAAATCAATCTTATCACGTAATTGTTACAACATAATTCTTAAAAAATAAAACAATCTTACTAATGTATTACTAATTCTATTTTTTAGATTTTTCACGTATTTCTTCACGTTTCGAGCAAAATGTACGACTATTGCTCAAATAGTCGAGAATTGTTTATATTATTTTTTGGTCAAACTTCTTTACCAAGACTAAAATTTTGAAAATTTTTGTTGAGTACTTAAAATAATATTTTTTTGAATGAACCACCACCTGTTACTTTTTCGTTTTGTTTTTCTGCTTATTTCGTAGTTTTTCTCTCGAAACCAGAATACCTTTGGTGACTCAAGTTTCTTTGCCTTCTTTGGAAAAGTGTTGAGATGGAAATGAAAACATTCATTGACAATTTTAAACTGCTGCTCTACGGGATGTGAACATTTTAGAAAATTCCATTTTCCTTTAGAGAGGGAAGCGTTGTGGAGAGTAATATTTTCTGGCCTTGTGTCTCTTATTGTTGTGGTACTTTTTGGCTCTCTCGCGATTTGATTTCCACTAATGAGAGCCTCTTTGCCGTAGTGGTCCAAGTTGATATGTTGAAAGTAAATCACGAGTGAATAAATCATAAATATAAGCAAGAATGCATAGCTATAACCTTTCAGACCATGATAAAAATATTTTTTTGTCTACTCTTTCTCAGTTTTTAACGAAACAGTATTTTACTATAAATTATTGCTATATGTAGTAGTAAGCAAAATTATAATTAGTTTTTACTCATTAAAATGTATTGATATAGCTTGTATTTATTACTAAATTGAATATCGTATTTCCCTTTGATTGATACTTCTAAAAACCATAATTTTTTATAGTTCATACAGTGTTATTAAATCGTGTTTATTTTCTTTTCCTTCTTAGAGGTGGTACAATCCAGATACAAATTACCACTATACTTCTTTAACAAATGTTTTTGACAATATACTGTAACTATAAGTAGTCTATGTGTCACCTCGTTAAGCCTTTACACGGGTATTGCGGAGAATTTAACAATCAAAGTTTATGTTATCCATCTAAAAGTGTACAGTGGTTCTTAAAACTCTTAATACATGTGTATAATGTTAAATATATAAGTATAACTTATGCGGATCTATGTGTCAACTCGTTAAGCCTTTACACGGGTATTGCGGAGAATTTAACAATCAAAGTTTATGTTATCCATCTAAAAGTGTACAGTGGTTCTTAAAACTCTTAATAAATGTGTATAGTGTTAAGTATATAAGTATAACTTATGCGGATCTATGTGTCAACTTGTTAAGCCTTTACACGGGTATTGCGGAGAATTTAACAATCAAAGTTTATGTTATCCATCTAAAAGTGTACAGTGGTTCTTAAAACTCTTAATAAATGTGTATAATGTTAAGTATATAAGTATAACTTATGCGGATCTATGTGTCAACTTGTTAAGCCTTCACACGTGTATTATGGGGAATGCCACAATCAAAGTTAATGTCATCCATCAACAAGTATACAGTGGTTATTAAAACTCATAATAATGCGTAGAATTTTAACTATATAATTAATAGTCAGACATAAGATTTTTGCTATTTACTGTTCCCGGCTGCATGTTATAAAAACTAAACTGGTTGTTGTAGCAACAGAACGTCGTTTTGCCCTGTACGCTGATGCGTTTAATTTCTTTTTTCCTGTAGGATTGATGACACTGCACCCCTGCCATGTTCGCGCAAGCTCTCCATCGTGGAATTACGAGTTTTATGCATGAAGTGACAAAAAGGTGGTTTTAGTTTGGATTTAAACTTTCTTATTGACGTTGTTTTTTTTAGTTTAGGAATTTGCTGCCTGTTTTCTTATAAAAATATATATGTGAAAAAACCTTAGCAATTAAATTTTACTATTTATTTCTTGCATTAATTTCAGAAACCCTAAATACAATTTAAATGAATTTTATACTGAGGTTGTGTACATTGATACCCAGCCCTCCAAGGGTTTAAATAATCAAGTATGAAAGAGTGTGTCACACCTTTCAAAAGATAATTATATTATGCAGTTGCAATTCCGGTTTTAAGTTTCACAAAAGTTTAATTTTATATCACAAACATATTTTATAGGAAGTTCTTGTCAAAAGATCATGTTAATTTAACATTTTATCATCAAAACATAATATTTGTAGATTAAAACTTTATAGCTGATTATTGAATTGTTCTTCATTTGTTGTTCCTCTGATTTCACGTGCCTGTTCTAATTCTAATATTGTAATAAGATCGGAATGAAGATAAGTTCTATGGTATATTTAGTATTGGAATTATAAAGAGCTATTTTGTATGTTTTTGGAAGATTTTATTTATTAGATGCTACATTACATTACTCTTAAATGTAATTTATTAATTTTATCGTTTGTAAATTTTACCTTCCATAAAAAACAAGATGAGCTCCTTAATCTATAGTTATTGGCTCTATTATAAGGTAGTACGTGGTTTATCTTAGACTTCAGCTCAATAAAAACAGAACATTTTATGACCAGTTATAAAATTCTTCAATAAATTGGATCTATTCTGCGCAGTAAAACAAGCACATATGTTTTGCTGCTGCGCTCTTATTGGAACTCTTGTCAGGTAAGAAATACTGCAATTAACACTGTTCTAGTGTATTGAAATCAATCTTAAACTGTTCAAATGCAATAACATGTATAGAGAGTATTAGTAAAAAAGGAAATTAATTCAAAAAAAAATAATAACCGAATTACGTTTAGTATGTACCGATGTTTAAAGCTCAGTGCAATTCAAAAATATATTTAAGAAACTATTGCAACACTGTTTACAGGACGAACTATGAGTAGGTCTGAGCAACTATACTTAAGTACATAAGGATAACATAAAGTATATATAATAGTTATGAATGCTGTAGTAAACATTAGGAATGTTTACTTTAAATTTATATTTCTCATTTTATCCACTATAATTTTTAGATTAGCAACGAAAGAGTTTTGATTTGCATGCGTCATTTCTGAACATATTTTCAGGTTCCCTTTTAAACCTTATTCTATCACTCCTCACAAGCCACTGGATTATGTGGGGACCATATGAAAGAGACTAAAGAGGGGATTCGATATAGAAACAAGTCTAAGATACTGATAAAAGTATTACGGTTGTAGACAGGATTTGCTTCTGATTTATCTGTAACTAAGATCAAAGTTCGACATCCTTTACTGTGTGGATCTACTCTCATACACGACAACCGAAAGGTATTTCATTAAGACCTTAAATACTATGCAAAATAATGATACAAAATATTTAACTGTCATCATTGCATATTTAAAAATATTTCAATAGTTATAAAACAATACAAACGTACTAGGCAACATAGTTAAATATGAAACTAACACAAATATACTATACATTACGTGTAAACATATACTACAAATTCTATTGGAAAGGTATAATACATCTGCGTGTAATTTTAGCAATCAGTCAAGCACTACGTGTTGTGTAGGGCTGTTTCATTTGCTGTGCAAATTTAATAACCTAATAAGTGGGAAATTGAATAGAAGTTGATTAGTGGCAAATTGATTGCTATCATTAGGCTGTGAATGGATGAACAGTATTATTGGCGGAAACTGCCTCAACACCACATTTAAGCTGTTTCATTAAACCATTATTTCACAATTACTACAAGACAGTTAATTGTTGTATTAGTACGAGGAAGGAATACGCTAAACCACGTGTCGTGAAACAGCCTTCAGTCAGGTAACGTGCAAAGCTTTAAGGGTATAATTACCTTCATTACTATACCACATGTTAAAATTTAATACAATTGTATAAATTTAATAACTCTGTGATTTTATCGTTGCTATCGCCGTCACATATCTTATAATGTAAACGTTTTCACTAACGCCAAACTAAATCATGTAGAGTGACATGCACCATTTTAGAACTCTAAGTTACTACGGATACAGCAAACTTTGTCGTACAAACAGGTCGGCATGCTCTGTACGTCTATATTGCTAATACAAATTATTGGTTTAGCAAATGAACGCTGCATCAGGATGCATTCTAAGTAGTGTGAGGCACCATTTGTTTCACATGGATTTTGGAAATAGCAGATGTAATTTATATGGAACAAACAAAGGGCACTCTAAACTATTATGCAAATATTCTTGGATATCACTTGAAATAACCGTACATTTATACTTCCTTACCTAAGTCCTACGTAAGACTGGAACTATCATAACAAGTGCACTACAATATCTGACACAGTATGTTATAGTTATGCCATGGTTGTAATTATCTCTCCACATATCGTTGTCATAAACGGGTAGAAATAAACAGATGGCCTGAAATGACATTGTTCCAGTTTCTCGCTTGAAAGGGTACGCTGCCAGTTGGCCAATGACTTTTAATTTTTTGTTTTCAATTTCAAAATATTGCAAGATTCTTTAATACTGTCTAACTTTATTAATGGTATTCAATAAATGGAATATGAGTTATAATATAATTAATATTACAATTATAACTGACATTTTAATTGAGCATTACAATCTTAGGAATCGTTTGAGCTTGTCTCAGAAGTTATCTTACTACCCTTATTCATCTGAACCAATCAGGCCCAGTGGCATAATATTCAACGTACTTTGTAGTTGCCTTTTACGGATCAGAATGCGTACTTGTTGATAGTGAACACATTTTTGTGAACAGTTTGAATTTGTACGTAGGATGTTGCCTATATGAATTCATCGATTAGTTTCACATTTAAATCAGAGGCTTGTCATAGCCTAACCAAACAGTCTTTATAAAATACCCAATCTGTCTTCTTATTAAAATCCTAAGAATGCAGCATTTCTTTAATTAGTTCTTTTTAATACCGCCTACATCTTTTGTTAAATTTGCCACTATGGTATTTTAAAATTGAATGCTTATTCAATTTATATGTAAAGTAGTATATTTTGTGTGATTTGCTCACTGAAATAATGAAGTTATTGTTGGCAACGTAATGTCCATGTAATCAAAACAGATGCCAAAACGAAAGTTTAATTTATGGGAAATAGTTTATTACAAATTTTAATTACATTCAATGACTCCTGACGTAATAAATATGTAAGCTGATGAAAGTAATGTTTCCACTGGTTATGAAATACACTTTTACAGAAAACTGAAAGACTTCATACAGATTATCAAATAAATGTAAGCCACGCTCTTCTATGAATGGATCCTCTGCTCGACTTATTATATAAACGCATTATACTACTAGAAAACAAAAATTATACTATTAGGTTGTTGCACCAAGTAGTTATTATATTTTAAAAATACTGTACAATATTGGGAAAATATGCATATGTTAAAGTATGTCGCATAAAAATGTTTTGTCTTTATATTAATAAAAAAGGGGATATATTATAAGAAAATAGTTTAATTGCTGTGCTGACGAAGTTTCCGCCAGATATAGTGTTCATCAATTGAAACATTGTCGATTGAAGTTTATTCGCCACTAATGATCTATTATTCAATTGGTGATAATTAATGTGTTATGAATTTTGCAGACCAAATGAATCCACTAATCACCATATAGATTCTGATTCATATTTCAATTGTCATATATTAATAGTCTAAGTTATGAATATAATTGTTTGAAAACTTATAATATGACTTTTCTTTATTATGTCATCACATTCTTAATACAATTTGCATAACCAGTAACCATGTAGAAATAACCTAACTAAAAATAGGTATTCTTGAAAATGTTATTATTCAACTATTTAGTTACCAGTTAAGATTTAATTTTTGAAACGTTAGAATAGTCTTTTAAATTATTTCTACTTATTTTAAAAACCTGAAGTAAAACTAGGCTTTTTATCGTCTTTTACAAACAATGGACGTTAAAACGTCTGTCTAGTCGTAACTTGCACTGCTTCATATTAATGGTTTGTTTTATCTGAGTTCTTCTTTATTACTCGTGTTATTAGTCTGTTAGTATTCAGTTGCCCTTTCATAATACGAGTATAAGCACTAGAGGTATTGTTATACTACATGTATAAGGCACTGTTTAATGACTGTATTAAGCACTAGATGTATTGTTATTCTACATGCATAAGGTACTGTTAATGACTGTATTAAGCACTTGATGTATTGTTATTCTACATGCATAAGGCACTGTTAATGGCTGTATTAAGCTCTAGATATATTGTTATTCTACATGCATAAGGTACTGTTAATGACTGTATTAAGCACTAGATGTATTGTTATTCTACATGATAAGGTACTGTTAATGACTGTATTAAGCACTAAAGGTATTGATATTCCACATGCATAAGGTACTGTTAATGACTGTATTAAGCACTAGATGTATTGTTATTCTACATGCATAAAGTACTGTTAATGGACTGTATTAAGCACTAGATGTATTGATATTCCATATGCATAAGGTACTGTTAATGACTGTATTAAGCACTAGATGTATTGTTATTCTACATGTATAAGGTACTGTTAATGACTGTATTAAGCACTATATGTATTGATATTCCACATGCATAAGGTACTGTTAATGACTGTATTAAACACTAGATGTATTGTTATTCCACATGCATAAGGTACTGTTAATGACTGTATTAAGCACTAGATGTATTGTTATTCTACATGTATAAGGTACTGTTAATGACTGTATTAAGCACTAGATGTATTGTTATTCTACATGCATAAGGCACTGTTAATGACTGTATTACGCACTATATATATTGTTATTCTACATGCATAAGGCACTGTTAATGACTGTATTAAGCACTAGATGTATTGTTATTTCACATGCATAAGGTACTGTCAATGACTGTATTAAGCACTATATGTATTGATATTCCACATGCATAAGGTACTGTTAATGACTGTTTTAAGCACTAGATGTATTGTTATTCTACATGTATAAGGTACTGTTAATGACTGTATTAAGCACTAGATGTATTGATATTCCAAATGCATAAGGTACTGTAATGACTGTATTAAGCACTAGATGTATTGATATTCCAAATGCATAAGGTACTGTAATTACTGTATTAAGCACTAGATGTATTGATATTCTACATGCATAAGGTACTGTTAATGACTGTATAGCTAATTTAGCCTGTTTAAAGGTCATTCTGTTGCACGTATCATCTGTAATTAAGAACAAGTGAATATATAGACTAAGGCACAATATAATTAAATACTATATCATACATTGCAGACCTGTTTGCACTGATAAAAAAAACTACGCCCTTTCACTAAAAAAATTGTTTCATAGTTTTTGATATTCGTAGAAGGCTTGTTTATAGGTCTGTATATTATTGTTTTTCTGATATACAAAATGTATATTGGTTACGTAAATAAGGCATATATTAAGTCATCGATGTCTACACGATTAGTTACCTTTGAACATAAAAATACTTATCTTATCATACTTTATCTTAAAAATGTGGTTGTTTCACATTTTTTAAAGCTTACCATCTTCACTGCAATACTAGCCAAGTACTGGCGTTGGGAACTCGGGAATATTTCGTAACGGTCTACCTCAGTCGGTTTATTAATGTCAAACAAACAAAATGTAAGGAGTATTTTTGAAACAGGTGTTCCAATGGGTAGACAAGTTTTAATTTAATTTTCATTATTTTAAAGTATAGAATAATTTTAACTTACCGCAGAATTTTATATCTTACGTAACATTTTAAGCGTAAAACTAAATCACGTAATTACTTAGCATTCCTGGAATGTAATAGTGTGTATTGTGGGCAGCTTTAATATACTAGTAGTATCCCGTCAATATACCAGAAACATATTTTAAAATAAGTTGAAATTTAGTGGTTTACAAATGAAAATTGTATAAATGGAGCATAAATGGAGTAAATTTAACACTATTACCGTGGTACATCCATATTGATAGACACAGATATAATTTTTTACCTTCCTTTATAAGTTTATAATTAATAAGTTAAAGATGTATAATATTCCTTTATAAAGCTAAAATATGTATTTCTATTAATATGAACAAAATTTAGTCAGAATAATTATTGATCGTATAGATTTCTATTCATGAAATTTAAAAATGCAATGTAGTGTACGAGAGACAACGGAAATAAATGTGAAATTGAGTGTAAGTTAATAATGGGGTAGCTGATGGATGTGAAAGGAGCTATTATTGACAGCTTCTCTCTGTATGGAACACACAGAATACAACATGTAACAATTACACCGGGACGTAATCGAGATCTGTCGGTTGTTTGGAAAGTTCATAAAAGTATTACGCTTTTATAACGCATATTAATATTATAAAGCGTGTGACAATCCATACACTTTATATTGTACGATGTCATTAACCGGCTTTTACTTTTGAAAAACGTTATTATCACAGTGTTTCAAAGAAATAAAACTACTTTATAATGATGGTATTAATATCAACGTTAGTCTTCTGGTCATGTCCATTCTGTATTGGCCGAGCTTTATTGAAGCCTATAATTGAGAGGTTAGTCTAATGTAATGTTATTCTGTCTATCCACACGATATCTAGAGAACTAACTGGCCTGTGGACTTTAAATTTTACAGGAAGTTGGAATTCTATATAAGAAAGATCTACATTGATTGTAACGAATGTGATTTTATGTGATTTGGTTTAATGTTAACGAGCAAAATTTTTCGTCGTTAAGGATAGTTATTTTGGTTAATGATTATGGTAACGAAACATTCTAAATGAATGGGAATTATAAACAAACCGACTTTATCCATACGATATTTGAACATTTTATATAATACTCTTGTCACTGCTAGTAATTGTGACGTTGTTAACACACTCGCCGCCAATGTAGCAGATTGTCCGGGTGTAAATCAATGATTCACGATTGATTTATTATCAGCGCTACGTCACTGCTAGAAATTGTGACTCTTGTTAACACACTCGCCGCCAATGTAGCAGACTGTCCAGGTGTAAATCTATAATTCACGATTGATTTGTCATCAGCGCTACGTTTCTGATAGTAATTGTGACATTGCCAACACACTCGCCGCCAATGTTGTAAATTGTCCGGGTGTAAATCTATAATTCACGATTGATTTGTCATCAGCGCTACGTTACTGATAGTAATTGTGACATTGCCAACACACTCGCCGCCAATGTTGTAGATTGTCCGGGTGTAAATCTATAATTCACGATTGATTTGTCATCAGCGCTACGTTATTGATAGTAATTGTGACATTGCCAACACACTCGCCGCCAATGTTGTAGATTGTCCGGGTGTAAATCTATAATTCACGATTGATTTGTCATCAGCGCTACGTTTACTGATAGTAATTGTGACATTGCCAACACACTCGCCGCCAATGTTGTAGATTGTCCGGGTGTAAATCTATAATTCACGATTGATTTGTCATCAGCGCTACGTTATTGATAGTAATTGTGACATTGCCAACACACTCGCCGCCAATGTTGTAGATTGTCCGGGTGTAAATCTATAATTCACGATTGATTTATCTATTTATATTCGCTGCCAATGTTCCAAATTTTCCCTGGTGTAAATCAATAATTCACGATTGAGGACTGCTGTATCGTCGGCGGTACATTACGGCCGATAATTATGACATTGTTAACATATTCGCCGTCAATGCTGCAGATTGTATAGTCTGATTCAATTTTAAACTTTCAAATTAAGTTGCAATAATTGTTAAGCTGTGTTTAATTAGAGTATAGCACTATTTATCGCGCATTTAAAATTAGTTTTATTGACAATTTGCAGTTTGCTGATTCATTGTTGTTGATTTATTATAGTTAAGCAGCTTATACACTCTTTTCAGAAGACTAAATGGTTGTCACATTCTTGAATATACCAAGTTTTCAGTATATAAAAATTATATACCTACAACCATCTAACTCTTTTGACATAATAATTGTACTGTTTTTTTAAATGTCCTGCATTGTCACATTAATAAATCACATGTATAGAGTACAATTCTCTATCGTAAAACTATTACATTTATAATCATCGATGGTGACAGTGTCAAAGAAACTGTTTACGATAATCGGTTCAATTATTTAGTTTTATTATTAAAAGTACCTAAAATAAATGTTAAAGGAAACTATTAGTTATCGACATCTTTTTATTTTAAAGTAACAATACAAATTTTATTTTAATGTAGTTTTCCACTCCTCACCTAAATGTTATAATCAATATTTCACACGACAAATATTATTTAATGTGATAGAAGATATTTTGTTTAATCACGTTAATATAAACTGTACGTGACTTATGAAGGAGTTATTCTCGAAGAGATTAGTGAATAATTGAACTAAGGGTTCTAGATATTAACATGGTTCTAAAACACCAGTGGCCTCATTGTATTTACAAAGGGATAAAGTTAACTCTGAACTCTGAGTTCGCTGTGGCTTGAATTATACTTCTATTCATACTTAGCATAAGAGGATTCTCCATTAATGAGTACTTGGTTTGAACATCAGACCAACCTAAGGACATCGAACTTATAATCATTCCTGTAATGTTGTGCAGTGTTGAGACCCAAGTAGCTTTATGATGTCTCAATGGTACGATGTATAACTTTACTATAACTATATCTAAATTAACGGCAAAACTTTATAAAATTCGTTACGATTGCTATATTCTGTATTTGGTTTCATTCATAAAGAGATAAGCTGTCAACAATAGGTTCAATCAGATACATATGTTAACCGTTTAATAGGTTAAATACAGGCCATATTTCTTGCATTTCATTCTAGTTTATGCTGCAGTATTTTATGTACAGTTATGTTTTTAATCCAAACAATATTTTCAATGTTATTAATTATTTGGCTGAGCGTTAGTTAAGCCTGCCACTCGAGGGACTGAAAAAAGGTAATTTCTGTCTGTCTGTATGTCCACAAAATATCTCGAGAAAAACAAATCAATAGACTTGAAAATTGCATGAGTCTTAAATTTGAATGGTCAGTATCATGTTTGATGATAGTGCATGTCACTACTTGGGATTCACAGGAGCTTTTACTTTGGTTTTATGGATGACTATAATGGCTAAGAGGATGTGGCAGAAAAATTAGATTTATACAATAACTCCGTACAATTACATGGCATTATAACAAGTAACATAGTAAAATCAACTTGAAATCTTTCCAGCAAACTCAGTAAAGCCTGCTGACACGCGAAGAGTAATTATATCTTAATTATTCTTCGTACTAAGGTAAATTTATCAACCAAAATTACACAAGAATATTTTTAATTATTATTTACTCATTTTATTGACAGTTTTATGTTTATAATATATTATATATATATATATATATATATATATATATATATATATATATATATTGTGACCAAATCCTAAATAACCTAATCTTTCGGAATAATTATTGTGATAACTTTTAAAATACTCTAAATTAATTTGGATTTGGCCAGTAATAAATAAAATAGTAAATAAGAACCAATCTACTCTCCTAATGAGTACGGTTACAGAGTAATGTTATTAAATAATTATGGAGTTGTTTTTTTATGAATTCATTTTTTTTTTTTTAAAACAAACCCATTATGTTTGAACTTAACAAAAACTATTTAAAGAAACAAAATTTTGTTTCCAAAGGGACTCAATTGCTTTATAATTTTGTTTATAAATAACATATTCTATTTTCGTATTCCTCGATAAATAAAATCTTTAAATTAAGTATTTTCTTTTATTTATTAAAAATTAAAGATTGAAAACATATCTGAAAAACCCCGTACTTTACGAAACTTGAACAGAAAATGAAAACAGTAATAGTACTTCACAGCTTGCGTGTTTTACTGTCTATAACTGTATTACTCTCCCCAGGGAGTGTATTAGAATATGATAAGAAACCTACGTGGATTATCTAAGACTTCTGCTCAATAAACACATTTTATGGCAAGGTATAAAATGTCTGCAAATACATTTCATTTTTACTTTGCTGTTTAAAACAAGTACATGCATTTATTGGGTGGTCTCTCATTCGAAAAACTACATTTCGCACAAACTACATTTAGTTTGCTAGTTCTTAAGGAGCTTGCAAAATAACACCAAAGATTAAGATTGTGTAGAACAAAATATATTTTTTGGCGTAATTTAAATTATGAAAAATTTTTTACAATTTAATTTTTTTTAAGTTTCAAAAATATAGTACCTAATTTATTGACTGAATGACCTGATTGTTTTGGCGTTTGTAGGCATCGTAAATTTTTCTCTCAATAACCTTCGAACAGAAAACGCTTTAATTACTCGGCCAGCTCGTGTTACTTGTATGAGCCACTATTATGTTAAACTTCCTAACACGTTACCAGAAATTAAACCTGTTGTAATTAAAATTTCCAATCACTTTACGGCCCATTTAGAGTAATAAAATGGAGCCTGTGACGGCTTGCATGTTAAGAAGGATACATTTCTAACGGGGGGGTTTAATTGGAATGACAAGGTTTGTTCAGGAATTGTTAAAAAGAGGAAAATATTTTTAAACGTTTCGATATTATTAGATTTAGCCAACAGAAATGTCAGCTTTTGCAATATTATTTCATGCATTAAGGAAACCTGAACTATTCAAGTCCACAAGAAAACATTTATTATAAGGTAATTTTTGGTCATCCCACCTGAGGAATGGGTGGATTCCTACCACGCTATCAATTATATGTTTTTCTGCAAACAGTCTTTTCTCTTATGAGCAAAATACTTGAGACCCTACCAGGTAAAAAAGCAAAGATCAGCCCCTGAATGGGGACAGAATTCCTGCGCGGAAAGTGAAGGATAACGTTTTAAAGTGTTGTTTACCCTCCCTTTATTCTTTCATTGTTAGTTTGAGTTTGAGAACCGGCAATATTCTCTGAAGCTCGTAAGATTTCCTAATTAATTCCCGTTCTTGTTAAGAAAGTTAAAAACTTGAAAAATGGCTACAGTTATTACCTATTTTACTGTTAAATAATACTTCAAAAGAGTTTTTAGAAAAATTGTTTTAAATTCCACTTGACTAAATTATTTCAAAAAACTAATTTTACTATCCAATTACCGCAATGGTGGTTTGAGAGAGAACAAAAATACTTCAGAAACCACTAGTTAACATAACTCAGTATATTTGAGATTAATTTATAAAAACATAAAAATTGTATTACATATGTTATAGAATTCGAAATGGAATTCGACTCCGTTCGTTCATCGTTAAAAGTGTTCTATTAAGTTACAGTTTAATATGTTACACGAGATTAGTTTATAAGACTGGCTTTCTCTTCAAAGAGGAGTTATTCATCTAACTAACACCGAATTTAGGTTCATTTAAAGCCGTACCTTTGACCCATTCGGTTTATGGTCTGTATAACCAAACTTTCAAAAATTAGTGATAATATATCTATATATTTAAGTTTGCTGAATAACACAGCTTATTGATTAAAAATCTACTCAACATGGGTCGATGTTCATCTGATGGGCGTCCTGATATCTGATGAAATTACAAACTTAGTTTGATCATCACCCCGAACATTTATTATTGGGAAACTAAAGTAATTGTTCTATATGTTTATCAGAAAATCTAATGGAGGTCCAGGCCTACAACGCTGCGGTTGCAATATTTTGCTGTACCAGCGGTAAATGCTCTGTGAATGCTACTCTGTTGAGCGTGTGGATGCATTACAAGCACTTGAGAATTATCTTCGATAAAACATTTTGTCGGGTTCAACGTGTCCAAAACATTAAGCAATGTCTTAAAAATCTTAGTTGCGTCACCTCTCAGGTAGGGCATGATATTTTTGTGAAGAATTACAGTGAGGTGCACTATGCTTACATTTGTTATCTCAGTAGGATGGTGATAGCCAATACTGTCGTTTCCATGCGCGTCAGTAGTGGGCGAGTGCCTAATCAGCGTGGGCCTGAGCTGCAGAGGTTTGGATAAACCCAACTTACGCGGAACACACCGTCCACTACTCAATATCAGTTAACAAAAGCTATCCCACATAATAAAATTCTACTACTGTAGTGTTTCATATGTTTTAAATATTCTTATAGATTAACGAAATTATTTTTCATCCTTTATTAGGTTCGGGTTATAGTTTACTACGATTTTTATAATGGGAAGAGATTTCATAGTTAATATTGTATCATCTCGAAAAATTCATGTTATGGAGGAACTGTCCCTAACCCCAGATGTTCCGTTTTGGGGGAAATTTTCATAGCTATTTTTGTAATTTTTGGGGGGAAATAAAATGCATTCGTTTTTTTTTCTCAATAAATTAGTTTTCAATTCAATTTAATTGATTGTTTATATAACAAAAAAAATTTAAAGATTAACTAAACATTATATAGATAGTTTTAATAATAACTGTATCGTAAATATATTATTCGACTTTTTAATTGAGGCCTTTTATACTTTATCTTTTGTCAATGATATGTATCGTTAATATGTTAACTAAACCCCCAATATTACCTGGATGCAGGGGGTGGTATTTTCTATAATTGCTATAATTTTCAGTTGTATAATTTGATTAATAAACTTCATTTTTTAAGTATCTAGGGGTCACACAGGGACACGATTAAGAAAAATGTTAATATAAAAAAAGAATTACAAAAAAAAGCTTACAATTATAATACAAATAATTACAATTATATACATAATATAGAATATAAATAACCATTTAAATAAAATTATATCAGGAGCTAAATGGTAGAGTTGCGATTTAATTCCCTTTTCAAAACTCATTTACGCACTAATAGATACAAATATGAATAATTAATAGTTATTTATAAAAATTACAATCGAAAGGTGTTGTGTTGATTTGGCTGAACATTGTTCCTGATGGAAAATTTGTCTACACGAGATATTCAAATATTGTATTAGCATGTTCTCACTTGATTATTACATTGTTTTATTAATAGTACGATATAGACGTTAAATGTAAAATACTTAAAATATCGAATTTACATATGTATTTATTTAAATTTTTCTATACAATGGTTACTATATGAGGACAGTCGATCAGATTATTCTTGCACAGGAGATGGGATTTTATGAATCCTTTAAAATTTCACAGGTTTTGTAACAGGTAATCCAAGTATCTTCATTTAATTTTATAATGTATAATACTTTCATATTCTAAATTCTTTTCTGTGACAAACAAAATGATCAAACTACTTGGACGTTATATCTAGAAAACTAATCAAATTTATACATTCATAAGTAAAGGAGTTGATAATCATAGGTATTGTAAAAAAGATTTTTGGTTGGTTACAACAGTCTCTTATTAAAACTTTTGAGTCTGATGAAGGTAAAAGTTTCACAAGAATATGCAAAACTTGTATTAATGAAAAATTTCTGGTGTCGTTGAAAATAATCATTAAAGTAAAAGATAAGGATAATGCTTTATGTTGTAGAAAATGGCTGATAGCCACAGCTAATACACAGCATATGGACTATGATGTCACTGTGGCTGAACAGCTTGAGATGTTTAGGGACAGTATGATTGTGTTGGTCATTTAAATAACACCGAGAAATATAATTGCAGTCAAAATTAAATAAGAAGTGGTGTTATAATAAATGCCATTAGTAAAGTGAGCCAATATGAAATAATCTTGAAATATTTAAATTTAGAAAAATCAACAATTCTATTCAAAAATAATAGTACCGCTATTGCCCTAGTGGTAGCTTAACCTTGTACACAAAGAGGACTGGAAAAGATTTCATTTCTGATTTATTTTTTTGTCTGCTTATGGCGTCCATGTGACGACATATGCGAAGCTACATACATTATAACGGTAGCTGTTTTATACGGATTATGCCAAAGTTTCCCGCTGGGTAGGTGGAATCTGTTCTAATATTTATTATCTGACGTTAGAATGTATTTCAATTTATGAGCCTTAATATTTCTCTGATAAATGCATTGTGATCATGGTTCATTTCGTCCACATTATATATGCTATTTTTGACTACAGTATTGAAAATACGTTTGAAAAATTTTACGCAAAAGGAAAACAAAAAAACAAATATTTCCATCATCTACTAACACTAGTAGATATAATACAAATACAAATAATTTTAAACTTCTTTGATGAAGCAAGCAAGGTATATATTTTGCTTTTATTCAATTCATTATATGATGTTTATAGATTTTTCACTTAATTTTATGTAAAATGTTCAACTTTATAATGTTTCATGTGGTATACCCACTATTTGTTCTCGTAGTTCAATTATGTTAAAAAATAAACAAATATTTGAAAAATCCATCAAGTTTCCAAACTACACTAAATGCTACATAGAGAGATAATTGTCTTCCATTTTTTTATCAGCATCTCCTTATTTTGTTATTAATTATCTACATTATTGGGACACCATTCTAAAGGTTTCAGTGATTGAAACCAACTTATTCAAGTTTAATAAGAGTAGTTCTTACGAGGCAATGGTTCCAATGCGAAGAAAGGCAGCAAACATATGTGCTTGTTTTACAGCGCTCTGTATAGATCCAATTTATTGGAGAACTTTTATAAACTTGGTCATAAAATGTTCTACTTTTATTTGAGCTGAAGTCTAAGATAAACCACGTAGTACCTTATAATAGAGCTAATAACTAGAGAGTATGGAGCATATCTTGTGTGTTAAGGACGGTAAATTTTACAAACAGTAAACTAAAATCTATTCAATAAATTAAAATTTACTCTATAAAACTCTTTGAAAAAACATAAAATAGTAGTCGTTCCTCAAAGCTTTGCTGTCCCAATTAGGTGGTTTTGCACACATGTGGATAATTCTATTTTGAGTGTGAATAATATTTTCCGTTTGTACATCTTGAGTTTCCCTGCGAGCACAGAATATTATTTACATTCCACGAGTTGAGAAGCCTGCCTCGATCAAAATTAAATTAAGATGAGTTTTTGTTAGCAGCCTTTATATCTCTAGTAAAAAAAGTTAGATAGCACCGAGAATACATGCTCAAATTTACAGGCTCTAAGTTTTAAAATAAAAGTAAAACGATTTAGTTAAACTTTAAAAGTTTTAGGTGATTTCGTTTATATATTAGAAATATAAAGTACAACAATCGGACATAGAATGTTCAAGGAATATTTAATACAGGGTAAAAAATACATACCACTTAATTACTACAATTACCACCGCATATGAAAAACAAATTTTTCATTTTATTGATTTGGTCACACTTTGTTAATTACACTATAATCTGTAGGCTAGTCGACAGTCTAGAAAAAGACTTTTAATTAAACTCTGGTAGCTCAGAAATAACAAATAGTAGTTTAGAGAACCTGGAAGAAAAAAAACGGTGATGTTTTGATTCTGTCTTGAGGAATAATTAATGTGATACTTTTAATATACTCTCTAAATTAATTTGGATTTGGCAGTAATAAATAAAAATAGTCATAAGACCATCCTATCCCTAATGAGTACGGTTACAGAGTAATGTTATTAATAATTATGAGTTGTTTTTTTATGAATTCAACAAACCATTATGTTTGAACTTAACAAAACTATTTAAGAAACAAAATTTTGTTTCCAAAGGGACTCAATTGCTTTATAATTTTCGTATAAATAACCTATTCTATTTTCGTATTCCTCGATAAAATAAAATCTTTAATTAAGTATTTCTTTTATTTATTAAAAATAAAGATTGAAAAAATATCTGAAAACCGTACTTTAGAAACTTGAACAGAAAATGAACAGTAATAGTACTTCACAGCTTGCGTGTTTTACTGTCTATAACTGTATTACTCTCCAGGAGTGTAGACTATGATAAGAACCTACGTGGATTATCTAAGACTTCTGCTCAATAAACACATTTTATGGCAAGGTATAAAAGTCTGCAAATACATTTCATTTATACTTTGCTGTAAAACAAGTACATGCATTTATTGGGTGGTCTCTCATTCGAAAACTACATTCGCACTACTTACATTTAGTTTGCTAGTTCTTAAGGAGCTTGCAAAATAACACAAAGATTAAGATTGTGTAGAACAAAATATATGCGTAATTTAAATTATGAAAAATTTTTTACAATTTAATTTTTTTTAAGTTTCAAAATAAGTACCTAATTTATTGACTGAATGACCTGATTGTTTAGGCGTTTGTGGCATCGTAAATTTTCTCTCAATAACCTTCGAACAGAAACGCTTTAATTACTCGGCCAGCTAGTGTTACTTGTATGAGCCACTATTATGTTAAACTTCCTAACACGTTACCAGAAATTAAACCTGTTGTAATTAAAATTTCCAATCACTTTACGGCCCATTTAGAGTAATAAAATGGAGCCTGAGCGGCTTGCAAGTTAAGAAGGATACATTTCTAACGGGGTTTAATTGGAATGACAAGGTTTGTTCAGGAATTGTAAAAAGAGGAAAATATTTTTAACGTTTCGATATTATTAGATTTAGCCAACAGAAATGTCAGCTTTTGCAATATTATTCATGCATTAAGGAAACTGAACTATTCAAGTCCAAGAAAACATTTATTATAAGGTAATTTTTGGTCACCCACCTGAGGAATGGGTGGATTCCTACCACGCTATCAATTATATGTTTTTCTGCAAACAGTCTTTTCTCTTATGAGCAAAATACTTGAGACCCTACCAGGTAAAACAAGCAAAGATCAGCCCCTGACTGGGACAGAATTCCTGCGCGGAAAGTGAAGGATAACGTTTAAAGTGTTGTTTACCCTATTCTTTCATTGTTAGTTTGAGTTTGAGAACCGGAATATTCTCTGAAGCTCGTAAGATTTCCTAATTAATTCCCGTCTTGTTAAGAAAGTTAAAACTTGAAAAATGCTACAGTTATTACCTATTTTACTGTTAAATAATACTTCAAAAGTTTTAGAAAAATGTTTTAAATTCCACTTGACTAATTATTTCAAAAAACTAATTTTACTATCCAATACGCAATGCTGGTTTAGAGAGAACAAAATACTTCAGAAGCACTAGTTAACATAACTCAGTATATTGAGATTAATTTATAAAACATAAAAATTGTATTACATATGTTATAGAATTCGAAATGGAATTCGACTCCGTTCATCGTTAAAAGTGTTCTATTAAGTTACAGTTAATATGTACACGAGATAGTTTATAAGACTGGCTTTCTCTTCAAAGAGGAGTTATCATCTAACTAACACCGAATTTAGGTTCATTTAAAGCCGTACCTTTGCACCCATTCGGTTTATGGTCTGTATAACCAAACTTTCAAATATTAGTGATAAAATCTATATATTTAAGTTTGCTGATAACACAGCTATGATTAAAACTACCTCAACATGGGTCGATGTTCACTGATGGGCGTCTGAAGATCTGATGAAATTACAAACTTAGTTTGATCATCACCCCGAACATTTATTATTGGGAAACTAAGTATTGTTCTATGTTTATCAGAATCTAATGAGGTCCAGGCCCTACAACGCTGCGGTTGCAATATTTTGCTGACCAGCGGTAAATGCTCTGTGAATGCTACTCTGTTGAGCGTGTGGAGCATTACAAGCACTTGAGAATTATCTTCGATAAAACATTTGTCGGGTTCAACGTGTCCAAAACATTAAGCAATGTCTTAAAATCTTAGTTGCGTCACCTCTCAGGCAGGCATGATACTTTTTGTGAAGAATTACAGTGAGGTGCACTATGCTTACATTTATATCTCAGTAGGATGGAGATAGCCAATACTGTCGTGTCCATGCGCGTAGTGGGCGAGTGGCTCCTCGGCGTGGGCCCTGAGCTGCAGAGGTTTGGATAAACCCAACTTACGCGGAACACACCGTCCACTACTCAATATCGGTTAACAAAGCAATCCCACATAATACAATTCTACTACTGTGTGTTTCATATGTTTTAAATATTCTTATAGATTAACGAAATTATTTTCATCACGTTATTAGGTTCTGATTATAGTTTACTACGATTGTTATAATGGAAGAGGTTTCATAGTTAATATTTATAATCTCGAACAATTCATGTTATGGAGGAACTGTCCCCAACCCCAGATGTTCCGTGTGGGGGAAATATTCTATAGCTATTTTTGTAATTTTTGAAAGCATGTTTTTTTTTTCAATAAATTAGTTTTCAATTCAATTGAATTGATTGTTTATATAACAAAAATTAAAGATTAACTAACATTATATAGATAGTTTAATAATAACTGTATCGTAAATATTATTCGACTTTTTAATTGAGGCTTTTTATAGCTATCTTTTGTCAATGATATGTATTGTTAATATGTTAACTTACCCCAATTACTGGAAGCAGGGGGTGGTATATTCTATAATTGCTATAATTTTCAGTTGTATAATTTGATGAATAAACTTCATTTTTACATATAGGGTCACACAGACACGATAAGAATAATGTTAATATAAAAAAAATTACAAAAAAGCTTACAATTATAATACAACAATTATATACATAATATAGAATATAAATAACCATTTAAATATATTATATCAGGAGCTAAATGGTGAGTTGCGATTTAATTCCCTTTTCAAAACTCATTACGCACTAATAGATACAAATTGAATAATTAATAGTTATTTACAAATAAACTACAATCGAAAGGTGTTGATTGCTGAACATTGTTCCTGATGGAAAATTTGTCTACACGAGAATTCAAATATTGTATTAGCATGTTCTCACTTGATTATTACATTGTTTTATTAATAGTACGATATAGAAGTTAAATGGAAAATACATAAAATATCGAATTTACCTCAGATTATTATTTTATTATTTATTTAAATTCTTCTATACAATGTAACTATATGATAAGTCGATCAGATTATTCTTGCACAGGAGATGGGATTTTATGAATCCTTTAAAATTTCACAGGTGTAACAGGTAATCAAGTATCTTCATTTAAATTTTATAATGTATAATACTTTCAATTCTAAATTCTTTTCTGTGCACAGACAAAATGATCAAACTACTTGGACGTTATATCAAGAAAACTAATCAAATTTATACATTCATAAGTAAAGAGATGATAATCATTAGGTATTGTAAAAAGTTTGTTTGGTTTGGTTACGACAAGTCTCTTATTAAAATTTTGAGCTGATGAAGGTAAAATTTCTCACAAAATATTAAAACTGTATCAATGAAAACTTCTGGTGTGTTAAAAATATCATTAGTAAAGACAAGGTAATGCTTTATGGCGTAGTACATACATGGCTGAAGCCACGCTAATACACAGCATATGGACTATGATGTCACTGTGACTGAACAGCTTGGATGTTTAGGACAGTATGATTGTGTTGATCATTTAAAAACACCGAGAAATATAATTGCAGTCAACATTAAATAAGAAGTGGTGTTATAATAACTAATGCCATTAGTAAAGTGAGCCAATATGAAATAATCTTGAAATATTTAAATTTAAACATTCAACAATTCTATCCAAAAATAATAGTACCACTATTGGCCTAGTGGTAGCTTAACCTTTTACTCAAAGGACTGGAAAGATTTCATTTCTGATTATCTTTTTGTCTGCTTATGCGTCCATGTGACAGACATATGCGAAGCTATAATAACATAAGTTATAACGGTAGCGGTTTTATACGGATTATGCCAAAGTTTCCCGGTGGTTAGGTGGATCTGTCCTAATATTTATTATCCTACTTAGAATGTATTTCAATTTACGAGCCTCAATATTTCTCTGATAAATGCATTGTGATCATGGTTTATTTCGTCCACATTATATATGCTATTTTTGACTAAAGTATTGGTCAAAATACTTTTGAAAAATTTTACGCAAGTAAACAAAAACAAATATTTACATCATCTAATAACACTAGTAGATATAAATACAAATACAAATAAAAATTTTAAACTTCTTTGATGAAGCAAGCAAGGTATATATTTTGCTTTTATTTAATTCATTATATGATGTTTATAGTTTTTTCTCTTAATTTTATGTAAATGTTCAACTTTATAATGTTTCATGTATACCCACTATTTGTCTCGTACAATATGTTGAAATTATTCCTTAAACAAATATTTGAAAAATCCATAGAGTTCCAAACTACACTAAATGCTACATAGAGATAATTGTCTTCCAGTTTTTATCAGCATCTCCTTATTTTTTAAGTGAATTATCCACATATTGACACATTCTAAAGGTTTCAGTTATTGCAATAAACTTATTGAAGTTTAATGAAAGTAGTCCTTGCGAGGCAATGGTTCCAAAGCGAAGAAGGCAGCAAAACATATGTGCTTGTTTTACAGCGCTGTATAGATCCAATTTATTGGAGACTTTTATAACTTGTCATAAAATGTTCTACTTTTATTGAGCTGAAGTCTAAGATAAACCACGTAGTACCTTATAATAGAGCTAATAACTAGAGAGTATAGAGCTCATCTTGTGTGTTAAGGACGGTAAATTTTACAAACAGTAAACTAAAATCTGTCAATAAATTAAATTTACTCTATAAACTCTTTGAAAACATAAACTAGTAGTGGTTCCTCGAAGCTTTGCCCCCAATTATTTGGTTTTGCACACATATGGATAATTCTCTTTTGAGTGAATAATATTTCCGTAGTACATCTTGAGTTTCCCTGAGCAAGAATATTATTTACATTCACGAGTTTGAGAAGCCTGCTTCTATCAAAATTAAATTAAGATGAGTTTTTTAGCAGCCTTTATATCTCTAGTAAAAGTTAGATAGCAACCGAATACATGCTCAAATTTACAGGCTCTAAGTTGTAAAATAAAATTAAAACGATTTAGTAACTTTAAAAAGTTATAGGTGATTTCGTTTATATATTAGAAATATAAAGTACACAATCGACATAGATTTTTCAAGGAATATTAATACAGTGTAATACATACCACTTAATACTACAATTACCACCGCATATGAAAACAAATTGTTATTTTATGATTTGGTCACACTTTGTTAATTACACTATAATCTGTAGGCTACGATAGTCTGAAAAAGACTTTTAATTAAACTCTGGTAGCTCAGAATTAACAAATAGTAATTTAGAGAACCTGGAGAAAAAAACGGTGATCGTTTTGATTCTGTCTTGAGGAATAATTAACACCATTATTGAATTCCTGATCCTTTCAATTTATCACGTCGTCCCTTTAGTAATTCGTTGTTTTTTTTAATTTCTGTTACTTATTCTATACGTTCTATTACCTATTTTTTCTATTATTATACGTTCTGTATTATTTTAATAAATTACATTAGTTTTATGGTTGGATAAAACTATTAATAAACTATAAAATATTAATTAATCAATAAGTGAGAAATCGAAATCGTTCATTGCCAATTCTGCACTAAACATATTTGGTTATTCACAGAAAAGAAAATTAGTTCCAATTATATAGTTATATACCATTAGAATAGTAGTTGAACACGTACGTTGTACATTAGATACATTCTCAACATTCTAATGATTAGATAAATTACATATATTTTTACATATATATATATATATATATATAATATATATATATATATATATATATATATATTTATCCCTGACTCCAATTTTACAATTTTCTCCCTAGTTTTATTGTTTGTAATACGTTAATTTACAGAGTAGAAGAGTATGAAATTTTATGTTTGTTTCCATACATAAGGTTTTGAACATTTGGCAGAGATTTTAGTTTGATGTTCTCTTGGCTCCTAAAGTTGTCTAGGAGTTAAGTATTGTTATCTACTTATAATCGAGTGTAATGAAAAACTGTGGTATAATAATAAAAATTCTGATGAGTCTGTTAAAACATATAGGTATTATCTATTAAATGTAAACCGAATGTAACAGAAAATATATATTCCACAAAATATATAAGTGCGATGTGTTTAGAAATCAGTATATAATATATTGAAGACATATGTAAAATTTGTATATAAGTAATTTAAAATTTTTTGAAAATCAATATATCATTTGTTAAATTAAAATCTCAAATATGTTTAAAATCATTATAAATATGTTGATAATAAATATAAAATATTTTACATTAAAATGGTAGACCTTTTTATAGTCAATCTGTTGAGATTTCCGTTGAATCTGCTTAAATCAATACAACATATATTGAAGATATTGCCAAAACTGTCAATAATCAGTATAAATTATTAAAAAAATGTTATCACGTCTCTTGGATATCAATGAAGAATAAAAAACTGAACTGATTATGTATGATAAAAATTAAGGTTTTATAATTGTAAATTAGAGAGGCAATAACATTACTTTTTAGACAATGGTGTCAGATCATTTGGGTACGTTTAGTAACGTATAGCCTGTTTAAATAATTTTAGCACTTTTTAAATTTCAAGCTTTGCCAGTCTTGTATCACTTTTATTAATAAAAAAGTAATAATTGAATACTGGTGAGGACTTTTCTAGAGCATACTTACATGTCATAATTCTATAAACCGGGTTTCTCATGTTTGTTATTTTCATCATTATTATATTCATTATTATACTTAGCTGAGATTTTAGATGTACGAAATATAAAATCTTTTTCCTTATCAGTAACTTGATATCTTTTAAGAATTATTAAAAGGTAATGAAAAAATACGTTAACAGTTGGTTATTTAAAAATAATTTGGTCAATATACTTAAGATTACTTACGGATAAGATTACAATGGATTAGACTGCATATGGATAAATTGAGGACTCTTGAACGCAAAGAAGTCACCTATGGACATCTTGCGTTGACTTCAGCCCTAATGTGCCACATTAAGTGTTTAACTGTGTATACCTCCTTCCTGTTTCTGTACCTATATTTTAATCCTGATGATATATATTATATAATATATGATATATATATATAGGCTAGTGCGGTGAAGAACTAGTTCCTGTATCAGCACAATCAATCATTTGAAACAAACAATTGGAATGCAATAGATAATCTGCCCTTTAACTTAATTTGTAGAAACAGTGTACAACACAAACGAAGAAAAAATATGTTCCAATAACTATAACTTTGACAGGCCTGTAATTTGGTATCCAAAGAATTACATAATTAGTTAGACATGTAACAAACATATTCACCGATGAAAACGTTGCAACGATTAAATCGTAAAAAATACAATTTAAAACCGGTACAGGACCAACTAAAGACGGGTTTATTAACAAAAAAATGTTTCTCCAAAACCAGTGACAGTCGAATAGCACTTAATAACTGATAGTAACAGTGAATGTTCATAGTAGAAAAATCAGTTAAATTAATTTGATTCGTTATTTCATTTTCAATTTAAAAAACGTAATCAGGCCGGACAATCTGCAACATTGCCGGCGAGTGTGTTAACAATGTCACAATTACCAGCCGTGACGTAGCGCCGATGATAAATCAGTCGTAAATTATTGATTTACACCCGGTTAAATATTCTAGCCGTTATAATTTTGGAACTGTGAGCTGCAAATATACATTATTATTATGATTATTTTGTAAATGTTCGGCCATACAAAATGAATACTGTAATAGCACACCTGTAACGTAATAAATATCGTAGTATTTACATTGGTTTTAAAATATGAGAAAGTAAATAAAACATTACTTTAATGAATCTCATCATCAATACATTCTAGTTTTTATCCACTGAAAGGTTAATACGAGATATCCTCGTACAAGATATCCAAGTTCAAATTCCAAAATATATTGTAGGTAATATCATCAGTTCAAATCCTAAATAAAGTGCATTTGTAGAACAATATAAAAGAACATGAATAGGATTTCAAGATAAAATATTTTATTCAATAAGCTGAGAACTCGTTTCATAATTTTGTTTCATTAAATAGATTTTTTCATAAAAATGAAACTAAATATCCCTTGCTTAAACGGAATTCGGTGTTGAGAACCTAAACGAGTTTTCCAAAATTCAACATTTTATCGCGCGGTAACAAACATGTTCCTTGAAAGACAACATAAGCGAAAGGAAAGAAACATTAAACTATACATACAATTTATGTAACAGCTTGGTATTCCTAATAATGTAATTCATCTTATTCGTCTCAAAGTATCCAGAGAGAGGAAACGGTGCCACTGTCTGGGTATGGAGGCAGAAGCAGCATTATACTATTGATATCCTTAAACCATTTTTTATACATCTCAGTTTTGTATCAAAGTAAACCTATTCTCTTCGGAACAGTTTCAAAAGCTAAATTCCTGAGTGCCTGTTGAAAACAGTATTCAAAGTTCATCGAACAATTGTTAACACAATTAAATTCTAAATATATTTTTGCCAAGTTATATATCCGAATTAAGTTTCGTCACCAGATATTAAACCCGAACTAATATTTATAGAATTTAATTGGGATATCAATGTTTCCTCTCGGTGTGGACCAGGAAACTTAGACACTAATCGTGATACAGACCACATATGTCTAAAAACGAAGATTTTAAAGAAATGTATCTATATATGTTTTTACATAGATTTAAATATCCAGACTTATATCCTGATAGAACAGACAAATCTTTAAATAAATAATGATGTGTTATTATTTTTCATCAAGTTTCTGTGGATTTAAAAAAAGTAGCAGTTAAGTTGCCTCAAATATTTATGAATAAACAGTTTGATTTTCTATATTTTCTCCTCACTACGTACGTAATTAGAGGAGAAACAAAATCACTTTATTAAATATTAACATTTCACGAGTATTTTTAAAGAGAGTAAAAAAGTTATGTGGATCTATCTCAATCAACAACAAAGCTACGAGTGTTACGGTCACTTTAAAACCTGATATACCTTTATAAACTTTACAAATACCGCTATGTTTTCTGAAAATTGTTAATTGGATAAATAACTACCACATCTTCCTAATTGGAAAACTAAACAACAATTCATGCAGTGTTTGTGATACCAAAAGTGAATAATGAAAAAGAAACACCATATCTTTGACCGCTCTAAATCATCCTTGAAGAAAAAAAGAAAAACTTTGTCAGCCCTCTAAGTTATAAGCTGCAATTATGCTCAAACGAACTGCAAGGTTAGGAATGCACGATGGTAGTTCTATGATGATATAACATATGTTTTTCTAAATATAAGAGGGGTTTCATGATAAAATTGAAATCTACTGATATCTTACTCAAAAATCTTGCCGTGTTATACCTAAAATTTATGTCCATTGAGTAGGGTAAATCTATTGAGTTATATTTTTAAAGCATTGCTTAAATTATACAAATGTGTACACTCTTTTTACGCTGTCATACTTTTTACAGTAAAAGTAATCAAAATATTGTGTACGTTGTGAGACAATTAGGCTATATATGTCATAAGTTATAATTATTGCTAATTGATATATGCAGATTTTTGACAATTTTATTTATTCTCCCATTTTATTGTTGCCATCCTGGTACCCATAACAATAATGAACAGATATTCGCTAACGCTCTGCCAAATCCAATGGAGTGAAAGTCACCATCACTGAAAACAATGTTGAATATTTGGTAATGTAACTTGCAAGATACAAGCCTATGGGCCAGTTCGTTTTCGAAATATTGTGCGGGCACATTGCAAACATAAAGACATAAAGAGAGAGAAAAAAGCAGTTATCAAGCCACACAAATAATATGTTAAGCTATTGCTCAGCCAATTAAAAAATACAAAGTGTTATTGGCAATAATTGAAACGGAAATAATTATAAAAATAAAGAGAGGTTATATACCTGATATACATGATAACAGCACTATCATAACAGTAACGAACTCAGACCATTGTTATAATTAACAAAACTAGTGTACTGCCAATCCACAACACTTTTACAGCACAAAAACTATACTGCCAATGTGACTAAAAGGTTAGTTTGCAGATGACAGATGTGAAGTGTACCTTTACAGCTGTGTACCGTCCAATCCACAGTACTTATACATCACACTAACTATAATTTCACAGTGTCTAAAAGGTTAATTTGCAGATGACAGATGTGAAATGTCAGTTTTAGAGTTGAAGATGACAGATGTCGTGAAATGTCACTTTACAGCAGTATGTACCGTGCAATCCCACAGTACTTATACTGCAAAACTAATTAATTATATTGCCATTGATGAATAAAAGGTTAGTTTGCAGATGACAGATTGAAATGTCACTTTAGAGGATGAAAATGACAGGATGTGAAAATGTCACTTTAGCAGTAGTATACCGTGCACCCACAGTACTTATACAGCAAACTAACTATACTGCCACCGTGACTAAAAGGTTACTTTGCAGATGACAGATGTGAAATGTTACTTTAGAGTTGAAGATGGAGACAGATTGTGAAATGTCACTTTAGAGTTGAAGATGGACAGATGTGAAATGTCACTTTACAGCAGTATGATACCGTGCACCACAGTACTTATACAGCAAACTAAACTATACTGCCACTAGTAAACTAAAAGGTTAGTTTCCAGCATGACAGATGTGAAATGTCACTTTAGAAGTTGAAACATGACAGATGTGAAATGTCACTTTATATTAGGAATGTCAACTGACAATATGACAGAAGTGAAATGTCACTTTACGGAGCAGTTGAATGATACAGATGTGAAATGTCACTTATACAGGTGAAACTAACTATACTGTTGACTAAGATGACAGATGTGAAAATGTCACTTTACAGCAGTATGTATCGTGCACCACAGTACTTATAACAGCAAACTAACTATACTGCCATCTGTGACTTAAAAGGTTAATCTTTGCAGACGACAGATGTGAAAAATGTCACTTTAACAGAGTATGTAGTTTGCAAAGCCCAGTAACTTATGCAAAACTAACTATACTGTCACTTGTGTCTAGGTTATAAGGTTCTGGCAGTAGACGACAGATGTGAAATGTCACTTTAGAGATGAAAAGGTCAGCAGTATGTTTCACCGCTTTACAGCAGTACCACAGTAATTATTACCTTAGCAAAATACTAACTATACTGCCACTGTGACTAAAATGTTAATCTGCAGTTGACAGATGTGAAATGTCACTTTAACAGCAGTATGTACCGATGTCAATTCCAAATGACTTACAGTTAGCATGACTAACTAATGTCACCTGTGTCTAAAATGTTAATCTGCAGATTACAGATGTGAAATGTCACTTTACAGCAGTATGTACCGTGCAATTACACAGTACTTATTACAGCAAACTAACTATACTGCCACTTGTGACTAAAAGGTGTTAATCTGCAGATGACAGATGTGAAATGTCACTTTACAGCAGTATGTAACGTGCAATCCACAGTACTTAAGATAGCCAACTATACTATAACTGTCTCTGTGTCTAAATATGTTAAATCTGCAGACGACAGATGTGAAATGTCACTTTACAGCAGTATGTACCGTGCAATCCCACAGTACTTAAATACAGCAAATTATCTATATACTGTCACTGTGTCTAAAAGGTTAATCTGCAGACGACAGATGTGAAATGTCACTTTACAGCAGTATGTACCGTTGCAATTCACTAGTACTCATACATAGCAAACTAAACTATACTGTCACTGTGTCTACTAAAATGTTTGAAATCTGCAGGGTGACGACAGATGTGAAATGTCACTTTACAGCAGTATGTACCGTGCAATCCACCGCATTTATACAGAAAACTACCTGTTTTGCCTCTGTGTCCAAATACTTAGTTTGCAGATGACAGATGTGAAATGTCACTTTACAGCAGTAGCCTATGTACCGTGCAATCCACCGCATTTATACAGAAAACTACCTGTTTTGCCTCTGTGTCCAAATACACACAATAGTTTTGCTGATGACAGATGTGAAATGTCACTTTACAGCAGTATGTACCGTGCAATCCACCGCATTTATACAGAAAACTACCTGTTTTGCCTCTGTGTCCAAATACTTAGTTTGCAGATGACAGATGTGAAATGTCACTTTACAGCAGTATGTACCGTGCAATCCACCGCATTTATACAGAAAACTACCTGTTTTGCCTCTGTGTCCAAATACTTAGTTTGCTGATGACAGATGTGAAATGTCACTTTACAGCAGTATGTACCGTGCAATCCACCGCATTTATACAGAAAACTACCTGTTTTGCCTCTGTGTCCAAATACTTAGTTTGCTGATAACAGATGTGAAATGTCACTTTACAGCAGTATGTACCGTGCAATCCACCGCATTTATACAGAAAACTACCTGTTTTGCCTCTGTGTCCAAATACTTAGTTTGCTGATGACAGATGTGAAATGTCACTTTACAGCAGTATGTACCGTGCAATCCACCGCATTTATACAGAAAACTACCTGTTTTGCCTCTGTGTCCAAATACTTAGTTTGCTGATAACAGATGTGAAATGTCACTTTACAGCAGTATGTACCGTGCAATCCACCGCATTTATACAGAAAACTACCTGTTTTGCCTCTGTGTCCAAATACTTAGTTTGCTGATAACAGATGTGAAATGTCACTTTACAGCAAGTATGTTAACCGTGCAATCCACAGTACTTACATTGCAAACTAACTATACTGTCACTGTGTCCTAAAATGTTAATTCTGCATACGACAGATGAAAAGGTCACTTTAACAGCAGTATGTACCGTGCCAAATCCACAGTACTTATACAGCACACCTGAATTATACTGCAATTGTGACTAAAAATTTTAATTCTGCAGACGAACAGATGTGATATGTCACTTTACAGCAGTATGTACCAGTGCAATCCACAGTTACTTAAATAGTCCAACTTACTATCCTGTCACTGGTGTCTAATATGTTAATTCTGCAACGACAGAAGTGAAATATCAGCTTAACAGCAGGATGTGCCCGTGCAATCCACAGTCTACTTATACATAGCAAACTATAAATATACTGTCACTGTGTCTAAAACGTTTAATCTGCAGACGAACAGATGTGAAATGTCACTTTACAGCAGTATGTACCGTCGCAATCCAGCCGCATTTATACAGAAAACTAACCTGTTTTGCCTCTTGTGTCTAAAATACTTAGTTTTTGCAGATAACAGATGTGAAAATGTCATTTTAAACAGCAGTATGTACCGTAGCAATCCACCGCATTTATACAGAAAACTACCTGTTTTGCTCTCTGGTTTGGGGTCCAAATACTTAGTTTTGCAGACGACAATGAGTGAAGAAATGTCCATTTTTTTTTTTCTTTAACAGCAGTATGTACCGTGCAATCCCATCCGCATTTATACAGAAAACTACCTGTTTTGCCCTCTGTGTCCAAATACTTAGTTTGCTGATAACAGATGTTTGAAATTGTCACTTTTACAGCAAGTATGTACCGTGCAATCCACCGCATTTTATACAGAAAAACTACCTGTTTTGCCCTCGGTGTGTCTAAATACCTTAGTTTGCATATAACAGATGTGAAATGTCATTTTACTGCAGTATGTACCTCGTGCAATCCAACCGCATTTATACAGAAAACTACCTGTTTTGCCTCTGTGTCCAATTAACTTAGTTTGCATACGACAGATGAGAAATGTCACTTTACCAGCAGTATGTACCGTGCAATCCGACAGTACTTACATAGCACACTAACTATCCTGGTCACTTGTGTCTAAAAGTTTTAATCCTGGCAGACGACAGATTTGATAAATGTCACTTTACAGCAGTATGTACCGTGCAATCCACAGTACTTACATTGCAAACTAACCTATACTGTCCACTGTGTCGAAAGATGTTAATTCTGCAGCCGACAAGAATGAGAAAATGGTCACTTTACAGTCATATATGTACCGTTGCAATCCACAGTACTTACATTGCAAACTAACTATGACTGTTCACTTGAGTCTAAAATGTTAATCTGCCAGACGACCAGAATGATAGAAATTGGGTCACTTTAGCAGCAGTTATGATACCGGTGCAAATCCACAGTACTTATAACATCAAACTAATTATACTGGCAATTGTGACTAAAAATTTTAATCTGCAGACGACAGATGTGATATGGTCACATGTACAGCAGTAAGTACCTTGCAATCCACAGTACCCTAAAATAGCCAACTTACTAATCACTGTCACTGTGTCCTAATATTTTAATCTGCAGACGACAGATGTGAAATATCACTTTACAGCAGTAGTGGTGCCGTGCAATCCACAGTAGCTTTTTTAAAAAAACCCCAAAAAATAGCAAACCTTAAATATACAGTCACTGTGTCTAAAACGTTAATTCTGCAGACGACAGATGTGAAATGTCACTTTACAGCCATATGTACCGTGCAATCCCATCAGTACTTACATAGCAAACTTAATATACTGTCACTGTGTCTAAGAGAGATTAATCTTGCAGACGACAGATGTGAAAATGTCACTTTAACAAGCAGTATGTACCCGTGCAATCCACAGTACTTACATAGCAAACTAACCCTAACTACGAGTCACTGGTGTCTTAAAATTTTAATCGCAGACTACAGATGAGAAATGTTCTCTTTACAGGCAGTATGTACCGTGGCAATCCACATTACTTATACAGCTAAACTAACTATACTGCAAATAGTGACTCAATAATTTTTAATCTGCAGACGACAGATATGGTTGATATGTCCACTTTACAGCAGTAAGTACCGTGCAATCCTCAAGTACTTTAAATAGCCAACTTACTATCCTGTATCACGGTGTCTAATAATGTTTAATCTGCAAGACGACAGATGTGAAAATTGTCAACTTTTTAACAGCAGTATGTGCCGTGCAATCCAGAGTACTTACATAGCAAACTAAATATACTGTCACTGAGTACTAAAAAGTGTTAATCTTGCAGACGACAAGAAGTGAAATGTCACTTTTACAGCAGTAAAATGTTGTACCCGTGCAAGTCCACAGTACTTTACATAGCAAACTAACTATCCATGTCACTGTGTCTAAAATGTTAATCTGCAGACGACAGATGTGAAATGTCACTTTTTACAGCAGTATGTCCGTGCCAATCCACAGTTCTTACATAGCAAACTAAAATATACTGTCACTTCGTGTCTAAAAGTTTAATCTGAATCTGCAACGACCACAGATGTGAAATGGCACTTTACCAGCAGTATGTACCGTGCATCCTCAGTACTTACATTGCAAAACTTAATATAGCTCGTCCACTGTGTCTAAAAGATTAATCTGCAGGACGACAGATTGTGAAATGACACTTTACAGCAGTATTTATCCCCCCGAACCGTGCAATCCAACAGTACTTAACATAGCAAACTAAATAATACTGTCACGTTTCTAAAATAGTAATCTGCAGACACATATTGGGAAATGTCACTTTTACCAGCAGTATGAACCGATGCAATCCACCGCATTTTATACAGAAAACTACCTGTTTCGCCTCTGTGTATCCAAATACTTAGTTTTGGCAGACGACAGGATGTGAAATGTCAACTTTAACAGCAGTATTACCATGCAATCCACCGCATTTATACATGAGAAATCTACCTGTTTTTGCCTCTGTGTCCAAATACTTAGTTTGCAGATAACAGATGTTGAAATGTCATTTTAAACAGCAGTCATGTACCGTGCAATCCACCCCGCATTTATACAGAAAACTACCCTGTATTTGCCTCAGTGGTCCCAAATTACTTAGTTTGCTGATAACAGAATGTGAAAATGTCAACTTTTACAGCAGTATGTACCGTGCAATCCACCGCATTTATGACGAGAAAACTAACCCTTTTTGGCCGTCTGTGTCTAAATAAACTTAGTTTTGCAGATAACAGATGTGAAATTGTCAATTTATAGCAGTACGTACCGTGCAATCCAACCGCATTTATACATAAAACTACCTGTTTTTGCCTCTGTGTCCAAATGCTTAGTTTGCAGACAACAGATGAGAAATGTCCACTTTAACAGCAGTATCGTATCCCGTGCAATCCACCGCATTTATACAGAAAACTAACCTGTTTTTGCCTTTCTGTGTCCAAAGACTTAGTTTGCTTGATAACAGATGTGAAATTTGTCCCTTTAACAGCATGTATGTTACCATGCAATCCACCACCTCATTTTATACACGAAAACTACCTGTTTTGCCCTCTGTGTGCCAAATTTAACTTAGTTTGCAGAAGAGCCCCACAGATGTGAAATGTCATTTTACAGCAGTATGTACCGTGCAATCCACCGCATTTAATACAGTAAAACTACCTGATTTTGCCTCTGTGTCCAAATCCTAGTTTTGCTGATAAAAGATGTTGAAAATGTCACTTTACAGCAAATGTACCGTGCAATCCACCGCAATTATTACAGAAAACTAACCTTTTTTTGCCTCTGATCTAAATACCTTTAGTTTGCAGACGACAGATGTGAAATTTTCACTTTTACACAGTGTGTACCGATGCAATCCAACCGCATTTATAACAGAAAACCTACCTGTTTTGCCTCTGTGTCCAAATAACTTATTTTGCGTGACCGACAGATGTGAAATGGTCACTTCACAGCAGTATGTACCTTGCAATCCACCGCATTTATACAGAAAACCTACCTGTTTTTGCCTCTTGGTCAAAATACTTAGTTTTGCAGATAACAGATGTGAAATGATCATTTTTACAGCAGTATGTACCGTGCAATCCACCGCGCAAATTTATACAGAAAACTACCTGATTTTGCCTCTGTGTCCAAATACCTTAGTTTGCAGACGACAGATGAGAAAATGTCACTTTAGCAGCAGTCGTTACCGTGCAATCCACCCCTCAAAAAACTCCCCTGCATTTATACAGAAAAACCTACCTGTTTTGCCTCTGTGTCCAAATACTTAGTTTTGCAGATAACAGATGTGAAATGGGGTTCCCCCCCCAATTTTTTTTTTACAGCAGTTATGTACCGTGCCAATCTCCACCGCATTTATACAGAAAAGCAACCTGTTTTGCCTCTGTGTTTAAATACTTAAGTTTGCAGAACGACAGATGAAGAAAAATGTCACTTATACAGCAGTCTGTACCGTGCAATCCACAGTACTTATACAGCAAACTAAACTATAACTGCCACTGTAACTAAAAGTTAGTATTCCCAGATGACAGTTGTGAAATGTTCACCTTTAATTAAGTTGAACATGACAGATGTGAAAATGTCACCTTTTAGAGTTTTGCAGATGACAGGATGTGAAAATGTCACTTACTTAGAGTTTGAAGATGACAGATGTGAAATGTCACTTTACAGCAGTATGTATCGTGGACAAACCACATACTTAAACAGCAAACTAACTATACGGCCCTCTGTGACTAAAAGGTTAGTTTTTGGCAGATGACAGATGTGTAAATGTCACTTTACAAGCTTTGTACCGTGCAACCACAGTAACTTATACAGCAAACTTAACTAATACTGCCATTGTGACTAAAATGTTAATCTCAGACGACAGATTGTGAAATGATCTTTATACAAGCAGTATGTACCGTGCAATCCACAGTACTTAACATAGCAAACTAACTAATCATTGTCAAACTAGTGTCTAAAATGTTAATACTGCAGACGACAGATTGTGAAATGTCACTCTTAGACAGCAGTATGTACCGTGCAATCCACAGTACTTACATACAAACCTAATCTATAACTGTCACTGTGTCTAAAAATGATAATCTGCAGACGACAGATGTGTAAATGTCACGTTTAAACTAGCAGTTAGTGAACCGTGCAATCCACAGTACTATACATATCACACCTAACAATCCTGTCACTGTGTCTAAAAATGTTAATCTGCAGACAGACAGTTGTGAAATGTCAACTTTACAGCAGTATGTACCCAGTGCAAATCAACAGTACTTACATTGCATAACTAAACTATACTGTCACTGTTCCTAAAAATGTTAATCCTTGCCAGACGACAGATGAGAAATGTCACTTTACAGCAGTATGTACCGTGCAATCCCACAGTACTTATACAGCAAACTAATTATACTGCAATGTTGTGACAAAAATTTTTAATCTGCCAGACGACGGATGTGATATGTCACTTTACAGCAGTATGTAACCAGTGCAATCCACTGTAACTTAAATAGCCAACTTACTATCCTGTCACTGTGTCTAATAATGGTTAATCAGCAGACGACAGATGTGAAATATCACATTTACAGCAGTATGGTGCCGTGCATCCACAGTACTTACATAGCAAAACCTAAATATACTGTACACTATGTCCTAAAAGGCTTAATCTGCAGACCGACGGATGTGAAATGTACACTTAACAGCAGTATGTAGCCGGTGCAATTCCACAGTACTTACATAGCAAACTTAAATATACTGTCACTCTGTTCTTAAAAGATTAATCCTGCAGACGACCAGATAGTGAAATGTCACTTTAACATCAGTATGTACCGTGCAATCCCAATAGGACTTACATAGCAAAACTAAAATATAACTGTCACTGATCTAAAAATGTTTTAAATCTGCAGACGACAGATGTGAAATGTTCACTTTACAGCAGTATGTACCGTGCAATCCACCGCATTTTATACAGAAAAACTACCTGTTTTTGCCTCTTTGACGCAAATACTTAGTTTTGTCAGACGACAAGATGTGAAATGTCACTTTACAGCAAGTGTGTACCGTGCAAATCCACCGCATTTATACAGAAAACTAACCTGTTTTGCCTCTGTGTCCAAATAACTTATTTTCGCTGACGACAGATGTGACATGTCCACTTTACAGCAGTAGTGTACCGTGCAAATCCACCGCATTTATAACAGAAAACAACCTGTTTTGCCTCTGTGCTCCCAAATACTTTAGTTGTGCAGATAACAGATATGTGAAAATGTCATTTTAACAGCAGTATGTACCGTAGCCAATCCACCGCATTTATAGCAGAAAACTAAACCTGTTTTGCCTCTGTGTCCAAATACATAGTTTTGCAGACGACGAAGATGAGAAATGTCACTTTACAGGCAGTATGTAGCCGTGCCAATCCACCGCATTTATACACAGAAAACTACTACCTGTTTTTGCCTCTAGTGTCCAACTACCTTAGTTTGCAGATAACAGATGTGAAATGTCACTTTTACAGCAGTATGTGACCGTGCAATCCACCCGCATTTATACAGAAAACTACCTGTTTTTGCCTCTGTGTCCAAATACTTAGTTTTGCAGACGACACAGATGAGAAATGTTCACTTTACAGCATATGTACCAGTTGCAATCTACTCGCATTTATAACAGATAACTAACCTGTTTTGTGCCTCTCGTGTACCAAATTACATAGTTTTGCTGATAAACAGATGTGAAATGTCACTATACCAGCAGTATGTAACCGTGCAATACCCACCGCATTTAAACAGAAAACTACCTGTTTTTGCCTCTGTGTCCCAAATACATATGTTTGCAGACTTACAGATAGAATGTCACTTTAACAGGCAGTATGTACCGTGCAATCGTAACCCGCATTTATACAGAAAACTACCTGTTTTGCCTTCTGTGTCCCAAAATTACTTATATTTGCTGACGACAGATGTGAAATGTCACTTTACAGCAGTATGTAACCGTGGCAATCCACCGCCATTTATACAAGAAAACTAACCTGTTTTTTGGCCTCTTGTGTCCTAAATACTTAGATTGCAGATAAAACATATGGTGAAATGTCATTTTAACAGCAGTATGTACCGTGCAATTCCACCGCATTTATACAGAAAACTTAACTTTTTTGCCTCTGTTTCCCAAATACTTATAGTATAGCAGACGACAGATGAGAAATGTCCACTTTACAGCAGTATGTACACCAGTGCAATCCACCGCCATTTATACAGAAAACTACCTGTTTTTTTTTTTTTTATTTTTTTTTTTTTTTATTTTTTTATATGGTGGTTGTTGTGTCTTTTGCCTCTGGTGTCCAAATACTTAAGTTTGCTGATAACAGAAGTGAAATTGTCCACTTTACAGCAGTATGTACCGTGCAAACCAACCGCATTTATACAGAAAACTAAAAAACCTTGTTTTGCCTCTGTGTCCAAATACTCTTAGTTTGCAGACGACGAGATGAGAAATGTACACTTTACAGCAGTATTTACCGAGCAAATCCACACGTACTTTACATAGCACACTAACTAACCTGTCACTGTGTCTAAAAATGTTAAACTGCAGAACGACAGATGTTGAAATGTCCACTTTATACAGCAGTAATGTACCAGGCAATCCAACTAGTTACATACAATTGCAAACTAACTTATACTGTCACTGTGTCCTAAAATGTTCATATCTGCAGACACAGATGAAAATGTCACTTTACAGCTGTATGTATGCGAGCAATCCACAGTACTTATACAGCAAAACTAATTAATACTCGCAGATTGGTGACTAAAATTTTAATTCTGCAAGACGAACAGAGTGTGATATGTCACATTTAACAGCAGTATGTACCGTGCAATCCACCAGTACTTTAAATAGCCAACTTACTATCCCTGTCACTGTTTCTAATATTTTAATCGTGCAGACCGACAGAAGTAGAAATATCACTTTACAAGCAGTATGTTGCCGTGCCAATCCACCAGTACTATCATAGCAAACCTAAATATACGTGGTCACTGTGTCTAAAACGTTTAATCTGCAGACGCACAGAATGTGAAATGTCACTTTACAGCAGTAGTGTACCGGCAATCCACCGCATTTATACAGAAAACTACCTGTTTTTGGCCTCTGTGTCTAAATACTTTAGTTTTGCGAGATAACAGATGTGAAATGTCCATTTTAACAGCAGTATGATACCGCGTGCAATCCACCGCATTTATACAGAAAACTACCTGTTTGTTGCCCTCTGGTGTCCAAATACTTAATTTGCAGACGACAATTGAGAAATGTTTCACTTTACAGCAGTAGGTACCGTGCAATCCACCGCAATTTATACAGAAACTACCTGTTTTTTGCCTCTTGTGTCCCAAATACATTAGTTTTTGCCCTGGAAAATAACAGATGTGACAATGTCTCCACTTTACGGCAGCTAAGTACCGTGCAATCCACTACGCATTTTATACAGAAACACTACCTGTTTATGGCCTCTGTGTCTTAAATACTTAGTTTTGCAATAAAACAGGATTTGTAAATGTCAATTTTACAGCAGTAATGTACCGTGCAATCCCACCGACATTTATACAGAAAAACTAACCTGTTTTGCCTCTGTGTCCAAATACTTAATTTTGCAGACGACAGATGAGAAATGTCACTTTAACAGCAGTATGTAACCGTTGCAATCCACATAATTACATAGCACAACTAACTATTCCTGTCACTGGTGTCTAAAATGTTAATCTGCAGACGACAGATGTGAAATGTCACTTTACAGCAGTATGTACCCCGTGCAATCCACAGTACTTACAATGCAAACTAACTATACTGTCACTTGTTGTCTAAAATGTTAATCTGCAGACGAACAGATTGAGATATGTCACTTTACAGCAGTATGTACCGTGCAATCCACAGTACTTACAATTGCAAAAACTAAGCTATACTGTCACTGTGTCTAAAATGTTAATCTGCAGACGACAAGATGAGAAATGTCACATTTACAGCAGTAATGTACCGTGCAATCTCAACAGTACATATAGCAGCAAACCTAATTAACTGCAAGTTTGTGACTAAAATTTTAATCTGCAGACGACAGAATGTGATATGTCACTTTACAGCAGTAAAGTACCTGGTGCAATCCACAGACATAAATAGCCAATCCTTACTATCTACCTGTCACTGTGTCCTAATCATGTTTAATCTGCAGACGACAGATTGTGAAAATATCACATTTAAACAGCAGTATGTGCCGTGGCAAATCCACAGTACTTACATAGCAAACTAAATATACTGTCACTGTGTCTAAAACGTTAATACTGGCAGTACTGACAGAATGTGAAATGTCACTTTAACAGCAGTAATGTACACGTGCAATACACAGTACGTTTACATAGCAAACTTAATATACTGTCACTCGTGTCCCTAAAAGATTAATCTGGCAACGAACAGATGTGAAATTCACATACAGCAGTATGTACCGTGCACATTCCACAGTTACTATACATAGCAAACTAACTATACTGTCACTGTGTCTAAAATGTTAATCTGCCAGACTACAGATGAAAATGTCACTTTACAGAAAAAAAACAGTAATGTACCCGTGCAATCCACAGTACATATACAGTAACAAACTAACTATACTGCAATGTGACTAAAATTTTTAAATCTGCAGACGACAGATGTGATATGTCACTTTACAGCAGAGTATGTACCGTGCAATCCACAGTAACTTAAAATAGCCAACCTTACTATCCTCCAGTCCACTGTGTCCTAATATGTTAATCCTGCCAGACGACAGATGTGAAAATGTCACTTTACAGCAGTAATGTGCCGTGCAATCCACAGTACTTACAGTAGCAAAACTAAATAAACTGTCTCACTGTTTCTAAAAGGTTTAATCTGCAAGACGACAGATGTAAATGTCGCTTTTAAACAGCATGTATGTACCCGTGCAATCCACAGTACTTTACATAGCTAAACTAAACTATACATGTCGAACTGTGTCTAAAATGTTAATCTGCAAGACGACCAGATGTGGAAATGTCACTTTACAGCAGTATGTGCCGTGCAGACTCCACAGTAACTTACAATAGCAAACTAAAGTACTGTCACTGTGTCTAAAAGGTTAATCTGGCAGCGACAGATGTGAAATGTCAAACTTTAATAACCAGCAGTATGTACCGTGCAATCCCAACAGTACTTACAAAAGCAAACTTAATAATATCTGAGTCACTGATGGTCTAAAAGCATTAATCTGCAACGACAGATAGGTGGAAATGTCACCTTTACAAGCAGTATGTACCGTGCAATCCCACAGTAATTACTTAGCAAACTACTAAATATACTGTCCACTGTGTCCTAAAAGATTAATCCTGCAGACCGAACATTAGGTGAAAATGTTCACTTTACAGCAGTATGTTAACCGTGCAATCCATCCGCATTTTATACAGAAAACTACCTGTTTATCGTTTTCGCCTCTGTGTTCCACAATACTGTATTTTGCAGACGACAGATGTGAAATGTCATCTTACAGCAGTATGTACCATTGCAATCCACCGCAATTTATACAGAAAACTACCTGTTTTTGCGCTCTGTGTCCCAAATACTTTGAGTTTGCAGATTAACAGGATGATGAAATGTCATTTTATCAGCAGTATGTTACCGTGCAATCCACCGCATTTATACAGAAAACTAACTGTTTTTGCCCTCTGTGGTCCAAATACTTAGTTTTGCTGTTAACAGATGTGAAATGTCCACTTTACAGCAGTATGTAACTCGTGCAATTCCACCGCAATTTATACAGAAAACTACCTGCTTTTGCCTCTGTGTCTAAATACTTAGTTTGCAGATAGACAGATGTGAAAATTGTCGGCATTTTATAGCATACGGTAACCTGTGCAATCCACCGCATTTATACAGAAAACTACCTGTTTTGACCTCTGTGTCCCAAATACTTAGTTTGCAGACATAACAGATGAGAAATGTCACTTTAACAGCAGTATGTACCCCGGTGCAATCCACCGCATTTATACAGAAAACTACCTGTTTTGCCTCTGTGTCCAAATACTTAGTTTGCTGATGACAGATGTGAAATGTCACTTTACAGCAGTATGTACCGTGCAATCCACCGCATTTATACAGAAAACTACCTGTTTTGCCTCTGTGTCCAAATACTTAGTTTGCTGATGACAGATGTGAAATGTCACTTTACAGCAGTATGTACCGTGCAATCCACCGCATTTATACAGAAAACTACCTGTTTTGCCTCTGTGTCCAAATACTTAGTTTGCTGATAAAAGATGTGAAATGTCACTTTACAGCAGTATGTACCGTGCAATCCACCGCATTTATACAGAAAACTACCTTTTTTGCCTCTGTGTCTAAATACTTAGTTTGCAGACGACAGATGTGAAATTTCACTTTACAGCAGTGTGTACCGTGCAATCCACCGCATTTATACAGAAAACTACCTGTTTTGCCTCTGTGTCCAAATACTTATTTTGCTGACGACAGATGTGAAATGTCACTTCACAGCAGTATGTACCGTGCAATCCACCGCATTTATACAGAAAACTACCTGTTTTGCCTCTGTGTCAAAATACTTAGTTTGCAGATAACAGATGTGAAATGTCATTTTACAGCAGTATGTACCGTGCAATCCACCGCATTTATACAGAAAACTACCTGTTTTGCCTCTGTGTCCAAAATACTTAGTTTGCAGACGACAGATGAGAAATGTCACTTTACAGCAGTATGTACCGTGCAATCCACCGCATTTATACAGAAAACTACCTGTTTTGCCTCTGTGTCCAAATACTTAGTTTGCAGATAACAGATGTGAAATGTCATTTTACAGCAGTATGTACCGTGCAATCCACCGCATTTATACAGAAAACTACCTGTTTTGCCTCTGTGTTTTAAATACTTAGTTTGCAGACGACAGATGAGAAATGTCACTTTACAGCAGTATGTACCGTGCAATCCACAGTACTTATACAGCAAACTAACTATACTGCCACTGTAACTAAAAGGTTAGTTTCCTGATGACAGATGTGAAATGTCACTTTAAAGTTGAACTGACAGATGTGAAATGTCACTTTAGAGTTGCAGATGACAGATGTGAAATGTCACTTTAGAGTTGAAGATGACAGATGTGAAATGTCACTTTACAGCAGTATGTATCGTGCAACCACAGTACTTAAACAGCAAAACTAACTATACTGCCTCTGTGACTAAAAGGTTAGTTTGCAGATGACAGATGTGAAATGTCACTTTACAGCTGTGTACCGTGCAACCACAGTACTTATACAGCAAACTAACTATACTGCCATTGTGACTAAAAATGTTAATCTGCAGACGACAGATGTGAAATGTCACTTTACAGCAGTATGTACCCGTGCAATCCACAGTACTTACATAGCAAACTAACTATCATGTCACTGTGTCTAAAATGTTAATCTGCAGACGACAGATGTGAAATGTCACTTTACAGCAGTATGTACCGTGCAATCCCACCAGTACTTACATAGCAAACTAACTATACTGTCACTGTGTCTAAAATGTTAATCTGCAGACGACAGATGTGAAAATGTCACTTTACAACAGTTTGTACCGTGCAATCCACAGTACTTACATAGCACACTAACTATCCTGTCACTGTGTCTAAAAATGTTAATCTGCAGACGACAGATGTGAAATGTCACTTTACAGCAGTATGTACCGTGCAATCTACAGTACTTACATTGCAAAACTAACTATACTGTCACTGTGTCTAAAATGTTAATCTGCAGACGACAGATGAGAAATGTCACTTTACAGCAGTATGTACCGTGCAATCCACAGTACTTATACAGCAAACTAATTATACTGCAATTGTGACTAAAATTTTAATCTGCAGACGACGGATGTGATATGTCACTTTACAGCAGTATGTAACCGTGCAATCCACAGTACTTAAATAGCCAACTTACTATCCTGTCACTGTGTCAAATATGTTAATCTGCAGACGACAGATGTGAAATATCACTTTACAGCAGTATGTGCCGTGCAATCCACAGTACTTACATAGCAAACTAAATATACTGTCACTATGTGTCTAAAAGGTTAATCTGCAGACGACAGATGTGAAATGTCACTTTACAGCAGTATGTACCGTGCAATCCACAGTACTTACATAGCAAACTTAATATACTGTCACTCTGTCTAAAAGATTAATCTGCAGACGACAGATGTGAAATGTCACTTTACAGCAGTATGTACCGTGCAATCCATAGGACTTACATAGCAAAACTAAATATACTGTCACTGTGTCTAAAAGTTTTAATCTGCAGACGACAGATGTGAAATGTCCACTTTACAGCAGTATGTACCGTGCAATCCACCGCATTTATACAGAAAACTACCTGTTTTGCCTCTGTGTCCAAATACTTAGTTTTGCAGACGACAGATGTGAAATGTCACTTTACAGCAGTATGTACCGTGCAATCCACCGCATTTATACAGAAAACTACCTGTTTTGCCTCTGTGTCCAAATACTTATTTTGCTGACGACAGATGTGAAATGTCACTTTACAGCAGTATGTACCGTGCAATCCACCGCATTTATACAGAAAACTACCTGTTTTGCCTCTGTGTCCAAATACTTAGTTTGCTGATAACAGATGTGAAATGTCACTTTACAGCAGTATGTACCGTGCAATCCACCGCATTTATACAGAAAACTACCTGTTTTGCCTCTGTGTCCAAAATACTTAGTTTGCTGATGACAGATGTGAAATGTCACTTTACAGCAGTATGTACCGTGCAATCCACCGCATTTATACAGAAAACTACCTGTTTTGCCTCTGTGTCCAAATACACACAATAGTTTGCTGATAACAGATGTGAAATGTCACTTTACAGCAGTATGTACCGTGCAATCCACCGCATTTATACAGAAAACTACCTGTTTTGCCTCTGTGTCCAAATACACACAATAGTTTGCTGATGACAGATGTGAAATGTCACTTTACAGCAGTATGTACCGTGCAATCTACCGCATTTATACAGAAAACTACCTGTTTTGCCTCTGTGTCCAAATATAGTTTTGCTGATGACAGATGTGAAATGTCACTTTACAGCAGTATGTACCGTGCAATCCACCGCATTTATACAGAAAACTACCTGTTTTGCCTCTGTGTCCAAATACTTAGTTTGCTGATGACAGATGTGAAATATTGTATGACAGCATTATGTGAGCATGGTTTCACAACTTACAGTGGGAAATTGAAATATTATGTCAAGGATTTAATGTTTGAATGAATTAGAATACTGTTTAATACCAATGCCTTAGATCGGTGTAATATAGTGCAGTGTAATTTATTTATAGATTATATTTAGAAAATAATGTATATATATATATATATATATATATATATATATATATATACATTATTTTCTAAATATATATATATATATATGTACAGGGTGTAACTGAATAACACCGACAAACTTCAGGAGGTTGTTCTTGAGGTCAAAACGAACCAAAAAGTTCCTATAGTGCGAATATAAAAGTTTTCGGATTTTTTCGGACTGATGGTGAAAACTTTCAGTCCACGTAGCTCCTGAACCATTAGAGATATAGAAAAACTTTCAGAAGCCAAAATGTCTTATTTTGTAGAGTAGAATCTAAAAAAAACATAAAATACAGGGTGTTCCATAAAAGATTTTAAAGTTGGGCGCCATATTGGAAAAAATTATGAAAACTTCCAGTCCGCGTAGTTCCTGAACCATTAGAGATATGGAAAAACTCTCAAGTACAAAAAGGTTTTATTTTTTAGATTAAAATCTAAAAACAACATAAAATTACAGGGTGTTCCATTAAAGATTTTAAAGTTGGCCACCATATTGGAAAATGGCGGCCATCTTCAAAAAATTTGAAAGTGTATTCCTGAGGAAAACTTAAAATTGAGCAAGTTCCAAATTTAAAGTGTGGTGCTAAGTCATGTAATTAAAAAGTTAGCTATTGGATCACTTTAAAAAACTCACCCTGTATATATCTATATATATATATATATATATATATATATATATATATATATATATATATATATATATGCTTAAATGTACAATTCTATTCCCTATTATGAAATGTGATTTGATCCTAATAATCGGATATACCTACTTAATAATTACTCTAAAAACTCCCCAAATAAGAAAGATCGTGTTGATTTATTGTAGTGTAGGTAGTCAGTCGTAACATAATGTATGTTGTAACGGTTAGTATCGTCAATATATCTGTATAGTAATGCAAAGTGTTACTGTGCTAGTGTAAGCAGGTCATGTAACTAGGCTACATTATGGTTTAATTTTGTCTAGCCTAAATCAATCTGTTTTAATTGGTGTTGTTTTAACTCCTTAATATGATATTAGGGAAATATAGAAACTATTAATTTTCTCCTATCATGTTTATATCTTCACTGCAGTAAAAAAGTTATACTTATACATAAAAAGTAATAAAACATATAATTTTCCTTTTGTCAATATATATTTTCATTATAATGATCGTGCACAGTACCGCTCTCCTTCCAAAAGGTAGCAATAGTTTTAGAGACTAATTTAGATTGTTTATACCAATGCAATTTAACTAATATGTTCCTTTTGAAGCATATAAAACATTGTTCAATGATAGTTATTATAACAAATATAACTAGTCCTTACAATACTAAAAATATGGAGAAATACTCGTTTTTTGCAACAGCTGGGTCTTAACTTATTCTAAGATAACAGTTATTATCATTCACTGTAGGCGAGGCTAAACTATACATGATATGTCTACCCACCTTGTCTGTTTTATTGTGCCTCTCTCCCTCAAAGTTGAATTGGCATTTTTCAATTTTTAATTTCTTAATGGATAAAATGGATTTTAAAATATTACTTGTAAAAATTAATTGTAAACGGCTTGGGTGAGCCGTTTACAATTAATTTATAATGTTTATAATGTTATATTGAAACATTATAAGAAATTAAATCTTTTAACGATACCTGTTTTACATGATGAAAATATATATTTTTTGAATACATTTTTGTTTTTGAGGTGGAAGATGACGTTTAAATATTATTAGATTTAATTTCAAAAGAGACAGAGCAAGATATGAAACAAACTTCTTGACACTATATTCAACATACTCAATATTCTTATTTTTATTATAACGAATATAAAACTGTAGGTTATTTATTTCCATGCTGCCTAGTTATATTATACGATTTTTTGAGCAAAAAAAGAAAGCATGTTTACTGTAACTATTAAAAGAAGATTGCAATTTTAAATAGTATTTTTTACAATACGTGTTTGGGCTAAGAAAGTGGAAATAATAGAGAATTCTTGCCCTTAGAATTCAGTTTCCCACGAAGTGTGATATGTTGTTAAAAATAAACGGGTACCGTGAACTGATGTTGATTCATTTAGTGAGTGGTGCGGGTGATTCTACCTATAATAATCTCTTGCATTGTTAGCAATGCTAAAGTTAATAACTAAGTTCTCCCAATTTAGGGTTATATTTTTGGACATTGCTTACAAATGGAAACTTTCTGTTTTAGCCATCATGCTACTCGTATTTCATCCATGATAATCTGCATGGTATGTATGGCATGTATATCTTGTATTGTCTTAATTTAAAACCTGACAGAAATGAAGAATCGATTTTCCTAAAACACTCAACTTAATGGTTTTGTGACTAAAAAGGCTTAAAGCGCCAAATTCGTATATATTAACCTAAATAATGAAGCTTCCATTGCACCTATATCAATTTCTGTTTGTTTCTGTAAACAATTAGTATTCAAACAAATTAAAATTTGGTAAATTATTGTTCTTATTCTATCTTACTGAAAGGATCCTTGAATTTAACTGTTTTACAAAAAATAATTTTTAATTAAATTAAACGAAAATTTGAAATAATAATTTAAATAAAAAGTAACAATCTACAATTACATTTATAATTAGGGCTTAACATCATTTATACGAGTTAAATCAAGAATTTGAATGCTTTTGATGTAGCAAATGTGTAATTACAGAGACCTTAGGGCGAGATTTTACTCGTTTAAGCGAGGAAGGGTAAAATCATAAATAATTTAAGAGCGTCCCAACCGAGAAGAGGCACGTTTTGAAGTAGATTCAGCCACCTTCGGTTAACCCCGCCACTCCACCGCAACCCGACCCTGCATAATGTGATACACAGCCGCATACGGCTAGTGCTGGCCCCATTTGGTTTTGGAATCTGAACACTCAATATTCCACTTCGATTTTCAGAAAATAATATTCCTCTTACGATACACTTAGCAATACAGAAATTTACTCAAATATAAATTTTCTAGGTCAAATCCAAATCGTTGTAATGTTTATTTATTTGTATCGAAACATATTGCGTAATAAAAATGTAGTTTCCATAACCTACTCAATGAAATTTCGCGTAACACGAATAAAATAAACGCATGTACGAATTTGTCAATAAGTGTCCCGTAAAGGTTTATATGCATGTGGCATGACTGCATATGCTAAATAATAATTTACATACCATAAATGTGTAGCACAAAAGTAGTTCAGTTGATCATTTATTTATTTAATTCACTAATTAAAAGTTATACCAAATGAAAATATATGTACTATTCAGATACAATCTCCCCACCCTTTATGATATACTTTGGAAATATACAAAACGTACTTTAAAACGACGATCCAATATAAAGTGGTAAGATTACGAGTTCTTCCGTCAAATGTATATCAAGCAGAAGAATCTGTTGAACTAGAAGGAATACAGGAAGTGTCATGTCGCGTCATCGTGTCGTCTACTCTCTGTTTACACTCCAGGGAACTTGTGAGCATAAACAACTGCTTTATTAGTATTATCACTGAGGTGTTTGTTATATCGTCTTATCACCATTTACGAACGGTTCACTGTTTGAATTATTTATTAGTATTCTGAACAATATATATATATAAGTTGTACACTACAGCTATATATCCTTTAATTTAAAAAAATTTACTTAAAAGAGGAAGCGACACATATTCATGATTTAAAAAGTAATATTATTCAGTTTAGTGTCACTTTAATTAATCAATACATTTCTGAGATTTGCAAGATTTTGGAAATCACCAGAAAATTGGAAAGTATATCCAATATACTTAGGTCCATGCAATAAAATTTTTTTAAATGTCAGTTATTTTTTTAACGGGAAGGATTTAATGGAATAATAGGCTTTCCTATATTTGCCTTTAGTATATGTTAGAAAAATAGAACAATGCATTTGTGGATTATTATGTATCCAGTCTTCTAATGGCACAAACCCTCAAGACTAAGGTGAAAGGCACAAAAAACATAAAATTTGTGTAATATTAATCACATGTCTTAAGAATGTAGAGGTAAATTTTAATCGTAAGAACGTAGTATTACATTTTTGTATCTTAAATGGATGGAAAATATCCGAAATCCTGTCATCTATTTAATTTCATTAGGTAATAATATTGTACTAATACTATCGGATTTCTCAGTTAAGATTTCTTGTACATAAATGTTACATGTATTGTCCAATGGAGTATTCCTTTTTATATAATAAGTTATTTATAACTACTTATGAATATCCACATGGGTGTTTAGCAAATTTATTGATAAAAATTATGAAATATTATTTATTAACTAGTTATTACTAGTTTTAAAACGATAAATAATATTGCATATTCATTAAATTAAGAATAAAATGACATTTTTTGCCTAAACTAAGAGAATTAGCTTTAAGTATATTTTTAATAGAAGTATGAATTCAGGTAATTTAGAGTTATGGATTACAGATAAAACTGCTTTCTGGGAGCCGAGTGCCAATTTGACTTATACATTGACACAAACAAGTTTTACTCTAAAACTATAGAGAAATGTTACCTACGAAATAAATATCTCGGTACAATTGGGAGGCTATGACATGAGTATAAAAAATAAACTAATGATTGTTATTTACTTGATTCACTTAAAATAAGCAAATAAACTCAAAAATAAATGTTAAACAAGCGTTAGCTCACCCTAAAAGTGGTGAAAAAGCATTTGTATCTAGTTGTTTGAGGATTATATAAACAAACATATGAAGATGAAAAGGTTATAATCTGAGAAATAATATAGTTTCATATTTTTTACTGATTTGATACTCCCCCATTTCGACTTCCATCAAAGTTAACGAGGATGACGATCGATTTATATCTGAAGAAACCTCCCATTATTGACTTCAGAAAAGCTGGAGTCACATTCAACGAAAATTTTCATTTCATGTCACATAATTTTAAAATCAGAGCAATACGAGAATTATAAAATAAATTTCATTATCTAGTACAGGATAAAATGTAGCAAAATAATAAAATGAATAAAAAAATCTTTTTAGCAAAAAATAAAAATATATTTGTTTTAAATTTTTTATTTAATGTTTTCACTTATTAATTGCTATGAAAATTTACCAAAACTTTGTATGAACTACCTAAAAGTACCGTAAAAATTAGTGGCTTCTAGTATTTACAGTTATTGAGACATTTGACAACAATTGTTAATCTACACTGCGGGCAGCACCAATTGATGGATTTTCTGAGTCTTCTTCTTTTTCATACATGCTTTCCAGCTTTTCCTTATAGAAAGTTCTTTAATTTATAATTATTTTCTATTTCCATAGCTGTTTTTTTGTCTTTCCAAAATGCGCGCACAGCTCAATCCTTTCATGGCTTGAAACATGAGGCGTCCTATATTTAAACATAAATGTTCTAAAACTTTATATTAATTTTAGTACACTTTATCAAAAGTTAACAGCATCGCATATTTCAAACTGAGAAGTTGGTAAGATATCAAGAGATCTCTTTGAGACTCGAGACCAAATAAGATTATTTTGGCTCTCGTTAGGGTTCTGTGAACCTTTTTCTTAAATAATTACTTAGAATTCCAGCACAAGCAAGAATTCTGGGAATTGGTTTTATATTCATCATGACCTATAAAGTTGGAAGGATAATTTTTTATATCATATAGTTTATTTATTTTTATGCCTCTATTTTACGTGCATCACGTCGATTCAACATCTTCAGGGCAAAACAAGTGGACCAAATTGCTTTTTTATGTCATAAAAGCCGTCAGTATTCTTTTGAATAGCCAAACCGTTCAATGTTTGAAGGTTTTGTAAAGCAGGGTTTGTAAATCAGATTAGTTGTTTTCCATCACCTACGTTTTTCCTTTTGATTTTTCTTTGAGTTTTTTCGCAATCGTGTGCCCACTGCCCATGTCTTGCTGCACATGACAAATGAATACACTCTCATTTAGCAATGTACACCTCATCCCATATTACTTTGCTTCAAAAACAGCCCCGTATGCAAATAACCCAAGTATTTTAATACAACAAATTTTAAGACATGAGTTGAAACGTTTAGAAAATATGCATTATAGAGAATATGTTTAGTTGTCTTAGTACTATTTTATGGATCATTTTAAAGAGGACCTTTTATAGAATAATTTCAGTTATAACCACTTAAAACTTAAACCATTACAATTTCTTCGACTTTGGCTGCCCTTTAAAAACGAGACGATACTCTTATTCAGTGCAAACTGGATCTCAGCCGAAGAAAACAGTATAATAAAACCCACAAATTATTATGTTAGCTAAAACAACATTCCACACTCTGATTTCTTCAATATTACACTTCGGGTAGGAATAGTCTTACACATACATTTTATTATAAAAAAGAATATTTTTTAACGGAAAGAACCAATTAATATATGGTAGCTAATATATAGTATTGTTGCACATTCTTTATTAACTGTGCCCAGCCAGATTTGAAAAGTCCCTCAGTGACAGTTTACCCTCCAATAGTGGAAGATAACACTACTAACTTGTCCTTCATTTTGACAATTATGCTTAATGCTGGAAACAGGCATGATAAGGACAGATAACCACATTATGTAGGATAAATTATGTATAAACAAACTGTTGGAACAATGATTATAATATTTTCAAACTATAATCATTAGTTCTTTCTTAATCCCTTTCTTATACTTTTTTATATAAAAAAATTGCATAAAATAATTTATTTATGTTCAAATGTAGGAAGTTTCAAAGAACTAAAATTTTTTATTGTACATAGAAATATTCTAATAAATAAATGTAATTAAAATAAAAAGATTTATCTATTTTAACAATGGTTACAGTTATGTAAAATGTAATTCAATAGCCCTTTACCTAAATACACTATTAATGTGGTATGATAGGACTCTATATAATTTTGGAAAAGTAAATAATCATATACCAGGTACACACCAACTCAGTATTTCTGGTAAACAGGATCAGAATGCAAGTGACATTGCTTCCGGCACATATCAGGGTTTTGCACGTATCAGCATTTCTGGCTGGAACGAAATATATCTCCGAAGTTACAGTTGTGTTATATTCAGGTACAAATATACATATTTAGATCTTGGTATCTTCAGCTGTAAACCATCTACTACCATCTGTCTATAAGAAGATGGTTTACGTAATACTAGTGGCTGTAACCCGTAAGCTCAAAATATGACTTGACCTCGGTCCTAGAGGGGCATTTATGTCCACTGTGAACTGGATTTCTGGGCTGTTGCTAGAACACCTCAGCAGAATTTCACACGAATGGGTGTATCCAGTGCCTCTGGGGTAAAAACTGGTTTTAGTTACTCTATCCCAGATAAGCTGGGTAAGGGATCCTTTGGCCAAAGTCTAAATAAGAAGTTGGCTCACTGTGGCCTTTATCTTACGTTACAGCTCAAGGGGCTGGTCACCTCTGTGTATCTTATGTCTCTGGAGGTATGGCTATACAACTGATCTTCCGGTATCCTATCCCAGATCAGCTGGGTAGTAGATCCTATGGTCACGGTCTACATAGGAAGGTGGCTCACTGTGGCCTGTATCTAACGTTACAGCTCAAGGGGCTGGTCACCTCTGTGTATCTTGTACCTCTGGAGGTATGGCTATACAACTGATCTTCCGGTATCCTATCCCAGATCAGCTGGGTAGCAGATCCTATGGTCACGGTCTACATAGGAAGGTGGCTCACTGTGGCCTGTATCTAACGTTACAGCTCAAGGGGCTGGTCACCTCTGTGTATCTTATGTCTCTGGAGGTATGGCTATACAACTGATCTTCCGGTATCCTATCCCAGATCAGCTGGGTAGTAGATCCTATGGTCACGGTCTACATAGGAAGGTGGCTCACTGTGGCCTGTATCTTACGTTACAGCTCAAGGGGCTGGTCACCTCTGTGTATCTTGTACCTCTGGAGGTATGGCTATACAACTGATCTTCCGGTATCCTATCCCAGATCAGCTGGGTAGTAGATCCTATGGTCACGGTCTACATAGGAAGGTGGCTCACTGTGGCCTGTATCTAACGTTACAGCTCAAGGGGCTGGTCACCTCTGTGTATCTTGTACCTCTGGAGGTATGGCTATACAACTGATCTTCCGGTATCCTATCCCAGATCAGCTGGGTAGCAGATCCTATGGTCACGGTCTACATAGGAAGGTGGCTCACTGTGGCCTGTATCTAACGTTACAGCTCAAGGGGCTGGTCACCTCTGTGTATCTTGTACCTCTGGAGGTATGGCTATACAACTGATCTTCCGGTATCCTATCCCAGATCAGCTGGGTAGCAGATCCTATGGTCACGGTCTACATAGGAAGGTGGCTCACTGTGGCATGTATCTAACGTTACAGCTCAAGGGGCTGGTCACCTCTGTGTATCTTGTACCTCTGGAGGTATGGCTATACAACTGATCTTCCGGTATCCTATCCCAGATCAGCTGGGTAGCAGATCCTATGGTCACGGTCTACATAGGAAGGTGGCTCACTGTGGCCTGTATCTAACGTTACAGCTCAAGGGGCTGGTCACCTCTGTGTATCTTGTACCTCTGGAGGTATGGCTATACAACTGATCTTCCGGTATCCTATCCCAGATCAGCTGGGTAGTAGATCCTATGGTCACGGTCTACATAGGAAGGTGGCTCACTGTGGCCTGTATCTAACGTTACAGCTCAAGGGGCTGGTCACCTCTGTGTATCTTGTACCTCTGGAGGTATGGCTATACAACTGATCTTCCGGTATCCTATCCCAGATCAGCTGGGTAGCAGATCCTATGGTCACGGTCTACATAGGAAGGTACTTGGCCTGTATTATACGCTACAGCTCAAGGGGCTGGTCACCTGTTTAATAAATTGGTTGAGAGATATGGCAATGGTATATATTTTGAACGAAAGCCTACATTTAAGATGAAATGTTTAACATTTATCATGGAAAATGTATAAAGTTCGTGTCAGGAGTAAGTCTGGAATTTGACCTGTTTTCTGCCTTGGTTGTTCATATATTTATTATTTATTTAATATTTATTATTTATTTATAAAATTATATGTACTGTTATTGTTGTATGTTAGTTTATTGTTGTTATTTGTTGATTTTTTTCTATGTTTATACATTGTTAATTGCTTATATTAATTATCTTTTGTTATTTATATACATATGTGTGTATGTAGGTGTGAAGCCTATATGTATGTAGATTTACATGCATATATGCAAATATTGTTATTGAAGGATATAAGTATGTATTCATGCATTTTAGTTGTTAGCAGTAGCAAATTGGAGAACATGGTGGACTCAATCAATTAATTTGTGTCATAATAAATTTACTATATTAAAATTTTAACATTTATATTTAAACATATTTATATACTTGAAGAATGCATTTGTCTCAAATATCTATTTTTAGTGCTTAATCGGAATAATGGTAAATAACTTGTGCATGGAGAAGATCTTAAATAACTATTAAAAGTAAAGGAATGACTGTCAAAATAAGCAATGTACTTTAGTAATCCAACTTTACTTCCCGCACGTGCCATTATAGAGGCATTGTGAATATCCGGTTAAAAATGCATGTAATGATAGATATATAAACTACATGTACTGTTAATGTTTTGCATGTTTTCAACTTTTGTAATTCTCTGAATAAAGATCTTTTGAACTTGAACCTCTGTGTATCTTGTACCTGTGGAGGTATGGCTATACAAATCTTCCGGTATCCAATCCCAGAGTCGCTACGGTTTAGGCATCTAATCCGGAGGTTAGGAGGAAGGATTATTTGGCTTCCGTAATCTGTACGTATGGGTGCAGAATACGTGACAAAATATGCCGATGACCTGCAGTACTGTGGGGAGGGGGACACGGGTAAGAATCAAAGGAAGCCTACTACTCAAATAGGAGCGTGGCGCTGCATCGCAGTCTTAAAAAAAGGGAAATTTAGCTGCGACGAACCTATGTTTCCAGCATGAAAGATGAAACTGACAGTTTGCTCGAGGAACTGACTAAAGAGACCTTGGCCTTATTAAAGTGAGGGGAGGAGGCGGGATCTCACGGGGAATCCTCAATAATCCTTGTGCAAGAAAAAGTGTCATATTAGATATTACCTTCTTTTATAGATGGAAAAAACGTATATGGTCACACATACGACTGAGAAGCTTGTGTAGGTCATAAATGGTCTCCTATCTATATAAGGGGGAAATCTCAAATAACGATAAGTAACATTCCAAAATATTCGTTTGAAATAAATATATATTTAGTGATATGGATCTTGATTTTTCTCAAAAGGCATTTTCAAAATTGCGTTGAGGTATAATAGTGTTTATTCCTCCGGCTTTCCTTAAACCACCGAAAATATGCCATACCACATTCAGGCCAACCAGATTCGAGTACCTTATGGGGGAAAAACCACATCTCTGTTCCTTTGGATTATCCATTAGTGTCTAAAATTATTTGAAATGCAATAAATATTTTAAATTTTACACGAGCACCATTTTTAAATTTAATTATTAAACTAATATTGCATATTTTGAATGAAATTTATTTTTAGTTATTAAACCTGCTGTAATAGTGGTCTATGATATACAGTCACAGGGTTGTCTAATTTAAGGACCATCCGTATAAAGTATTTTTATAACCTACTGAAAAAAGGGTATCTTGTTTTTTAGAGCTACATTTTCTTGCCAATACGACTTGGAGTAGTCAATATTTAACGCTTACTGTGGATATTTTCAGTAATTACACTCGTATAATTATTATATTTTTGTATACATAACGAAAAACATCTAATAGATATAGGCTAGCTATGTCGTTGTAATAGTAATTAAATGGATATAAATATTGTTTTAGTCCTCGGGTATGTGGTGTCAGTGGTATGAATATAACATCTCACATAGATATGAAATACTTTGCTTATAAAATTAAAGTATTAACCCCGTCTAAACAGCTAGATTAACGCAAACAAGATTATGATAACGAAGGACAAGCAGTACTGATTCTTCGCAGTTAAACTGTTTATCGAAGTTGAGATCAAGTAACCTTAGAAACGCTCTTTTGTTAAGCTCAGCTCAAACATGGCTGGTCTCAAACTTTACTAATTCTATGATAATTAACACTTAATTAGTTTCCCAAAGCGTTTCTGTTTAACTTAGTTCCATGCAGAAACGGTTTATTCATACTTAATCCCCTAATCTTATATTTAATGTAAGTTTAATTCAATAACTAAAATTTTTTTATTTTATTATGATCTGATTCCTACATATACAATATGAAAAAAGTTTAAATTAATGAGTAAAGGTTTAAAAGTAGAAGATAAATATATGAAACATACGTCATACCAAAATAATTAATATACAATAACGTACCAAAAATGCTGACGTTCATTAACCTAGGTAATGAATGTTTAATATTTGAAGAAAGTTAAAAATTTTGTAATTTATAAAAGAGCAATACATTATCACTGATGAACAGTATGTTGAATGGTAAGACGTAAATAAGCTTATTACTACCTATTATTAAGTAATATATAATATACTACTATTATTTTATGAATTGTTATAAATTCTTGAGCAGAAAATATTTATGTAGGGTTTAAAATAAGATGAAATAAAATAAAACTGTTAAAATTTTCTTGTATTGCACACATTTATTTGATATTGGTTTCATAAATTTCTTGTAGTTACACCGCCAGTAGGTTTTATAACTCTTAACTTGTAAACTATAACATTTTTCTTAACGATTATAGAATTTTTCAATAATAATGTATTGATTAGGTATCGCTACTTTAATAGTAATAAAACATTACTAGATTAGATATACCTAGAATATAATATACTTTTTGGCCGAATAATTAATTTTCTCAAAAAGAAGAACGTGTATAAATTCTACACATGTCCATGACAAATCAATGACCTACCTTTTTAGTTCTCGTAACTTTAAATTAATTTTATCGCGTAATGTAATTCATCCTGAAAATAAATAGTACATTTTGCAATCAGCAAAAAAGTATATTTAAAGATATACATTGTAAAGAACAATTATATTATATTATATTACATATAAACTGTTAAGCTGTCGTTACTCCTATAGTTAAAAGAAACGTCAAGTTTATGGGAATAAGCGACGTTTAAAGTACGAAACCAGCAGAATCGAGGAATTTATTATTTTAAACATTATCAGACCGGACAATCTGAAACATTGGCGGCGAGTGTGTTAACAATGTCACAATTACCGGCTGTGACGTAGCGCTATTGATAAATCAGATGTTGATGATTGATTTACACCTGGACAATCTGCAACATTGGCGGCGGGTGTGTTAAAATTGTCACAATTACCGGCTGTACCGTACCGCTATTTATAAATCAGATGTTGATGATTGATTTACACCTGGACAATCTGCAACATTGGCGGCGGGTGTGTAAACAATGTTACAATAACCGGCTGTGACGTAGCGCTGTTGATAAATCAGATGTTGAGAATTTATATACACCCAGACAATTTGCAAAATTGGCGGCGGGTGTGTTAACAATGTCACAATTACCGGCCGTGATGTAGGGCCGTTGATAAATCAGATGTTGAGAATTTATATACACCTAGACAATTTCTAACATTGGCGGTGGGTGTGTTAACAATATCACAATTACCGGCCGTGATGTAGGGCCGTTGATAAATCAGATGTTGAGAATTTATATACACCCAGACAATTTGCAAAATTGGCGGTGGGTGTCTTAACAATGTCACAATTACCGGCCGTGATGTAGGGCCATTGATAAATCAGATGTTGAGAATTTATATACACCTACACAATTTGTAACATTGGCGGTGGGTGTGTTAACAATGTCACAATTACCGGCCGTGATTTAGGGCCGTTGATAAATCAGATGTTGAGAATTTATATACACCCAGACAATTGGCAAAATTGGCGGTGGGTGTCTTAACAATGTCACAATTACCGGCCGTGATGTAGGGCCGTTGATAAATCAGATGTTGAGAATTTATATACACCCAGAAAATTTTCAAAATTGGCGGCGGGTGTGTTAACAATGTCACAATTACCGGCTGTGATGTAGGGCCGTTAATAAATCAGATGTTGAGAATTTATATACACCCAGACAATTTGCAAAATTGGCGGCGGGTGTGTGTTAACAATGTCACAATTACCGGCCGTGATGTAGGGCCGTTGATAAATCAGATGTCGAGGATTGATTTACACCCGGACAATCGGTTAGCAGGCTTTGCCGTACCACGTTGTTTTATGTATACTCTATAGATATCACAAAAACATTGTTCAGTTAGAATTTGTGCTTGGTTTCCTTTAAGTTTAATAAAACACAGTTATAAGTTTACATCAAAAAGCACTGTGAATTTATTATATCTACTCTTATAACAAATTTTATTTGAAATTTGGTTGATCGAATGAAGTATTTATTGGCTCATTAAGGAAATGATTTGTATTCCATGTTATGATTTACATATTTGTGCCTTATAACTCATAATGAAGGAAAATACAAATTTAGGGAATGGTAATTTTAAGCAATATTTATAATTTAATGTATTTTACATTATAATTTATGTAGATAACATAAACGTTAAAAGAGTAGGATCTTAGGAAAGTGAGAAGGATGATGCTAATATACTACTCAGTTCATTGTAAAGAGATTATAATAAAATTGTTTAAAGATAAACGGTAGTCTCTGGCTAATATAATCAAGAATTCTATGCAATGGATATACTATATAGATTTAATTTAATCAATATTTCTTATAGCCGTATGTCTGATAAACAATTTATCTTTGTTTGCATCGTGAGTGTGGTTACATATTGCAAGAAATTTAAAAACGATGGACATAATTTCCTTAAAGTTTGATACAATAATAAATAAAGTAAAATTAATTTAAAAAAGAATTTTAATAACATTTGCATACCTAAACTTTATTTATTAAATGACTAATCGTGATTAAAGCTAATTATCACCTAAGAGTTACACTTAATTTCTATCTCTCTGTCTATTTATGTCTATCTCTATGACATCTCTAAAATGAACTGACGTATTGTACCTATAATGTTGCATGAATCTTCATTTTCTGTATTTCTGTATGGGAAACTCTGAGTTCGATCGATTATGGTGCATGTCGCACCAAGGGATTTCGCTGAGAGTTACCGGATATGCTTATAATGGCCTTATGGCTATATTTTGGAAACAATTGGTTATAAAACTAAATAAATTTTTTGTTAAACTGAGTATAATCATAAGAGATTTACTAGTATCCTGTCTACTCGGACACAAACAATAGAGTTTAAATTAAACATTAAAAGTTGCTAACGTAACTTTATTTCAGAGGGGTCTTGCATAGTAGTAGCTCCTAATTTAACCGGAACACTTATTAATTAAAGACTCATTAGAAACTTAATTCATGTACAGAAACTTTTAAATATCTTATATCATATAAGTCTTGAAAGTTTTCAAGAGCAGATTAAATTTTTACATAGAGAAGAATCAGTTATATGATCGTCTACGTTCAGCCGTGTAATTTGAACCATGACTGGTACAATTTCTGTGTGTGTGTATTCTAGTAGAATATTTTTTCTACCATACCGATGTAAAATTCAGTTTTTTTTATAATAGTCTATCTGTCTTTTGGCCGCAGGACATCCCATCAATGAAAAAATCTATATTACTTAAGTTTTGCATGCAACTTCAACGAAGCCTACTGCCTGTACGTGTACGTGATCCCTTGTATAGCGTACTCCTACTTTGTTTATTATTGGCTGAGTAAATTATTTTATGGTTTTATACTAAATATCTGTTTTTAAATATAACTGATTTTTGTGTGATATGCTGTTGTTATCTGAATCAATTTACAGGTAATTTGTGTTTGAAACTTAAGCAAAATTTAGGTGCTGCTGCTCATTTTACTATGGGAGTCAATCATCATATTTATTATCAACTTCTAAATTATATTTCCGAGAATTTCTGTAACGTTAAAATATATTTGTAATCTAAGCTAACTATATGCATTCTCATTTAAGACAAGGGGTTTACTCTTAAAAATTAAATCACAATTAATTATGCTCTTCGATACACCAATTCATAATCGTCCGTTAAGGTAAAGCAGAGATACAGTTATCTCGGGATGTCTTTGTTATGATTAAACCTCTCAGCACGTCAGATGTGATATTCAATATCAGGTGACAGCGACAGAGACAAGAGCGAGAGAGTCGTGTATCTAATATAATCTTCACCCAGCTGTGCTTTCCTCTTGGAATACGGAGCAACATGTGTTTAAATATACATATAATACAAGCTGAAAGGCTAAGAAGCGTAGGAGCTGTTACCGGTTCTATGAACCGTTAAGGTGGCTAATTATAACTATTAATATATTACATACTTTAATTTTCGTATTTATCGATAAATTTTGCATAATATTAAATAGCCGTACGGCGAGTAAAACAGTATCAAACGTATAAAACGTTATATCCATCGCCTGTTTGAACTGGTAAAACGATAGAGACTTGGAACATACAAAGGACTTTAACCGTTGTTCGGAAAGAAATTTTACGAACCATCAGTTTTTATTCTGATAGATTACCTTGAATGTATATTTTCCTGTTTTATTTAACTTCAAAACAGCTTTATGAGGTGTGTTTGACCTTGATGAGTGCAATAGATTTGTATATGAAGAAGAGAACAGACGTATTTTTAGAAATGTGATTAATTTTGTTTATACATTCTTAATACTAATTTTTTTAATTCGTATTACTCTAACTGTTTCATACTATTGTTTTATCACCACAAACAAAATAAATAATAACATTAATTTAAATTATTTTTAATATGTTTTTAAGGAGAAAACAGTAGTTGTGAGGTATTTTTTAAGTGGAATGAAATATTTATTTTTTCATATGATTTATACAATATCTTTGTTATTTTTATTGATACTAGTTAGGAAGTATATTAACGAAACAACGGTAAATTTTATTTTATTTTCTTAACTAGAGACTATTAAGATTAATTTGGTTAGATATAAAGGTAAAGAATTTGATATTCAAAGGTTTCCTTCTGAATATAAATCGTTATTGTTTGGTGTTCAATGTGGTACTTAAACTTCTACGAAGATACCTGAGCAATATGTATGTTTTAAATCATGATTTTGTTTAAATATACAAGACAGTTAAAATTTAAAGGTTAAATGGTACTCGAAATATAATCTGTAACATTTATAGTAACATGGTTGAACATTATGTGTAATTAATATTGAATATAATGCAACGGTCCAAAATACCAATCTAGAACTTTATATGGTTCGTAAAAACTCAGGTATGTCACTCTCGCATCGGTACGTCAGCACACTCACGTGATGATGTTTTCATACTTTTAAATTTTACCACGTATGTGAAAAAAGGTATTAAATATTTTTAAGTACATCAGTTCCTAAGGCTGATACTGAAATACCAGGTAGTACTATAAGGATGTTGTTGTACATTCGAAAATAAAACTAATGGTAATAAAAATAATCATAATAATGGATAATCTGCCCGGATCCATCCTAGAGTTTTAAAATAATTACATCAGTGCATTCAGGTTTTTATATTAATAACTAAAAAGGTCCTGTGGCTTATCAAACTTTTTGTAAGTAGTAATAACTTAATAATAATAAGTTAATGTGTTTAGTGTACTGGTACTACACAGATGGGTAGGTACGCCATACCACGTGTAAAAAAACAGGTTTCAGTGAGATTGCAAAATTTGAAGTCCGTAGCCCATTTCATTCTTGAGGTGACACACAGACACACGAAAAGTCAGTCTTTACACTGTAACATGACAATAGTACCTGTGGACACACTTGCTTAAACAGAACCGGAATTTGTTATAATTATATTTATTTATTATGAAATATGAACATTTACCGTCACCTGAGAGAGGATGAGAAGAGGAAGAAGGAGGATACAGGGTTCATTCACCTTTATAGCTGACTTAAGACCTTTCTCTCTGATTGCTTCCTGAATTATCTTGGAAGAGCAACCCCAAATATTATAAGTAACACTGTTTTAGGCCAAGCACATGAGTGAAACTAACACTTTAAGAGAATATTTTATTCAGTATATAATTTAGTATACTCTGATTTATTAGTTCCTCTTAAAAATAAAATTATTTTAAGGGCTCAATAAAAATATATATATATTTGGCGATTAACGTTATAAAGCTGTGAGCATAGGTAACATGATATACATAGAAACAGTTACGGAAAAGATATTAATGATTAGTTTATTTGTGGTTCGATCATATTTCACAGCGTGACAAAAATGTAATTCTTTGATGCCGTCAAGGCTTGTACGTTTGTGAATACATTTTCATCGCTAGAGTTACTCGGGGCAGCACATGAATGATTTAATATTTCCTTTCACTCTAATAACTTTCAATGAATGTATAATGTATTGTAACTATAGCATTCGTACTGCACATATTTTTTTCAATCATTATAGATTGTAAGACAACAATAAATTCGTCTTACTCATATATTGAAATAGTTGTCCTGATGATAGAAGCAAGCTAATGACAAAAAAAAAACTTATTTCTTGTAGTAAATGGGGTAGTTTTATTCTAAATAATTCAAGAGTGTGACCAAATATATTTTATAAAATGACTTTTAATGTACTTCTTTATACAAGTACAGAAAAAATTAGATTCCCTGTAATATATTTTTTGCAAAAATAGAAAACCTTAAATTTTTAGAGTTCATTATAAACTTTTAATAATTGTTGAAATAAAGACATGATTGCTGTTTTGTCCAACCCATAAATATATTCAAGGGACCAAACTGTGTATCAGTAAAATGTCTAGAGTCAATCCCCCACTTTACATTAATGCCGGAGGGTAGTTTTTGTTAGTTTAGTAGGTTTTTAAAAATCACAGTTTTGATATAAAATTTTCTACAGATGGTTCACTAACATTGACTATTTATTTATCTGACAAATAATTTTAAATAGAGCTTTGTATTCTATACATCACCATTCTATCATACGCCCTGTGTGGTCTTGTGACATGTAACACGCAACAAACGGCGAATGGCGGAGTTTAAACTTTAATGTCATTAGATTTATGCATGCTTTGTTTTACAAGCACAGCAAAAGCCTAAATTTTATACATGAGTTTAAATTAGCGAAAATTTCTTACATTATATTCATATACTATAGTATAAAATATAAATAAATGAACTGAATATGTAGCCATACACTGTATACATTTCTGGGACATTAGTGTTACAAATTAAAATTTTTTTTTAGAATTTAATTTTTAAATTGCTCACTGGAAAATTTCGATATTTTAAATTTAATTTATGAATCTGGGAACATTTACACATTTGGACCGTTGCAACCAGTTTAGGGTGTCTTTTTTAGATTTTATATTTTTTTTAATGTACCTATTTCCTAAGAAATACTAGATATTTAAGAACTTTAGGTAGATAAAATATTACATATTGCATAATGTAATGTAATTGCAAGAGTACAAAATAGGCTATAATACAAATATATATTGAGGAATCCAATACTTATTCATTAAATTTGTATGTTTTTGAAGTTCACAATCAGACCACACTCCTAGCTTCAGTGTAATCCTGACTTGAAGCGGAAAGGTAAAGGATACTTGAATGTTTGTTTGTGTTTACTGGACACGGTTAACTCGGCTCTCCCACCACTTAACAATTTCATTAGTGAAGTGTCTGGCCGGCCATAGATCAGACTGACAAATGACGGGATGTGCAGTACACGGTGCGGCCGCCCGCCCGCCACGGCTCTCTACATCGCATCGCCCTCAACCTCGCATTTCTTCTCCAATGTCCATAAAGATTAAAACTGAGTATAAAAAATAGCTAACCAACTTGATAATATTTATACTTTAATTGTTACACTGAGTTTTATGTATATATATTTTGCGTCGTTAGTCATTTTTGTATATACGTGTAATTTTATACATGTGTGTATGTGTGTGCGTGCGTGTATGTTTTTGTAAGTGCTAAAAGATATAAAATTACGAGTAAATGGTTTAACAATGCTTTAGATATTAACATTTAACAACGCAATTCCACTACTTTTTGTTAAACTTACTGGGTAGGAGTTTCGAGTAGGAGTTTACTTACGTATTGAGTAATTGGCTTAGCTAAGACATTTGATAGACATACGAACTTGTTCCATTTGTTTAATCGATATTTTATGTGCAGAAATGACGTTTATTACACGAATATAGCTAAATTCGTTCTCAAAGTAAACCTCCGAGTAATGATGGTTTGTTACCACGGAGCCAAACCCATTGGTGAATATTAACCATCATCGTCTTAGATTTTGTCTGAGCAAACGTTAAGGTTCATACCAATTTCAAGCCTATAGTCTTTTTTAATTTCGATACCCTTTCACCAAGCCGACAGATAGACATACAGACAAAGAAAATAGATGTTGAAAGTCTTCTTATTTATACAATTTTATAATGCTGACACAAAAGTTGAAAAATAAAGCACGAAGCAATAGCTACTACATAATGATAAAATACAAACTGTCGAAAATGTTAGAGTTTAGTAGCAATGTAGAGCCAGACCGAATGGCGCGTAACAATCATTGCTAAAGTGTGATTTAGGAACATCTCATGGAGGGAAATGCACCATGATCGTAGTCGAACTTGCTTATGTAAATGGTAATATTTGTAGGAAAGTTTCCTTTAAGTTTTAATTCCGTATCCTCAATTGTTCTTGAGAAGTGGTAACAGGCTAACATACAGATACAATTTACAGTCAGGCGAATGGTAGGTGTGAGATCTTACAGATGTAAAACTGTACTTATTGTCTATATGCGCTCATATTGATCTAAAATCATCATTTATGGCTTAAATTTAATTGCTGTTATATTTAAAAATTTGATCGTTGAATAAAATTACGTCATAGCTACTCTTGTAGTAACTACAGACACAATATTTACAGCGCCTTACCAAAGATTCAAATAATTCAATATTACTATTTTTAATAATAAGAAGTAATTTTAAGAAATTTTACTTCAATAACGATTCAATATTGAGTTTAATGCACGAGAGAAATTATTGCTCATATACGATATATACGGTAGTCCAAAATATAAGGTATGACTTATGGACACAAACGCACTATGATTTAAACTTAAAACTATGCAATAAATGGAAGGTTAAGGATATCCGCCTAAATATTATGAATATATTCCGGCAACCATAACGAGAATTTAGACGGTTTTGGTACTATGCTACTGTTCCGTTATACTGTTCATTAGAAACGCAGTGGATTGAAAGAGCTAATTTCACAATAAGCTTAAAATACGCCTTTTATGCTTGGTAGGAGAATTTTATGTTAGCTAATCAACCGGCAATATTCCTGACACAAAGATCATTTACGACTCTGCATCAAAGTAGCACTGTTTAGTCTTGAAACTTTACGTGTTTGAGGTAGCATAGTGTTCCAGTTCCTCTGAGAGCCTTTTTTACTCCTCATATACCTAGATTTCTATCTTAGAAAATTTATCTCAGCTATGGTATTTACAAAATATAATACTTTAAGATTACTTTAAAAATATTCATTCAAGTCATACGGAGAAAAATACTTAGAACGAAGATACGTCGACATCAAAATTTTGCTGTAATTTATGAATCCAGAACTATGTCGCTTATAAACTATTAGATGCTATTTTTCATCTACCCATATGTAGATTTCTATAATGTGTTTCTCTTAACCTGCAATCTGAAAGTTCTAGTGTCATACTCTTTAAACCTATGTCTGGTATTGGTCTTTGAGATAAGGGGGCAATGCTAACTTCAAAACTCTAGAATTCAATTGAACTGTTGAAAATATTTAAAAACATGTTTTTGATATAATAAATTATAAACAATTCTTCCTGGTGAAACACAAAATCCCTTTTCGTGCATAAATCCTTATACATTGGTCATAAAAAGTGAAATATTATGTTATAACATATATCACTTAAGGAATTCCCTCAGCCAAAAAGCATTTTGAAACTTATATTCCTCAATTATACTGTTCGGAAATTTATGATTGTTTATTATTTGTTATTTCTAACTGGATACATTTATAGCTATATAATAAAAATGTCCTTTGTCCATTAATTAGTTACAAAGTTCAATAAATAACATCCATTTATTTTCATTTTAAGGCTCATGTTTTTTGCTCACTCTTTTATTTATTTATTACAATCCAACGGCAAAGCCATTTGAAAATACAATATAGATGAGTTATACAAACAAAAACAAAAATATTGAAAATGAGAATACGAGCACAAGCCAATATCAAGTAATAACAATGATTAAGTAATAACCAGCAACTACAAATAGCCAAAGGAAATAAAGCAGACCACGGGAAAAGTAAACTACCAGTAAATAATAAATACGTCCACCATATAAGGATGCAATAAATAACAAAGATTTTTTAGCAGTTGCATTATGCTATAAAATAACAATATTCAGTGACGGTAACAATATTATTAATTAACAATATACAGTATAACAGTATTAATAAAGCATTAATGTAGGAAAATAAAGCAATAATGCTAGTGCGCGAGTGCCTGTTTGCTTGTACGTGTATTATAGTATGCTAGGAAAGATGAGAGATATCAGTATTTCCTGCAAGGTGTGGCTCAGGTCGCCATAAAGACAACTCCACTCCACACAATGCTACAGCTGTCGTGGAAGAAATCCATCCTACCAGCGACAAGGATGCCGAGACGAGGGATTCTTGCCATATGGCGGTGGAAGTCATAGACGGTGGTCCTATATGGACGTTCAAACGACTCCAGAAAACGTGTATCGGAGGGACCCTGAGGTTAACTACAGATATGAGTTCAGGGCAATGAAAGTGACCGTTTATTATCTTGAAAAGTAGTACTATTGCCGCCACGTCACGCCTACAGCGTACAGGAAGGAGCTTCAGCCCGAAAGCACCATCATCAGTGGGGACCTCGAAGAACCGGAAATCCATCCTCAAACCGACCCGCCTCAGGAACCATCACTGAACAGTTTCAAGCATGGTGATGTTCCTTGTGATGTTTGGAGACCAGATATGGGAGGCATACTCTAAGCCTTGTCGCATCAGCGAAAAGAACAGGTAACGCGGCATCGTGGGATTGATTCCGCTAGTGGCCCAAAATCCAGTTGGCCCTGCTGGTGATAACAAAGATGCAGGCTGTTGTTGAAGACCACTCTCTATGTCCTGGACATAAGTACCTCTCGGCACAATATCCGACCCTAGATTGTACTAAAACATCAAGGAAGTGCGAGGATGACGACAGTGACCGACCCCTTTCTTAAGTTAAAATAGATGCTATTAATGGCGCACCAGGACGCAACGTTGCCAAGGCTTGTCTGTACATTAGCAGCATCCTCGTAGGAAGGCGCCTGCATCAGCAACTTGAAATGGTTCGCAAACATCAGTGAGACCACCTTCACCACGTCTGGCAGGTAGTTGATGAAAACATTGCAGAGTTGTGGACCAAGGTAGGAAACCTGAGAAACTCCCGAGGATTGAAAGCAAATATTTGCATAGTAGAGCTAGTCTTAATAGGCAGCTTACTGTATGTTAAATAATCTTTAAACTTCCAAGAAGGGGACTCATGATACCATAAGACTTCAATGTTTGAATCAGGATGTTATGCTGGACACTATCGAATGACTGCAAAATCGATGAACATTGTGTTGAGCTGCCACCCCTACTAAACAGGAAAAGAGTTCATTCATAAAGAAATAGAAGGTTCGTACACGTAAACTTGTTATTGACAAAACCATGCAGATTGACATTGATAAACTGCTAAATAAGGGTTGCATTCTGTCCAAAACTATAAACACGTTTCCAAGTGTGGGACGGTAGTTTTTATGTCATAGAGCAATAAGCTTAAAGCACATGCACAATGTGCCGTTCTAAAAGACGTCGGGGAATATATCAGAGGTTGACCTAGAAGTCTTCATTCAATTATTGATTATCAGCCTAATATTCTAAAATTACTTTTCACTCAAGACTGCTGAGTCTATTCTAATATCGATTCATTTTTCAATATTTCGAATGGTACAGAGTTCATAAAAATTATTTGTGGAGTTTAGTCTTTTAAGAAATAAATCATTTAGTACTAACTCAGGATTTATTTCCGTTCAAAAAATCTTACTTTAATAATGTAAATGATAATTTAACAACATAATGTAGTAATAAATATTAAAATAGAATATAAATTTAAATTATATTACAACTATATTCTCATAAATAAGAGAATACTTATAAATATTCAACCTGTATTAAAGAACTTAGCTTGTTATACCATTCACATTAATACTGATATAAACGCTTCTGTAACATTTCTAATATTTTATAAAGTTATTGGATAGAGAAACAGAAACTCGGATACCTGCCGATATCGGATTACACTTGACTAGAATTTACGAGCAGTCAAAGCTCATAAAGGGAACGACTGTTCCCAGTCCAAACAGAGGAAGACATCCGCACCTGCAATATACGGCTCTTGTCATAACATGCGCTATGCAAATACACTGAGCTTCTTCTGCCCGGGCACAAGATTTTCATGCTATTTCAAGCGAATAAAATATATACAAGTTCTGACTTATAAGTTTTCTATTTGCACAAATATTGGACATTGAATTATGTTTGTTTCCATTATCCAGTTGGACTCATTTATACGACATATTATTTTACTTTTAAAATGGTTAACGTAACTAAATCTACCATATTAACATAACTACTGTGAAAGGAAAGATATTCCAAAATACACATGCAAATTTCTTCTTTCATGAATGAGATTATTGAAAACGACTTTGTAGCTATAAAAAAGACAATTGCATTATATGTTTGCAACAACGTAATTGAGTGGAATAATCTTGTGATAAATATTTATAGTATATTATATTTTAGATAATGTGCAATTGCTACAGTAACATCGTCGCAAAAAATTCATTCATTATTACCTTTCTATATGTATGTCAATGGTCACATATACCTGAGTGGTCAGGAGGCACGAGATAGAAATAATATAATTAAATATACTGATAAAATTAAAACTTAGTTTTTGAGGTTTAATTATCCACCCTATTAGTTAGGAGACAAGGTCTACTCTTAAAAAACGAAGATAGTTGTATATTTTTATAAATAACGATTTTCATACCGAATAAAAATTTGGTAGGATTATGCCATTCTACGTCTCGTAAAATAGGCTTTATTATGGTTGTATGGACGCTAAATTTCAAATTTATATCTTATTTAATTACGTTAACGTATTTCTATGTTATATTCAATATATACTAAAGTACTGAGCTTCTGTGTAAATTTATTATTTATTAAAAAATTTATTTACCATTCTGGTGAACTATAAGACAAAATATAAACATATGTTCTAACGTTTTACCAGATCCCACGGAGTGTGATGAACCCTGAAAGAAACTCGTTTGCTAGTATCGAAATGAAGCTTGGAGCAAATTTCAAGTCTATTATGTGTTTTCCTTATCGAGTTACCTATGCAGACATTTTTTTCAGCCTCTTGCGTATTAGCTTTGCTAAAACTCGGCCAAAAATAGTGAGAGATAGTATTATTAGCTATTCTGGAATTTTTCAATACATTAAATCACTATTGTTTGTGTGAATGGCTTTATTATATTGTCTACCTTTGAGTATTTAAATAAAGTGGCCGATCGAAGGCATAATTTATCTTTAAATACTACGTGATACTACCTAATAAACGAAGTCTTTACTCTTATAAATGTGGGGAAGCCTTATTTTGCTGATGTCGATTGTTTAATTATCATTATTTATTTGTTGGAAACGTAGTATTTTAATAATTCCCATCACGGAATTTAATCACCTATATCGACTGGTAAAGCTCTAAATCAGTATATAAAAAAAGTAATGAATCACTCCTGTAAAAAGAGCAAAAATAATTAGTTCCAGTAAACTAAAGTCACTCTAAGGCAAGTATAGTGTTTACTATTTTACTAGTAATCCCACTTCGCTTAAAAAGTAGAGAAATTTTTTAAATCCATCCACTTTTTGTATCGTATATACTGACTTTTTTCTTAACGCAATAATAACTGATTATAAATAAAACAAAATAATATAAACTTAATATCTAACACGTATCCAATTAGATTGCATAATCAAAAGCATAATAATAAAGATAATTGCGCTCGCGTAAAAGATATTTTTGTTTCATAATTTACGTAGTATGAAAATGTATTGCCTACCACGTTTTAATAAATAAGCTGTCATTATTATCAATAAATTAAAAATTTTAACCTCAAATTAAATGCAATTCTATATGATCTATTTACCACACACCTGTTTAAAACTTCCTACATATATTTTTATGTATATTTTGATGTAAAGGAGAATTTAAATTAAAACCGCTGATGACCGAAATAACACCAGACAAACAGCTCTATTTGAATAAAACAATGTGAGCTAACACATACATTTGTACAGCACATAATTATACACTATAGCGCCACTGTGTTTGAATGACTAGCCTGCAGATGACATATACGAGACGTCATGTGGCAGTAACACTGACAGACGCGCATTCACACACTGCCTGGGGAAATGGATGGTAAAATGAAGAAAGAATTTACTAACAATGCCTTGTTTTTTGATAGAATACTCTCTTCACATGCTGGAACTTAAAAACCATACACATTTTTGTATATTATTCAAAGTTTAATAATATATTTTATTGTTTTATATACTGATTATGAATTGATAGTTAATAATTGGCTTGTAATTTTTAGACTAACGATTATAAACTGAAAAATACAAAGAGAAAAATAATAAAGTGTAATATAAATAATATAATTAGCAAAAGCAACATACCTATTTACATATATATAAACAGTAAAAAAAATTTGGCAACAATTATAAACTATTGATATAGATGAAAATGATGCGTCATAATGGTGTGAAATGTTATTGAATACCTCATGCTCACACAACATCTATCTAAGACTAAATAATTAAAATATTCAATGTTCTATTTTACAAGTAATTACTAGTATAAAATCACAACATTGTCATTTAACCACTACAGAAGGGTCCGTTGTTCCCCAAACATTTCTAACACACAGTTACAGTACACGACATGTCAATGCAAGCCTGCGTTGTAGCGCGGTGTTGCCAACTTTAACGAAAAATAACTGGTGGTTCTAGATATTCGATGGAATTCAACAACCGAGATATCGTACCCGAACATTCTTACTTCCCATTTATATTCCCACTAAGCATCATCCAAGTACTTTACTTCAAGATTTAAATTAACAAGTGTCTAACCTATTACACAGCACGTGAGAAAAATAATAACATACAATCAATATAAACAAGACGTCGTCGTGTCGACCCATACTCAGCTGATATGACAATGTGGCGACACCGCATGATGAGGGGAGAGTGAGCTGTTGTAACTGCCTATACTGCCAGGCTTGCAATACGTCTCGTACTAATAGTACTGGTCCTTCCATTACTATTATGTTCATTACTTTTGAAGAAGATAATGTGTGCTTCATATAACTGAGAAGATAAATAATTATTAACTGTGCATCTGATGAGAAAATGAGAATACCTCCTGAATTACATTACATTTATTCTATAGTCTAGGAGCCTGAGATGATAAGCATTCAGAGTTCGTTTTATGTTTCTACGACTCCAAATTTATTTAATGTTTTCAAATTGACGTGGAGCCCATATTCCATGAGTCAAGTCTGATACAGCGTAAGATCTCAGACTACGTAGAAGTTAAACTGGTCCTGATCTGATCATCCTAAATTAACCGTTCCTATTACAATTATATACTTTATACTAAAAATAATTGAAATGGTAAAAATGGGGTAATTTCCTAGTTTGTTTTTGAAATATTAAAATGTGTATGATAAAAGAGCTGAACACACGTTTAGGCTTGTTCAGTTTGACTAAAAATATATTAGTAAAGTAAAGTTTTATATATATATATATATATATATATATATATATATATATATATATATTAAAGTCATATCTTAGACTAACCTTCCCATGAATAAAGTATTTGTATTCGTGTTTTACACCATACAGCTTTATTGGACAGACAGTGAGGTGAAGAGGAAAAAATCGGCGACATCCAGATATCAGATTATACGACTAGACTTTACGAGCAGCCAAAGCTCATAAAGGGTTCATCTGCTCTTAATCCAAACAGAGGAAGACGTCCTCACCTGCAATATACGGCTCTTGTCGTAACACGCACTATGCAAGTATACCGAGCCGCTACCCGAGTACGAAGCAATTGATAGTAAAGTCATTTTTATGTAATGCTTATTAAAAACATTACTGACCTTAAATATTTCTTCTAATTATTTTTATTTACAGCTAATACCCATTTAAATTCTTCCATATATAAATAGTGGGGTTTTTATGTATAAAGTTTGAAATTACCGTACAGTAAAACTATTACGACAGTCTACATAACATATTAAAGTTTCTTTTTATACTGCATTTTAACCCATAATTTGTTTTAAATGTTCTCAAATTAGTTGTGGTAATCGTCACATAAGTATTATTTATTAACCATGTTGTTGGGGTTATTAAACGATGTCCAGCTGTTTTCTCGGCTGTTTCAACGCAAAATAAAATTCCTAGCACTGTGATAATTTATCAAGGCTTGATAATAGCCGTTCCACAGTGGGTTGTGGTCCATTTAGGTTAGAAAAAAGTAGTCGGTATCCTCAAACAGTTTTTATTATTATTCGTACCTTAAGCCCAGTTTCATTAATTTTCTACTTATATAGGCTACATCTATCCTAGAATTGTCTATTATTTAGATGTTTTGTATGATTCAATGTAAAAGTAATTTATTAAATATTAATAATAGGGTACTTAATTGTACTTTGCGTAAAAGTCTGCACGTAACTTAGTTGATAGTTTATACCAAAGAATATATTATATGTACACAGCCGTACAGTAACACACAGCGTGGCTAATGCATATTATTTGTACACAATATATACGTACTACACTGCCTCTGTAACTGATTGGCTCTACCGCAGATGACAGTTATCAGAAGTATCGTGTCTAAAATATACCGATCCGCCATTCACATAGCGCCCAGGGAAGACATTTAAATGTATAGCAGTTGTATATAATAACTCAAATTATGCAGTAATTTTTTACATCACTTTATGGAAAGCACCAAAGTGACTGTGCAAGAACACTTTATTTTAAGCAACGGCAGGTTTATTCATTTACTGTCTCACATCACTAAAGATTTTCTTATTCAGTTCTATGGACAAACTTAATGGCAATGTGGTATTTTATACGCCACATTATTTAGTCTAATTTTTTAAGCTAAGAAATTGTTTTGAACATTTGAAGAAAACATTTTTAAGTGACGTTTTAACTTTATTGTCTTATACAAGTATTTGGGGTGTCTAGGAGGAATATTGTAATTGTGACTCCAATAGCACAACTTTGTATCCATCTCTGTGGCAAGCACAATGTTCTGAATATCTGTCATATTTGTTAATAAAGTATTAAGATAGTACTACGTAGCTAATATAGTAATACAGTAATATTGGTACGCTTCTCTATACTTATTTTTAAGAATCAAGAGTTTTATTTATAATTTTTGCAAAAGTTCAAATCAATAATATATTTTTCCAAAAAATATCTGAATCTGTAGGCGTAGAAAATGTATAGCCTAAATTCCTATTAGCCAACATATTAATAAAAATTACAGGTTTTTCTTAATATGTTAAGATATAGGACCAAGTAAAACGTTATGTGGTACATCTATACTACTATATAAAAACGTCATGGTGTCTGCGTGAGATCATATGTTTCTTTGTTTTTTATGAAATAAAAAAAAACTAGCTTATTACACTGAATTGTTAAATACATTTTTTTAGGGTTCCTGGTTAACGTATACTCCTATTCCTTTCTTAATCCCTCAGGGCTACGCCCTAGTGATATTTGAGAATGCCTTACAAATTCATTTCTAAATATATTTATGTACTTCGTTTGTCAGCAGATATTAAATGTGTTTTTTAATTATCTATCAAAGTCAAAAATGATAATATAATAGTTTATACACATATAAAAAAGTAATAGTACATGTTTCTTGTTATTTATCTGTAAAATTCAGTTACATTTACAAATATCATGTTACATCAGAAGCTTTTCCATGACTGGGTTTGCTGTTATTTGAGTTTAATAAACCACAGTAAAATGTAATAATTTATTACATCATAGGTGTTTTAACTAAAAAGGTAAAGGATTCGACTTTAGTCTACTTTGGATTTAGGAGATTCCCACAACAGCCTACAATATATCCATTAAATCTTCAAAATCGTTTAAACATGCAATAAATGACTATTAAGTATTAAATAAATATTCAAGAAATTTCAGAGGTACTTATACAACACAGTTTCACTCAACGGCTTCAGAGTCTAATCTCTAAAACTTCAATGTAAGTTCGATCTTGGAATAGGAATAACTTTCAGTGACTATTAAAATTATCAAAATATTTTTTGGTATGCCCGTTAAACAGAATATACTCATTGTGTTACTGGTTTTAAAACAAAATTGGTGCGAAACTCTCTTAAAATGTGTGTGTGTATATATATATATATATCGAGAAAAATTAATAAGAAATATTTTTTTATCTGCAAATACATTATCCTAACATATACATTTTGCTCTGAACGATAATGATGTTATCTTACAAATATTTTATTGAAACCATCAAATTATTTACTCAATATATAAAGAATTTTTCACTCTCTGAGCTGAATTTAAGAAAAGATAATATAAGGTTTGAGTATTTTAATATAGTATATATATATATGTGATAATAATAAATAAGTTTAAATTAATATTATATTGTAAAAATCCCAAGAATTCTATGTACCCAATCAATGCAGGAATAACTCCATAAATAACTTAAGAACCTTCCAAACGAACGGAGGTAGGTATTGAAGTAGATTTCGCTACCTTAAGGTTAATCTGGGCCACTTAACCACAACTTGGTCCTACATATTTAATATATGGAAGCACACACAGTTTACGTCTCTCATTACTATCGATTTGGGTTGTCTTTGAAAATGTGTCCATACAAGTATTTACAGTCTGTTTATTTTCGTATGTAACTCAACAGTGGTTTTTTAGCAAATTAGTAAACCACGCAAGAGTACTGATAACATTTATTTGGAACGTGTATTAAAATCATAAGCCTTATGCAAAGTTACAGTTTTAATGGTTTCTTATAGCTATTGGACGGTATACAATAAATGTCTTCTACTTAGAATCTCTTGCAACTAATTTCAAACACAAAAATACAAAATAAAAAGTCATTAATATCCTGTGACAAATATACAGGGTGAGACAATGACATATGTGTTACGTAATGAAAGTTATTGTTTATCTGTCATCATAGTAAATCCCAAGCACCTTAATAAATGTATAAATTAATTTTTAAATGCTGAAAAATTCCACATTTTTGTAGTGGTGTAGTTTGTCTTGCTGAATCTTAAATTTTAATTATAGGTGCATTACATTTAATTTTAACAAACAATCCTCTTGCCATTTGCCGTGTTTATTGGGATTTATTTTACTAAAACGAAACAGCCTGAAGATTAATTGAACCCAAGATTCCAAATCAAATCGATCTCAATAACTACTGGGTAGAGTGAACGTATCATTGACTAATCCAGTAACTGCAGACTTTAGCAGTAAGACTCAGTACAAAACACAGCACAAACAAAGCGCTAAAGTCTTATACATATAAAGTGTAATAATAATAAATCTGTAATACATTTGGAAATTGATATGTAAGCCCTCTTTCAGCCTTCCAAAAGATGTCCTAATACCTGAGAAGAGATGGATACGAGTGAATATAAAAATGTTTTCTAGGGTTTTGAATCAGCGAGACAGTTTAATTAAACTAAACACCCCCGGAGAACCCCATATTGTACTGATGTAACGGTGGAAAATGTATATTATATATACTTACAAAAGACAATATTCAAAACATACTGTAACCTTATTCTATTGTCTAGGGGTAACAGCATTAAGTTTATTTACTTAGACTAGATGGTTTTTGGGACAAAAGGCCGACGAAGATAAAGACAAATTACGTTTCCAAGACGCAAAGAGTCGTGCTAAAAGATGACGTGACATTTCGCAAATAAATAAATCCCATTTTTCTTTCATTCCTTTGCCACGAGAAGTTTTGCAATGCCTGGTCAGCCAGCCAGTACTTTTCTCACAAGGGTGTATATTATGTCTGGAAACACCCAAATGTCAATCGTGATGAGATTGGGCATTTACGTTTTGGAACAATGTTTTGTATGTCACACCAACGGGGGATATATATCGTGAATATTCTTAATGGAAGCCTATATAATTTTTTAAAGGTAATAGCTTACTGAATTTAAAGCACAAACCGCATCTCAAGGGAATTACTATCAGAAAATAGAGATAGAGAAAATTTTATGATGTTCAACAATGCATTTCTATGCCACAAAATGTGTTACACTAATTTTTTAGCATTTTTTAAATGTTCAATTAAATTCATTTATTTTAAGCTGGTTTTATTAGTCACAAATTTGCAGTTTTTATTACAGTACTAATTATGGAAATACTTATGTTATTGATTTCTGTATTACAGATGCTGTTAGAAAAGTCTTACAACAAACGTTTTAATGCATTTGGTTTCAAAGCAATTGTTCGAACTGTGTTCCTTCTACGGTTTGACAATGAGCCAATCTTGTGTAAAATGATTAACAGGTATAGCTTAAAAATTTCTTCAGAATTATCAAAGCAATCTCCTCTATAATCCTGTTTCTTAGGTCTTCAATTATGAGGCTTTCTTCTATAAAATTGGATTTTATGTCCCTATAGGAAATAATCGATTGTGACAAATCCGGAGATCTTGGAGGCCATTCGATTTCTCCTCTTCGGCCAATCCATTTATGAGGGAAACCTTAAAATCAAATACTCTCTTACCTGTGTCTCCACATAATGGGGTGCACCATCCTGTGAAACCATACATTATCAAGTATCCTCCTGATGCAATTTGTTAGCTGGGATTATTTCATTTGGAGCATATTGTAGTAAAAGTTCGGCATTTTAAATTTCCATTGATGAAAAAGGGTCCAACAATTTTGTTACCCTAAAATTCCACACCATACGTTCAGTTTTTGTGTGGTTGCTGTAAATGGGACTCAGTAATCCAATGTGGGTTTTCACTAGCCCAGTAACGGCAATTGTGCCTGTTAACATTGCCATTTAGGAAAAAAGTTGCCTCATCAGAAAATAGTATGTTGGTCAGAAAAATCTCTATTGTCATCACATTTTGCGCATCACAAGTTCACAAAACTCAACTCTTCTGTCGTAATCATCCTCACTTAACTGTTGGACTAAATGGACTTTAAATGGTTTGTATTTATTAATTGTCAAAATCTTACTCACAGACATAGGGTGCATATCATGTTGCTGTGCAGCTTTTCTGAGCGATGTATGTGGGTCTTCAATAAATGTTTGCAAAACATCTAGTTACATGTTCTTCATCTGTTGCAGATTGTATCCTACCCGACTTTGGCCGATTACGTACACTCCCTGTCATTTTCAAAACGCTCAATAGTTTTTGATATTGTTGAAACACTTATGGGATTCCTTTCTGGGAAAGTGTCATTAAACAAATTACAAACTTCCCGATAAGATCTTTGACGATCGCCATATCCTCGCATCATCAACAGAGTAATTCGTTCTCTTTCACAGACAATTCCATTAAAATGCCAAATAAAAACTGAACTACTGTAAATTAGATAACTTGTTTGACAGCAATGCTTCAGAGACACTGATTAACTCGACAGGAATGATATGACCTTTGTCCATTTGTAATTCCCAAGCTTAGACCTGTCTAGTGAAAGCTCCATGCTCAACAAACTGAAACCTGTAGACCAGATGATTAATAACACAATAATGTTTCTCATAGGCTAGTGACCTTTTTGTCTCTTTAAACCTTCCTGCTGACTGGAAAACACCAAGTACAGATTCATAAGTAATCAGAGAAAGTGACTCATAAGTTTTAATTCATTGTAATAAAAACTGGTAAATTTGTACTAATGAAACCAGCTTAAAAATAAATTGTTTATTTTTATTTTAATTGAAAATTTAAAAAAATGCTAAAAAATTAGTGTAAACACATTTTGTGGCAAGAACCATGTTAAAATTACATTGTTGAACATCAGTAAATTTTCAATACTAAAAATGCTCTATTTTCTGATAGAATAATTCCTTTGAGATGCGGTTTGTGGCATTCAATTCAGTAAGCTATTACCTTTAAAATTATGTATCACAAGGTATAGGCTTCCATTAAGAATATTCACGATACCCTCGGCAGGACGTCCCCCGTTGGTGTGACATAACAAAACATTGTTCCAAAAAGTAGATGCCCAATCTCTATCACGATTGTAAGAGGTTTCAAATTTATATTTAAATTATTAAAGGATATATTTGGGTGTTTATCAGACATAATATACACCCTGTATTTATTGCAGTGCCTAAAAGTTACAAGTTATTTTTACAATTTATATGCAGCTTAACTAAAACCAAACACACTATTAGAGTTTAATTTTACTTCATCAAAGTGAGATAGATCAGTCTTTTTTATTTATTTTCAACTGAACGAATGGAAAAGTTACTTAGGCCTATATAAAAAAGTATTATTAGAAATCACGCACTTTTCATCGTAACAATAAACTCCTTTCCCGCTCTATAACGTAACTTCAAGAACGTCACATCTATTTAAACGTTAGTTAAACTCAAATCTCTGCATTTAATTTATTCTGACGGCCTTTCCCTATTAATCATCAAAGCCGAAAATTAGTATTTGAACATGAATTGATTTAGTAAAAAATATATTCTGGGTTAAGACTGTTGTCGATATATCTGAATTACTGGCCAATATACCAGCAAATGATTGCTTGTCATCTGATCGTAAAATAAACCCGTAGTAGCTCTCTAAATACTAGACAAACAAATTGAGAAAACACATAATATGAAAATTACTTTTTATAAACAATGAATTTACCATTTTTAGTTTGTTATACACAATGTTCATCCTTTAGGTCGGAATTACAGTTATAAAGGTTTGGCAAATTTAAAAAGTTAAGAATATTATGTAGTTTATATAACGGATATCATTCCACAGTTCTCAATCCTTTATTGAACTAAAAGGGATACACAAAACGTCGTTTCTCGTCTGCTCTCTATTTACACTCGAGAGAACTTATGACTCGGGTATCTGTGATATAAACTGAATAAAGAGTGAATATTGCTTTTGGAGGCAACTCTATATCTGTTCTCATACCAAATTAGAATGTATCGGTTTTAGTGTAATATTACACCCTTATATTCAATGTCACATCTTAGGATTAATGATTAAATGAAGTAATTGTTATCGAAGTCTCTTTATCAGAGTGGAGAGGTTAAAGAATTAGTTATATACCGCATTACTTAAAAAACATTAGAGGTTCATATATTATATTATGTCATAACCAATATTATAAAACAACACGGATTAAATTAAAATGTAGTCTTATAATGTGCCATATTATAATATATTATTAATTATATTAATTTAAAAAACTTATTATTTTAATGTTATTATAGCTCTTACAAATAAAAATAAGAACTAAGTAATCGTATATTTAATGCTTTGTTTTATTAAAGTAATTTTTAAAGAATAAATTTTATTTAAATTGCTTGAACTAAATAATAAGTTCTGTTCCATGTAATTTAGGAATAGTAAAAAAAAATACGTGTAAATATCACAGACAATTATACGATTGTAAGATCTTCTCCACCAATTAAAAATTGTAATTTTTCTGGTCTATTTTGCTAATAATATAATTTTAATAAATTATGTTATTTAGACGTGTAAAATCCGTAAAATGTAACTTTGAGACCTAGTTGAAGTCAAATGTATGACATTATAACTGCCGGTTATGTTATCAAACGGAGGAAAATAAACGTGACTGCTCGCGCTAAACTGTGTATGGTACTTTGAGATTAAGCGTCGTCACAAACGTACTTTTGTTCAGTGTCCGGCCTCAAACTTTACCACTCGTCAGATGATTAACATGTAATTAACTGCCTTGAGCGTTCAATGCAAACTTTGGTACACAGCGCACTTTGTCGATTCGAAAATACACTCTAAACTGGACTCTCGCTTCGCTTTAGTGTATTCAAAGTATGGTGTGGCCAGGAAATATATTTAATGGTAAAAAATATAAAATATAAATATTTTATACTACGTGTCACTTAGAAGGGTTCGCCGAGAAAGTTTGCAATATTTATTTTATTACAGATAATTTAATTAGGATGTCCTTTGAACAGATAGACAGGCTGAAAACATCTCCCACGCAAACATTTCAGTGTACGATTAGATTATTTGATTAGATTCCGGATATAATTCGGAATTAATTCGAAATATAACTCTTTACTAATTAAAAAGTGTTTACCATTTTCACCACATCTACCAATATATTTGTGTCATAATTTGTCTCTAATGCTCGTGTATACGGTCTAAATATTCCTATAACATAAATAAAAACTAATTGTTACACATTAGATTTTTTTCTCAACACATAAGTGAAGTCATATTTCGTAAATAAATTTCAACTTCTAAATATTGAATTCACAAAATATAAAACAAATAATTTGGTTAATTATACACACTATTTACATTATAACAGAACAAAGACTGTCAATAAAATGCCATGAACACTGTGGCTATTATTCGCGTACAAAGGTAAGCGGTTTTTTTTTATATAGTAGAATATAAGAACAGCTTTTTAGACTTTGAAAATTACGAAACCGTTTATAGCAAAGCAACGTATCCTTATTTATATGATGTTGGCGTAGGTACAAGTTATATAAATAAATTGAAGATAGAAAGATTGTATCATATTGCATCACTAATGCAAATGTACTTCATTGAATCTTACAAACAGGCAATTAACAATATGCATTATTCCAAATTAAACATATAACATATATACGAAACAGTTATAATGATAGGGCGAGAGTTATTACTGGTGTGCGGCGCCACTAGACAGACAGGCCCAAACGACCGTAACGAGGTCGCGGCGCAGCGCGGCGGTTTGCCTCAAAGCCAACCATAATGTCACTGTATGAGTAATTTCATCTGATGATCACATGATGTGACGGACATCTGCGGATGTACTGCTGTAATACTGTCATATAACCACATTGGTCTGACCACGATGCAAGGATTTTAAATAATGATTAGTATTCTGTCACGCAGCATTTCAATCATACTTCTGTGATTATTTAATAAACATATTTATAATTTGGATTATACGAGGACTTATTGACTCATGATGCAATGGAAGGAGTTATTTATTTTCTGAACCTCAAGCCAGGAACTTATAAAATAATAGTGATTTTTGCCCCTATGCCTATACAGTAAAATATCATCTTTTTAATAAAAAATATCTAAATACAACGAACGAATGAGGGTTTATTTTTATTGGTGCGGAGTTTCGTTCATTAAGGAGGATTTTGTTTATCAAAGCTGAACATAAATTAGGGGTTGCAGGTAACATTCATGATAAAGCTGCGTCTCCATAAACATTCAAGCAGCTCTTAACCCCGAGGCTCTGAATGGGAGTCTCTTAACAACACGGTTTGTGTACTTAGTAACTTGATATGAATATGGCCACTAGTTGTGTTTATTCTTTTAATGCAAATTATTAGATACTCATATTTTATGACGTTAAAAATGTGAAATTCAATAATGATTTCTATACTTAAATTTAATATTGCTAATTACAACTTTTTCATCTTTGTATGAGATTTATGAGAGTAGTACTTCCTTATAACAAATACGTCAAATGGAAAATATTTATTAAGGATCAATAATATTTAGCCAAGCAATAATTAGGTTATTTTAACCTGATTAAATTTATAATATTCAAATAGCAAAGTAGATTAAAATGGTAATCAGTTATACAAAAATATTGAAGGGATTACTTACTAATCTAAAAAATAACATAATGAAACATATTATTATAAAATGTCATACGATATTTCTACTTTCTTACAATGTATTTATAGTGTCATTATTAGTAGCAGTCATTGCTACCTCTAATACTAATATATTAAATATTACAGTTAATTTTGTATAAAGCCATTTTTACCCTAAAATTAACACAGCTTATGTAAAAGTTATATCTTAATATGATACTGCATATCATTTTAATGTTTTTATAAAATACTTAAATTTCTATCCTTAACCTTTTTTTATTATTTATATATTTGCGTACTTGTATTATTAATACATTTATACAGAAGTTCCTAAAATCACAGCAATTACGTTTAGTACTCTGATAACGATATATTAAGGTAGCAAATAAATAACACGGGTATTCAAAGTATAATTGGAAGGTGCTAAAATCTTGGATTATATGATAGGTGTAATTAGTACAGGTAACTAATATGTCGAACACAGGACAAGGCCGCTAATCTGTAATAAGGCCGCGGCGTGACGCAGTGGTTCACGTCAAAGCCCGCCATAATGTCGCGTCTGTGCGAGTAATTTAATATGATTGAAATATGCTGAGACCGCTTTAATGCTCGTGTAACAATACCTTATTGTGTAATAACTAACATAAAAGAATATATTGTATTAAATGAGATGGAAAAATTGGAGTATTACCACATTTAGTTACTTTGTTGTCATATTTAATTTTAAAATTGTCATATTATTTACAGACTTTACAAATTAATTACTCATTGTTCTTACAGAAACAATGTTCAGATTACCAAAGATCTTCAGACGTATCAAAGTTCCCCAAGGACTCTAATGTAAGGATAATACCGTGTCACGCGGTTGCACGTAGCAAAATTGCATTGTCCTTGGTTGTTTAGTATGGCTCGCAGCCTAATGCCAATAGGCTATATAATAATAACAAACGTACTGATTAACTTTCAGAAGTTAAATGGGCTGAGCGTTACCAATAATTGTTATATCGGGTTTATTTTTAATCATGATGGCAATAAGCAAATCGCAAAATAAATACATTTGAAGACACCTACGTGTAATCGCAAAATATTTTTACACTTGACATAACAGCACAAGGAGCCAAAATAAACTAAATATAGACAACATGAACTCTTAAAATTTACAATTTGGCCTGTACTCGAAGCCTAGTGCGCACCACACATACACGAATAGATTGTTTATTGTAACGTTAAAAATCAAAATATTTATTCTTCATTTAAGTAGGCTACTATTTTAGAAATGTGTAATTACATAAGTATTATATGTATGAATAAAAAAGAAGAGAGTGATACATTTAGAACCCAAATAACCTATAAACACTCGATATTCGGAGATCTGAGGTGGTAGGTGAGTCACGTGAGACGTAAACCCCTGGTGTCACGTGGTACATGACACAAACCACACTACATTATACATATCTACTTGTTTGAGTTTTACAAGCCTATTTAAATTTGGTGATTATAGCTCATAAACTTACAGTTATATTAATATTGTATTGTACCAATATGACTAATGTTTATAAATAATTTTGCTTCATTGGTAGTAGCAGGCCAACGTAATTGATTATATGACTATTATAAATTTATAAATTGTTGAAAAAGAGGTATATTTAATTCAAGAGTTCTCTTTCCAAAATGTACTCAGCCTTACTAAGTAACTTATATATGCTCAATTTCCCCACGATATTTGACTTATTTGTAGGCAAATGTTTCATTTCTTATCTTGTACGTAAAGTTTCGTAAATTTTGGTTTACAAAACAAATTTACACAAAAAACCGGAAATTTTTATCTTACTACATTCAACTTTAGCCTTTTTTAAGTGGCAACTTTTGGTATTCAAATAAAATACATGAAATGCCGTATTAAGACGTTATATCATAAATGTTATACATAAACATTTTCTTAAAACAATACTACGTTTTATAGTAGAACTTTATATAATACGAATATACCGTATTATTGAATAACTTTAACATCAAATTAAATGTTGGTTAATCACATTATTTTTATCTCCCAATTAGACCACACCCATGTAGCTTCAATGTAATCCTGACTTGAAGCGGAAAGGTAAAGGATACTTGAATGTTTGTTTGTGTTTACTGGACACGGTTAACTCGGCTCTCCCACCACTTAACAATTTCATTAGTGAAGTGTCTGGCCGGCCATAGATCAGACTGACAAATGACGGGATGTGCAGTACACGGTGCGGCCGCCCGCCCGCCACGGCTCTCTACATCGCATCGTCCTCAACCTCGCTCTCATATATATTTATATTCTAATTGTTACACTGGTTTTTGTGGTAAATTGTATATCATTTAATGGTATACATTTAATATAATGGTTTATATTATTATAATGCAATCGCACTTCATGTAATTTAAACTAGGTAGGAGTGTGTATAAGATAGGTATGGAGTAACTGGCTTTTCTAATACAAGAGATTTACTCACAAACGTACTCTATAATCCAACACGATTTTTATGTAGAAATAACTTTTCCAGTACGTAGCAGTAGTAGCCTAATTGGTTCTTACAATATCCCCACGAATTATAGTTTTTGTTACTGCTGAGCCAACCCTTCAATGAACAATTACCACAATTAACTAAGGATTGCCTAAACTTGCAGGTTCATGAAAAATTTAAATGTTATTCTTAAAATATTTATTTTTGAAAATCCTTAGAACAGCTAACAGGCATACAGCTAGGCGATATACAATGCAAGTCTTCTAAAGTATACACTTTTATAATGCTTAGCCAAAATTTAATACAATAGAAAACAGAACATGAGTCACAACACACTGATACAATACAAAATTTGCTAGATTGAGTGTTTTCACAATGTTGTCAACAGAAGCATATGTGGAGTGTGTGGATTCGCCAGACCAAATGATGTACAAAAAACTTTGCTAAGGTAATATTTAGGAAAATGTCGTGGAATAACATCTAAAATTGTCGTTTTCTATCTTGCATGTGTAAATATGACTGTATCTTAGTTTTTTATAGACATACACTGGGGAATTTCGTTTTTGTATAACGTAGCGATCGAGTTCATCTGAGAGCTTTTAGACTCCTTATATACGCAGTTTTCGACCTTCCAAGATTTTCACTAGGTATGGGCTTTAAAAATGGTAATACTTCATGATTAAATATATTTATTCAGCTCTAATGAAGATAGGCACTTACATGGATTTGTCAACACGTATGCTTTGCTGAAATTATAGAAGTCAGAAATGTTTCATATAATACATATAATATGCTATTTTCCATCTAACCTTATGTAGGTTTCTAAAATCTTATAATTCGATTTAATCAGAGATTCTTAAGCTTTTAGCGATACGGTCTACAAAACTACGCGTGATATTTTTCTTCGAGGCATATTACAATTGAGATTAAGGGCTTCGTAAAACTTTTAAATTTCGGGAATTGATAAGAAACGTTTAGAATTAAAAGAATCCCCAAATATGTTACTAGTACTTTCTAAGGAAGTTCTATATTCCTTTCCCTCTCATTTATTTACTTATTTGTTAGTTGATCAACTAGAATATTATGTTAATATATATATATATATATATATATATATATATATATATATATATATATATCAATCACTTAAGGGCTATCCTCAGTTCAGCCTCCTTTTGGAATTAATATTCCTCAATTATATAATTCAAAATTATAATTTTTTATTATTTTAAATATCTAATCGGTTACATTTATAGTTATTTAATTTACAGGTTCTGCGTCCTTTAAAAGTTAATAAAAGCATCCTTTTATTCTTTACCTTAAACTCTTACCTTACCTTTAACTCATTGAATTGTGTTATCAGTCAGAGATTAACTACTACTTTCCACATAAGCCATGAAATTCAAAACTTTTCGGTTAATCCTCATCGAGATTCATTAGTTATCCGTAAGTAATGCATAAAAATGCTATTTGAATTTTCGTGTTTTACGGAACAAATAATTTTGTGTAAATTAGATATTATAATTTTCCCACAATATTATTCTCACATAATTTGAAATAATAACTAAGAAAGGAAATATATTTATTTTTGAATCATCAACTGTGAAGCTATAAATAATTGTAATATTTAGTAGCCTTTAGTAAGTAATTAGTGTAATTAGTTGTACAATTTATAACAATTGACGAGTCTTCGCCAAAGCATTGTGCTTGTAAGGCGTCTGTGACAATTAGTAAATAATTAAATAATTATATATTAGGAAATGTAATGCAAATTGAACAATGTTATAATTATATTCTAATGAATATATACATGTGAATATTAGAACTCCACTGTAGTGCTTGTTATACCAGTATACCAGTAATTAATAAAGAAATAAATGCTCCTTTGATATTTCTAATATTTTATAAAGTTATTGGATACATAGAGAAACAGAAACTCGGATACCTGCCGATATCGGATTACACTTGACTAGAATTTACGAGCAGTCAAAGCTCATAAAGGGAACGACTGTTCCCAGTCCAAACAGAGGAAGACATCCGCACCTGCAATATACGGCTCTTGTCATAACATGCGCTATGCAAATACACTGAGCTTCTCCTGCCCGGGCACAAGATTTTCATGCTATTTCAAGCGAATAAAATATATACAAGTTCAAACTTATAAATTTTCTATATCCGCAAATATTGCATATTGGAATTTGATATATCGATCTAATAGGACTGCATATATTATATATAATGCGATATTATCATTATAATGTACACATATTTCTTTTTATGAATTAATTACATTTTTAAATATTACAAAATCTAGTATTCTACTATGCTGGTTATAAAAGAATGCTCATAACATTACACGTCATAGTAACGCTTTATTTTACAAAAATTAAGGTATGAAAACCACTTTCCATGTCTGTAAAATGTATTTATAATATATTTTCGAAACAATGTTATTGAGTAGAATAATCGTATGATATATATTCTTGATCTATAATATTTTACATAATATGGAAACCTTATAGCTCGGAAAATCCATTGATAATTACCTCTTTATACATGTGTCAATGGTCACATTTACATGAATGGCCAGGCGGCACGAGATAGATAAAGTGTGGCACGATGGAACTAAAAATGCGTATGAAAATACATAATATATTAAGAATTGGTAATCTATTGTATTATTTGTAGCGAAAGTCAGTAAAGCAATCTTGAATATACAAATATAATTGAATACATAAGGAGATTAACGAACAATAATATACGTTGTCTATATAAAAACTAGGTCTATATACTAACCCAAACCGCGTGTCGAATAATAGGTTCCGTTAAGGTTAGATACACAGTTTCATGTCTATATTTAATTTCCTAAATTTACTTGAATATCTATGAAATATTTAGAATAAAGGAATGTACTCAGTAGCACGCACCGTGATCAAATTTACGGTACCTTGTATAAAAATGAAGATTCAAACAAAATGTCTAATGTTTAGTTATATTTTTCTCAATGTATCGAGCTGAAAGACTAAGAAAATGTTTCAGCTCTTCGCGTAATACCATACGAAAATTCAACCTAATTTGTGAGAAAATGGCATTATTTGCAATCCAGGTTTTTTTTATTAAAGTTAGTCATTATTTCCGTCTATGAAAACCGAACCAAACTACCTACAAGAATGAGTTATAAATGTTATTCACTGTACGATACTATGTGTTTTGGTATGATTATAAAGCGAAGGCGTATAAATGTACGAAAGCCATACTTTTGTGATGTAATCACTTTTATTATCTAATTTGGAGAAAGCGATGTTCACAAATGTAGCTTCATTAGTCTCTCGAGTAGTTCTGGCGCAAATTTAATGCAGAGTAGACGTCTACCAATACATGTAGTGAATGTATTAACAAGTACAAGTGTAGCTTCATTAGTCTCTCGAGTAGTTCTGGCCGCAAATTTAATGCAGAGTAGACGTCTACCAATACATGTAGTGAATGTATTAACAAGTACAAGTGTAGCTTCATTAGTCTCTCGAGTAGTTCTGGCGCAAATGTAATGCAGAGTAGACGTCTACCAATACATGTAGTGAATGTATTAACAAGTACAAGTGTAGCTTCATTAGTCTCTCGAGTAGTTCTGGCCGCAAATGTAATGCAGAGTAGACGTCTACCAATACATGTAGTGAATGTATTAACAAGTACAAATGTAGCTTCATTAGTCTCTCGAGTAGTTCTGGCCGCAAATGTAATGCAGAGTAGACGTCTACCAATACATGTAGTGAATGTATTAACAAGTACAAGTGTAGCTTCATTAGTCTCTCGAGTAGTTCTGGCCGCAAATGTAATGCAGAGTAGACGTCTACCAATACATGTAGTGAATGTATTAACAAGTACAAGTGTAGCTTCATTAGTCTCTCGAGTAGTTCTGGCCGCAAATGTAATGCAGAGTAGACGTCTACCAATACATGTAGTGAATGTATTAACAAGTACAAGTGTAGCTTCATTAGTCTCTCGAGTAGTTCTGGCCGCAAATGTAATGCAGAGTAGACGTCTACCAATACATGTAGTGAATGTATTAACAAGTACAAGTGTAGCTTCATTAGTCTCTCGAGTAGTTCTGGCCGCAAATGTAATGCAGAGTAGACGTCTACCAATACATGTAGTGAATGTATTAACAAGTACAAGTGTAGCTTCATTAGTCTCTCGAGTAGTTCTGGCCGCAAATGTAATGCAGAGTAGACGTCTACCAATACATGTAGTGAATGTATTAACAAGTACAAGTGTAGCTTCATTAGTCTCTCGAGTAGTTCTGGCGCAAATTTAATGCAGAGTAGACGTCTACCAATACATGTAGTGAATGTATTAACAAGTACAAAAGCATAATCTATGTAAATATGCACTATTTCAGTCGCCAAATACATTTAAGTGCTATAATTATAACGGTATAGAATTACTAAAATTAATATAAACAGAATTATCCAATTAATGTAATGAAAGTAACTAAAACCCTTTAAAGGGTTTTAGTTACTTTCATTACATTAATATACATAGATAACCCTATAAGTGGAGTTAATAACATAATAATTATCCAAATATAATGGTAGCTATAGCTTAAAATGTATATAATTACTTGTACATTTATCTGATTGCCAAGAAAATAAATGCAAACTGACAATTCAATCAGACTCGTTTTACATGTCTTTATTCCGCAGTCATTTCCATAATTTTTATCCTAAAATATTATATTTTTTATATTTTTAAATCCGTCTATGAGGTAAATATATAAAAAACCTTTTTTTTACTAATTGTAAACGTATTGTTTTAGTTAAATTAAAGACCACAAGGCAAGTGTTCTGTTTACTAGTTCGCTAGTAGCCCCCTACTTCCATACACACAAATATAACAATTATTAAAACCTTTTAATAATAATATAATTACATATTTATTTGTTATAAAATAATAAATACAGGTTAATGCCTTAATAAAATATTAATTACAGGCTGTTAATACCAAATAAAATAATAATGATATAATTAAATTAATATAAAACAAGTATCTTTTCGGATTCCTTATCCAAATGATAATAATGAAAATAATTTTACTAGTATTAAAGTTTTTTTTAATGAATTTGTATAAAATCTATTATGTCCACCACATTAAAGAAAAGAAGCTGCACATACATTGTTTTATCAATCGATATAATTAGATCTCGGCCAAAAGTTTTAAATGTTACTTTAGATTACAATTTGTTTAGTACATAATAGTTTCTTATTTAAAAACTTAAGAAATAAACAATAAATTATTTGTTCAAACTGTAAATTAGGGGAAACATTAAAGCTAATGAAAACCAACATAAATATCATACAAACGGCTGTATTTGAATAAAACAATGTGCGCTAACACATACATTTGTACAGCACATAATTATACACTATAGCGCCACTGTGTTTGAATGACTAGCCTGCAGATGACATATACGAGACGTCATGTGGCAGTAACACTGACAGACGCGCATTCACACACAGCCTGGGGAAATGGATGGTAAAATGAAGAAAGAATTTGCTAACAATGCCTCGTTTGTTGATAGAATATGTCTTGACACATGGTGGGGACTGAGAATAAAATTACACAAATTCTTGTTTATTGATTAATTTTTTATGATATGCTTTATTTTCCATACGTTAATTGGAAATCGATAGTCCATAATGAGCTTATATTTAAAAAATGTATCGTTTCTAGACAGCATAATGTGAAAAGAAATATTCAAGTAAGTAAACGAGTTTTTAAAAAACAAATTACTTTCAAAAATAATAAAATAGTTTATGACGACTCTTGCCAGGAAATGTAAATGTAGAGACACGCTGTTATTTGAATCGTAAGCGTGCTATCATATAGGTTACGGAAAGGTCAGGTAACATTACAATCTGAAATTATTTATTGAACATTTTAACACTGAGTCTTACGTAATGTCCATACAAGTAATTGCGATTTTTAATATAGAAACCCTACTTTTTTTGTAACAAAAACGAATTCTTATTGCTAGCACGTATGTATATTACTATTACAGTTTTTACTATTCAGAAGTGCAATATGCACATTATATAATTTATGAAATTGTTATCAACTGTACACCTGAAGAGACAATGAGAATGCCCCTACATCTAGATTGCATAATATTTTTTTGTCTCGGTGTCTGATGATGAAATTATACAAGGAGTTCGTTTTAAGATTGTTAGTTACCCAGTTTCTTATGTTTTCAGATGGACTCAACTTAAAAATCCTATTTAATCAACCATTCCCACCATACCTGTTATCTGTAGAAGAAGTTCATTGTTTTGTTGTTAAAGTACTGAAAAACTGTCGCCTTAAACCTACACACACACACACAAACACACACACACACGCGCGCGCGCGCACACGCACACACACGCGCGCGCACGCACGCGGGCGCGCCACACACACAAATATATATATATATTTAATATATAATATATAATATATAATTATATATATATATATATATATATATATATATATATATTTTAATCAATATAGACGTCCTATTATACAAAATGTAAATGTTTAAAGTGTATCCATCCCGTAGTTTTGTTTTAGAAATGTAAAAATGTGCATGATAAAATATCAGAACAAGAAAAGAGCTTTTAGGCACAAACAGTTTTACTTAACAATATTTTTGAACTAAAATATTATATTGGTCATATGTATGAGTTATATTATAGATATAAAATAACTTATATAAACGAATAAATTATATTTCAACGTGTTATTTGAAACACCTTTAAGTACTTGACTGTAGAGAGACGTGAAGAGGAAAATATTCAGAGACGTAACGATATCGGATTACACGACTAGAGTTTACGAGCAGTCAGAGACGTAACGATATCGGATTACACGACTAGAGTTTACGAGCAGTCAGAGACGTAACGATATCGGATTACACGACTAGAGTTTACGAGCAGTCAGAGACGTAACGATATCGGATTACACGACTAGAGTTTACGAGCAGTCAGAGACGTAACGATATCGGATTACACGACTAGAGTTTACGAGCAGTCAGAGACGTAACGATATCGGATTACACGACTAGAGTTTACGAGCAGTCAGAGACGTAACGATATCGGATTACACGACTAGAGTTTACGAGCAGTCAGAGACGTAACGATATCGGATTACACGACTAGAGTTTACGAGCAGTCAGAGACGTAACGATATCGGATTACACGACTAGAGTTTACGAGCAGTCAGAGACGTAACGATATCGGATTACACGACTAGAGTTTACGAGCAGTCAGAGACGTAACGATATCGGATTACACGACTAGAGTTTACGAGCAGTCAGAGACGTAACGATATCGGATTACACGACTAGAGTTTACGAGCAGTCAGAGACGTAACGATATCGGATTACACGACTAGAGTTTACGAGCAGTCAGAGACGTAACGATATCGGATTACACGACTAGAGTTTACGAGCAGTCAGAGACGTAACGATATCGGATTACACGACTAGAGTTTACGAGCAGTCAGAGACGTAACGATATCGGATTACACGACTAGAGTTTACGAGCAGTCAGAGACGTAACGATATCGGATTACACGACTAGAGTTTTACGAGCAGTCAGAGACGTAACGATATCGGATTACACGACTAGAGTTTACGAGCAGTCAGAGACGTAACGTCGGATTACGACTAGAGTTTACGAGTCAGAGACGTAACGAGGAGTTTACGATCAGAGACGTAACGATATCGGATTACACGACTAGAGTTTACGAGCAGTCAGAGACGTAACGATATCGGATTACACGACTAGAGTTTACGAGCAGTCAGAGACGTAACGATATCGGATTACACGACTAGAGTTTACGAGCAGTCAGAGACGTAACGATATCGAATTACACGACTAGAGTTTACGAGCAGTCAGAGACGTAACGATATCGGATTACACGACTAGAGTTTACGAGCAGTCAGAGACGTAACGATATCGGATTACACGACTAGAGTTTACGAGCAGTCAGAGACGTAACGATATCGGATTACACGACTAGAGTTTACGAGCAGTCAGAGACGTAACGATATCGGATTACACGACTAGAGTTTACGAGCAGTCAGAGACGTAACGATATCGAATTACACGACTAGAGTTTACGAGCAGTCAGAGACGTAACGATATCGAATTACACGACTAGAGTTTACGAGCAGTCAGAGACGTAACGATATCGGATTACACGACTAGAGTTTACGAGCAGTCAGAGACGTAACGATATCGGATTACACGACTAGAGTTTACGAGCAGTCAGAGACGTAACGATATCGGATTACACGACTAGAGTTTACGAGCAGTCAGAGACGTAACGATATCGGATTACACGACTAGAGTTTACGAGCAGTCAGAGACGTAACGATATCGGATTACACGACTAGAGTTTACGAGCAGTCAGAGACGTAACGATATCGAATTACACGACTAGAGTTTACGAGCAGTCAGAGACGTAACGATATCGAATTACACGACTAGAGTTTACGAGCAGTCAGAGACGTAACGATATCGAATTACACGACTAGAGTTTACGAGCAGTCAGAGACGTAACGATATCGGATTACACGACTAGAGTTTACGAGCAGTCAAAGCTCATAAAGGGTTCGTCTGCTCTTAATCCAAACACAGGAAGACATCCGCACCTGCAATATACGGCTCTTGTCGTAACATGCGCTATGCAAGTATACCGAGCCTCTACGAGAATACGACTTCTTCTAAATCATAAATTTCAAATAATTCATATGTTTAGGAATCACACGATTAACTATTACTTGTGATAAATAATTCTTTTAAAGTAAATAACTCAAAGGCATTATAAAGGTGGTGTGGGGCAGTAAAGTAAATTGGCGTAATACGATGATAAAGAATTTTACATTCATTTGGCTTTTCTTCAAAATTGTATTTATTTATAACGTATATTTACATACATTTTTGTATAAATAGCAGACCTTGTCATATATTAAGGGTAACGTTATTGCTAAAAAATCATTATTTATGTTAAAATATTATAATATTTTAATTTTTTTAATGTATTATGAAAAGAACGGGATCTTTCCAGATATTTTCCATCGTTATGAATGGTAATACAATATAGTAAGTAATACATACAATAGAATACAATGAAAAAGGTAACAAGATTTGTATTCAGTGATTGTATTGTAACACTGACCGATGGAAAGTGTCCGGCAAAATCCTGTTTCCTTTACTATCCTTCCATCGTACAAAGCAAACCTGAACAATTATTTGTAACTTTAATAAGGCATTTCAATTGTTACGTTCGCATTCTTTATTAAAAATCCAAAAATGGACTTTACATATGATATATTCATCGAGCAATAACATTTATGCCTGCCAAGACAACTATTCAAGAACGAACAGATTATGTGTTTCCTCTTAAATATGTAGGATTGCTACAAAACGCACTGAATAACTTATTTGCATAGCTAGCTCTGAAGGATTTGGAGTTTTATCAGTGTTCATTTATTAAGATCTAAGAAAAGCCATTAGAGTGGCGTTTCTGGCCCTTTTCAAGTAACAAAAACTTAATGAATGCATTAACCTAAATCTATCATTAATACTTTATACCTAGTCTCAAGCATTTTCTTTTCATTTAAGCTACATCTATCCCCACATTAGCCAATTATCTAGATTTCATTGAATCAATGTTACTGTAATTTATTAAATGTTAATAATGGGTACTTAACTGTACTTTGTATAAAACTGTGTACATAGTTGATACTATACACCAAAGAATATATTTTATGTACACAGCCCTACAGTAACTCACTGTGTGTCTAATGCTTATTATTTATTTGCAGCTCATGTACACTGCACTGCCTCTGTAACTGAAAGGCTTTACTGCCTACTGAGACAGATATCAGAAGTCTCGCGTCTAAAACATTGCGAGCCGTTCATTTATATAGTTACCAGGAGGGAACGTTTATTTAAATAACTATTCAAAATACTATACTACAGAAATATTGTTTTATTAAATTAAAATTGCAAACATTTTGTTTCCATCTCTATAACAATTGTAATGTTCCCTGTTTCTGTGATCTTTGGTAAAAAGTATACATCTAATGCTATATAGTTATAGAGTAATTGAGCTAATAAGCTAATACTCTATAGCTTGTTCCGTGACTTTCTCATTAGTGTTAAGAACATATTAGTTTTATTTTTGTATTGAATACCACGAAATATTGGAGAGAGATACAACAAATTTTAAGCTTAGTTTTCCATCTTTTAAATTAAGTCTAATGTACAGATTAAAATACCTTCAGTAGCTACTACTCATGGCAGGATTATTTGCAATGCCGTTTAAAAAGAATATGCTCGTGGTGTTCCTGTTTTTGAAAATGAAAATACGTGTGAAGCTGCAAGTAATTCTTCTTAGGTTGGTGTATAAACTTCTGGAAAATTACAAAAAGCAATAGATTTACTCTGCAAATAAATTAAAATTTTGGCATAAAATATTCCATTGAAGCCATGTAAAAACATATATTCCATCGATAAAGGTGAATAGTACACCGTATGAGCTTTATTACAAAAAAGATAATATTGGTAAAGGTGGTATAAGTTTATATAATAAAAATTAATATTAACTTACTTTAAACTAATGTACAACAAACATGTAAATATTTTTAAACAAAGTCTGAGGCTTCTATAAGTACAGTCAAAGTAGGAGTTAACTCATAAATAACTGAACAAGCTTTCAGACGAGTGGAGCCACGTATTGAAGTAGATTCCGCAACCTTCGGTTAATCTGGGCCACTTTACCGCAAGTTGGTCTTGCATAATTGAATACATAGAAGCACACACAGTTTATGTCGCTCATTACTATCGATTTGGATTGTCTGTGAAAATGTTCATGCAAGTGTTACAGCAAGTTTATTTTCGTATGTAACACACCACTGGTTTGTGTCATGTTTAACAAGCATGGCAAGCATGGCGAACCACGCAACTGTTCAGATAAAACTTATTTCAAAATTAAATAACTGCTATCATTTTTGTGTAGAAGAAATGTATTGAAATCATGAACTTAATGTAAGGTTTCAGTTTTAAGGGTTTCTTATAAATCTTGGAGGGTCTAAAATAACTGTCTACTACGTAGAATCATCTGCAAAGAATTTCAAATATAAAAAAAGATAAAGTAAAGAAAAAAATGTATGTACTGTGACAAATATAGAGTGAACCAATGACACATGTTTAACGTCATGCAGGTTATTGTTTCTCTATAACGCTAGTATACCAAAGACACCTCACGAAAATCATGTGTTAATAATAATAAGCTCTAAAATGGCAGAGTTTGTGTGGTGGGATGTGTTATTTGAAATGTTCTTTAAATCAAACATTGGTGTATGATAGTAGATATTAACGGTATCCAGATTATGTTTTTCGTTTATGGGGTTTATTTTATTAGATCTTAAAGAATGTGAAAATCGCTTGAACTTGATTCCAAGAGACCAATCATACTAATCCTTTGGAAAAAGTGTTTGAAAAGCCTTAATTGAATAAAAAACACCTTCATAAAATGCTCTGAGATTAAATCATATCACTTAGTTCCTAAGTACTAGCTGGTCTCTCTCATTACGAATACTTGTATTATAGGCCACACTAATTCTGTTTCAAACTTACACGAAATTGGAAACCACTTTAAACAGAAATGAAGACTTATGAAAGTTGCAGTGCCGGAAAAACATCAAACAAGGGTCGACTAACGTCAAATAGGGAACGCCTAGTTTACATTCCTAGTTATAACAATGACAATGCCATTAAAGAATAATTATAGATTTTGGCAGTAACACTTAGTCCAAAACCAAGTAAAAAAATCCTTTAAAATTCCTAAGATTCGATTCTAATCTTAATTCTGTAATAAATCTATAAAGTGAAACAAAGACAATTACCTACACATTCTAATAAATATTCATTATACAACTATGACGTAAATTGAAAACTCATATAAACTGATATATTTAGGAAATTCCTATGTGGGTATTTTCTGTTTTTATTGTGTATGAATTGGTAATATAAGGTAAACAAATTGAGTAAATAACTAATTATTTACAGTTCTCCTTCATAAACCCAGAATCCACCATTTTCAGTTTGGTACACACAATTTTCATTATTTACGTCTGGAATTATTGGTATAAAGGATTGACAAATTTTAAAAGGTACGAAACTCATGTAGTTTATATAACAGACATAATTCTACATTTCTCAATCCTTTATTGAACTAAAAGGGATACAGAAAGCGTCGTTCCTTGTCGTCTGCTCTCTATTTACACTCGAGAGAACTTATGACTCGGGTATCTGTGATATAAACGGAATAAAGAGTGAATATTGCTTTTGGAGGCAACTCTATATCTGTTCTCATATGAAATGAGATTGTATCGGTTTTAATCTAATATCACAACCGGATATTCAATGTCAAATATTAGTATTAACCACTGAGTAATGTAATTCTTATTAAAGTCAGATTATCAAAGGTAAGAGATTAAAGAGTACACAGTATCAAGCAAGTTTGATATATACTGCATCGCTTATAATTTTTTTTATAAAACTATATTATTTCGACTTCAAAATGCAGCTACGTATATTATATAAATTATTAACTGATATTGTTCAAAATACGTATTCAATAAAAATTCACTCTTATAATGGGAAATATTTACATTTTTACAAACTGCTCCGTAAATTAATGCTAATACTTTTATATTTTAATACTCTTGTAGCTAAGAAATATAGAAATGTTAATTAAGTTAATGTCATAGAAAATAATTCGTTAACATGTACTTTTTTGAGGAATAAATAATTACAGAAATCTCTTGACTAAAATTTATAATAACTTCTGTTCGCTGCAATTTTGAATTAACAGTTATAGTTTCCTAGTTAATTATAAGTAATAAATTAATACTTTTTACAATGAAAAATGCACAAAAATACTTAGAGTTATAAAAGATATATGTAATTATCATACACAGTTGTTCGTTTTTATATTCGTCTCCACCTCATTACAAATATAAGTTTATTAACTTCAACTGTTTAGGTGAGTTAAATTCCAGAAATGTACCTTCTAAGCCCAGTTGAAGCGAAATGTATGACATTATAACAAGTTATGTTATGAAACAGAGGAAAACAACCGTGCGCTAAACTGTGTATGATACTTTGCGATTAAACGTCGTCACAAACGCACTTTTGTACAGTGGCCGGCCTCAAACTTTACTACTCGTCAGATGATTAACAATTAATTAACTGCCTTGAGCGTTTCAGTACACTGCGCACTTTGTCGATTCGACAGTAAACTCTAAACTGGCAACGCGCTTTGCCTTAGTGCGTTCAAAGCCTGGTGTGGTCAGGAAATATATTTCATAGTAAACTCAGTTTTCATCAATTGCTTTTGATTAAATACAACGTAGAAATATATTAAACACTACGAGGCGCGTAACAGGACTGAGCAAGCCGAAAACATGAAGTCTATTACAGATAATTTAATTTATAAGTTATCCTTCAAACAGTTTGGCAGAAAAACATCTTCCGGCAGACATTAAAGTCTGAGTGCGGTCAGACTACAGAGTTATAGGCTTTAATGATGGTTTACAGTGTATCTACCGTAGGATATGCAACATTATAAAGTTAATTCTGGCCTATGTATGAATTATGTTTTTAGTGACGGATTTTGGTGAATTTGGTGTCTGTCACTTAAACATTTCTTGATATATCTTTCCACACGACTCTTTCACAATTTCGTTAATGAAATTGGGTTTTGAAGCAGTGACTAAATGAGAACAGTTTCCACTGTACATTTCCTTTCTACTAACTAATTCAACAAAAGAACATTTGGTATATTTTGGGATTGTTATAATACATGTCCGGTGATAAATTATTGTCATAGACTTGTATTCAGATGCAAGATTGTATGTATTAATTTCATTTAGTAACCTTATAACACTTTTATTTTTATAAAAAAAATAAAATTCGTTGGTTTAATTATACATACTACATACAGTAAAACAGTACAGTACAGTGTCTTTCATTAAAACATCTTAAACACTGTGGCCATTATTTCACTACTGAGAATTTAGTTTTGCAGTAAAATGTAAGAACAGCTTTAGATCCTTTCTAATTCTGCAGTTGTTTCTAGCAAAGCAACCTATCTTTATTTACATGATGTTGACGTGCGCATACCTTCAAATTAGCAAATGGAAGGTATAAAGTGTATCATACTTCAATAAACAACTATTACATACATACCACATGGAATCTTACTAAAACCTAATCTTCAATATGTATTATTCTAACCTGAACACATTTCATTATATGAAACAATTAAAATGATTATTGCGAGAGTTATTACTGGTGTGCGGCGCCAGGAGACAGACAGGCCCAAACGACCGTAACGAGGTCGCGGCGCAGCGCGGCGGTTTGCCTCAAAGCCAACCATAATGTCACTGTATGAGTAATTTCATCTGATGATCACATGATATGCCGGACATCTGCGGATGTACTGCTGTAATACTGTCATATAACCACATTGATCTGACCACGATGCATGGATTGGAAATAATGATTTAGTGTGATTAGTATTTTGTCACAGAGCATTACAATCATACTTCTGTTTAATAAAGATTATTTTTGTTTGTATTGTACTTCTTATACTTAGACGTACTTTATGTACATCGAGGACACTGAATTGTCTCATGAAAAAAATGACAGAAATTTATTTTTAATTGTACTTTGAGACAGAAATAGATAAAAATTTGTGTGGTATACTAAGATATATTATTTTCAATTAAAACATATCAAAATACACAGAACGAATTGGGGTTTACTTTTTTAGTGGTGCGGAAGAGTAAAGCTTGTAACTGCGTAATATGTGACGGCGTAGTAATCCTTTCCAGCTGACTTATCCGTGACTTGCTGTCGTGTATTTGTCTCTTCGCAAATAGATAAATGTATTTTACTTATTATCTTATAAAATTGTTTAGTAACATGCCATTATTCTTAAAAACTACTTTACAGCCACCAAAATGTAAGTACTATATTTTTGTTACTTTTTATTCTTGTTTCTAGTTATTTTTTTGCCTTTTTACGTAAATAATACTTGATGAAAGGTACACTCACACACATAAAGGTCAAATTTCAAAATTATGTACTGTAGGAAAGTGACACAAAGACTCGAGTAAGAATATAAAGCTAGTTAAGTGGCTATTAAAGTTCTCTTATCATTACTTTATGGTTTGTGAGATAAAATTAGTTTCTATCAACAATTGTCAGAATTTTCAAGCCAACCATGACGATTACTAGTTATGTTAAATCTGTACTATTAATTGCTACTTAGTTTGGCATTTTTCGGGGTAAATACAATCTCCACTGAGCAAAGGGCATGTGATATGAGATTACACACCTACAGCACCTGCTTCTTAGTGTAAATAAAATAAATATTTCTTATAATACATTAACACATGTAATGAGAATATAGTGTAAACATAGACTACGTAAACCTGCAAAAAAGTACTGTTAGTATATTGACACTATCTTTAAATTATGCGGACATTATTTTCAATAGATCTACTCCATCTGTTTCATTGAATCGAGCTATATAAACAATAGTAAGTCATAAAAGATACTCAATACTGTTTTGTTGTTTGATTTAAAAAAATAAATTTAGATTATAGTTTGTATCGAATTGTATAAAATAAATTTATCAATAGAGTCAACTATATGAATCTAAGTAACGATAACTAAATGTTGAGGTCTGGGCTATTAGCGGGATGCTATTAATTAAGAGCAGTATTTTTATAAAGCTTAACATAAGTCAGGGGTTGCAGGTAACATTCACGATAATGCTGCGTCTTCATAAACATTTCAAGCTGCACTCAACCTCGAGGCTCTAAATGTGAGTCTCTTAACAAAACGGTTTGTGTACTTAGTAACTTGATATAAATCTGAGCTCTAGTGCATGTTTCTTTTCGTAATATTAGATAGATGCCCACATTTCATAGCGTAATAAAATGGTAAAAGGCAACAACAACCATTAGACTTGAAATTATTTGAAACAATGACACTATATATATATATATATATATATATATATATATATATATATATATATATATAATTTTGTATTCATACAGAAATAATATTAGGTTTACTGTTTAAAATAATTTTGTGTGCTAAGCAATTACATAGGCCGAGTTTACATGTTTTATTGTATAGTATTATTTGAGTAGTAAAGTTTTGTTTACAAAATGTATCTGATTAAAATAATAATAAAAAGGCGGAATAATATATGGCCCAGGGAAGGAAACAAACTTCTTAAAACAAATATAAAAAACTCATTCAAAATTTGTATTACTTTGTCACGTTATAAAATTTTATATTGATTAAATACTTTACTTACACATTGATTATACCGATTTTTTCTCTTTCATCCATAGTTACCTAATCCCATAATGTATAGAATCTTAGAGGTTTATGCGCCCCTTAATTTGGACTACTTTACTCTCCTTTACTTAAACATGTTCTAGTACGTATTTTATTGTAACTGTTATTGTATTTCATAATATACTTACTTTTATATTCTTGACATTATTTTTTAACTCTTACATGACGTGTGATGTGGGGTACCTACCTTATTATAAATCATAATAGGCTAAACATACTGTTTAACAATAACTAAAAATTAATGTAAAATATTTTGTTGTGCAATAATTAATTAATGTTAATGCGGTTGTACAGAAATTCCACAATTCAGTACTATCTTTAACTACCAATCAATTAAATCTGGTAAATTCCGATATATTGAGGTATAATATAATTAAACCAGTTACTAAAAGTACAATTGAGTAAAAAAAAAACTCATGGATTATAAGATAGCTGTATTTATTACAGGTAACTAATGTGTGGAGCACAGAACAAGGCCAATGTAATAAGGCCGCGGCGTGACGCAGTGGTTCACGTCAAAGCCCGCCATAATGTCGCGTCTGTACGAGTAATTTAATATGATTGAAATATAATGAGACCGCGTTAATGCTCGTGTACCAATACCTCGGACTAATACACTGATTTGAGCCGGAACGTTCCCTCCAAGTATAATTTGTTCAATAGTTGAAACGTACTGTAATCAGATTTACAACAGGTGCATTTAATGTGCCTATATTGTGTTACAGCAACATACACGAACACATTGTTGTAAAGCAGAGGCGATGTACACTAGAAGTAGGAATATTGACTCATTTACTCGTATTTTGTGTACAGATTCTGCAGATCTCGTAGTACTCATCCTTGACTAAACTTCAATAACATTACGCAAAACTGATCGTAGGTGTCTTCTAAGTTCACCAAGGACTTTAATCCTAAGTACTTTTTCGTGTACTTAAAATTGAGTTGTACTTCGCAGTATACAATAACACGCAACCTAATGTGAGTAGGCTTTAATAAGACTAACCACAGACCACAGTATGAACTAACATTCACAAGTAAATAGTATTTTTTTACATTCGCTATTGTTAAGTGCATGATGTATTTGTTTTGGTTGAGTTTTACCAGACATTTTAAAATTAGTTCTATGGGTCGCTATAATGGCAACGAGAAAATCGCAAAAGAAACAAATGTTTAGACTGTGTACAAACTTATATTTTTACACGTGCCGTAACGACGCAGGTAGCCTAATAAAATAAGCAAAAGACTAATTTTGGATGTGACCTGAGATAAGTCTGTATATATTTAAATCTGAAAACATGTATTCCCATATTTAAATTTATTCAAAATTGAAGGACTATTTCAGAAATCTGTGATGAAACAAGTATTAAACATGTAAACAAAGAAAGGTATACGTATAGTGAATGATACATTTATGACCGAAATAACCTATAAAAGCTTGATATTCGGATATCTGAGGTGGTAGGTGAGTCACGTGACACGTAAACCCCTGGTGTCACGTGGTACATGACACAAACCGCTCTACATCATACAGATCTACTTGTTTTGAATTGTACATCCTATTTAAATTTGGTAATTATAGCTCATAGTCTCACAGTTGCAGGAATATTATATTGTACTAACATTTACCCACAGTTAACCTCTTAAATATTTTAATACTTATTATCCTATTACCGATGAAGACAAATAAAAAAACATGAAAATCATACGAATCGATCTAACCGTAATAAGGCCAATCTGTTGAATGATTTTTATCTTTTTATATATTATCTAATGATTTTGTAATTACAAAACAACATGAATAATTATCCTATTTGAACATGGTAATTTTTTAAATTTCATAATTCTAGGTAACTTATATTACTTCAATTTCCATGCGATATTTGATACATTTTAGACACATCTTGCGTTAATTGTCATGTTACTTCGTACAAACGTCATTGTGGTTTACAACCCCAATTGACACAAAAAAGCGAAGCAATTTACATTAATGCAAGCTCAGAAATGCTTTGTAGAAAATTACAACAAGTAATTTCAGGATAGTTTTACTAAATTAAGTTAAATACTTTTCATTCATTTAACTTTGAAGTTCTTACTAAAGATCCCAGCCAATTTAAACTTTTAAATATTGGTCCGTAGCTCTGTAATGAACTTACTCGTATTAACTTTATTTAAATTAGGCATATTTATGTTATCAATTTCATGTCTATAAAGTACTCTGTGTTTCACTTAAAAAATATTAATACAGTTTTAACGAAAGACAGAAATTTGTAAGTATTATACTCCCTAGCTGTTATTACTTACTATGCTCAATCAAAAAGAACGTGTCACATCGTTTTACCTGAAACAAAACATAGGATATAAGATTAATTACAAAATGTCTTTATTACAGGAAAATTTATAACTTTAAAGTCCTCTCTACCACTCAACCCCATTCAAAATTTAACTAACATATTTACATTTATAACGAAATATAAATCCATTTATTAAAAGTTATAATAATGTAAAATTTAAAATGAAATGAACCTTAGCATTGAATTATAAACATCTGTAATATGTATTCATATTTACACTACTATTACTAGAAACACACGCACTCATTCAACTTGCATTCCAATGCCCAAAGTGCCACACACCAAAGCCGCAAATAGGTGCACTCCCTCAGGACCCCAAGCACCATGGACCTGTCCTCGACACGGAAGCGAGTGCGCTTAGCGACGGTTCTGATATATATCTATACAGATAAAGCATTCCAAAATCGACAGGCAAACACAGTAAACGACTTACTAAAAGTAGTAGTTCGGTGGATTAGAATAAATAATAATAACTTCTTGTACAAGGAGAGATTCTTCTTGTACTCTCGCCTTGTTCTTCCTTGTACTTCGTCCATTTATTTCATACATAAATTGAAAATTGATTGACGAATAAATGGGGCAATTTGTATTTAAAAGAGTGTACAAAAGAGTGAGGCTCAAGGAAGTCTGAGCAGGTTGTTTGGTAACTATTTTTTTAAAGGAGCGTGTCAAGAAGACTGGTCGTTAATCACTAAAATTCTTACATATTAAAATCCACATTATCAGTTGATGCGATCTCATGCATAAAGTTAGAGAAGCATCGATAAGCAGGGAACAAAAATTATATTTTTAGTTTTTATAAAACATAAAATTTTGTTTGGTATTGGGAGTTCTAAGGAATAAAAACAAAGTCTTGATTGGAAATATCAGATATTGAAGTTGCCCACGATGCGCAACCAAGGTTTCAACACAGACAGCAATGATATTAAGCCAGGTATCGGCAGTCTCAGTTTGGTGAGTTGATTGCACAGGAAGCATAATCAGGTAACATGAGTAAAACATATTTATTAAAAATTTTGGTCATAAATTACTGGTCCAAGTAAATTAGTATCTAAACTTACCATTACAATACCATATGACTGTTTTTGTTGTGAGCCAAAAAACTAGATCATGTTCGAACTCAGTCATGAACACACACTGACCCTGATCCTGTCCCAGATGAGGAGCTCATAACAAACAGCAGTTAAAACGTGTCTTTCATTAACACAGACTTCTAGATACATGTATTCTGTACTCCCAGTTCTGAATGTATCGGATGATGAGAGAACTGAGACAATTTATTTTACTGTAAACTTGTATAGAATATTATTAATCAGTATTATTATATAAAGATTTTATGAAGTACGTGATTGAAAAAACATATTTACTCAATTTTATTCATTAGAAAGTACCATTTATTAGCAAAATAAAAATAATAAATAATACCATGTAACAATAATAAATTCGTATATAAAAATATAATAATGCACTGTTTAGCAGTTCTTTAAGTAATATTATGAAAGTTACTGCGTAATAACAAAGAATAGTACATTTTATAAAATCTAAACAGAAGTTAGGGGTTGCAGGTAACATTCACGATAATGCTGCGTCTTCATAAACATTTCAAGCTGCACTCAACCTCCAGGCACTGAATGGGAGTCTCTTAACAAAACGGTTTGTGTACTTAGTAACTTGATATAAATCTGGGCTCTAGTGCTTGTTTCTTCTGGTAGCACGCGCTAGCAGTTAGCTACTCGTGTATGTTATGTGCTTCTAACACAGTAAATTGTGATGTTTTAAAATTGTTATTGCCAAAACATGTAGTTTTAATCAATCGTACGCGCAGTATAATGTGTACCCTACTGTTTTTAGAAAGTTGCCTTTTGGAAGAGTGCAAAGAATCAGTATATTCCCGAATAAAAATTATCACTGATTATTTGATGTAGTGAATTATTTTTACATAATACAGGTTGTTACCTAAAAGTGTTTGCAACTTCTATCAAACATAAAACCGTCTAAACTATTTTGAACACACTCCTATGCTAAGGTGTAGGAAGTAGCAACATCCTGTTAAAGATCTACATTTGACTGTAATTCCTACAGATAGGTCAAAGCCTAATCCTGTAACATATAAATGTAAATGTTACGATTGATTTTGTTTTATTTAAATAAACAAGGGCCAATTACTCTATTGTGTAATATTTGACACCAAAAATGCCATTTTTCATCACATCTGGAGTACTTATCGTACAGTGAATGTTTCTTAAATCCTTACGAAATAACATTTTTCTTGTTTAAACTACCTCATAAATAATTGAAAATTCTAAAAATTTACCGAATCTATGAAGATTGAGTTTTTAAATACAAATAATTTTTTTAAGAATTTTAGTAAATAACATACACCAGATTTTTACACCTTCAATAATACATCATCCTTGTCCCTTATTGAATATGAATATTACTGTAAGCTAAATAAGGAAAAATTTTGTAATGGAAGAGCCTTTAAAATGACATATATCAAAAGTAAAAATAACGAATAACACGAAAATAACACGTTCTAGTTTCGTTTATTGGGGATTTCAGGAGTTACGGTGTCCACGTGACACCTGTCGGAGTAAATCCCAGGTGTCCGTCACAAGGCGATAACACAAACCTGCCCTGAAATAAACAGATCAGCTCGTTTGATTTGGGCATCCCTTTACACTTTGCTGACTATTGTCATACATTTCAAAATTTATCTGCGATTAAATATTATGTTCAAATGCCAACAGATTTTACACATATACGATATTCTGTTCATAAACCTGACATAGATTTCGTTTGTTATGTAAAATGTCCAGACGATCAAGTGGCTCTCCAGTTGAGGTTTCAGCTATTGTTCCTATTTAATTATGACAATTAACATGAGCATTTAGGATTGGAAAATCTATATTATAATTGACGTACGTAATTAATAGTAAGGATGGGAACAGTTATAACAGACAACCAAATAATGCTTTAATAACAGTGCTTATAAAAATTTCAAATAAATATGTCCGTTCATTCTTGATATATAGTATAAAGAAACATAAAGTTGGACGATAATTTTTAAAAGTATAACTAAGAAAGTTTTTCCATCTAGTACAGTCATGAGTGTCCTTACACTTAGTCAGTAAGCAAGTTTAGAACATTGTAGACCTCATTCTTTGTTACCAAGAGTTTCTCTATGAATTTTCCTCTGATTGAAGTACATGAAATATTCCAAGAAAAAATTTAGCAAGAGAGGCCATGATTTTTGGCCTATGTATGTTAGGCCTAATTGGCAGCATATTCTGTTGGTTGGAGGATCAATGCACACATAGCTGGGTGAATACAAAAAACTTATTTTAATTTTACAAATTCAATAAGAAAGAATATTTCAAGTCATACTCATTTACTATTAAGGCAGAAGCTCATATTTGAAATACAATATGTATAAAATTTTCATTAATGGCCCTAGGCTCCCTAATAGTCAATAATGAAACTTTTTTCTTTAATTGAGGTAAGTTTTAATTGAAAATATATACATAACAATAACATCTAATATAATCTAATGAGCAACCGAATATAATACAGTTAGTTTTTACAACTGTCACAAGGTAATTTTTGTATATTTCAGTATTACACTTAATAATCTCTAAACCAGATAACACGATAAATATTTTCTTTTACACTATAATTTATGACTCATAATACGAATGAAAATTGATATCCTTACGTATTGGGAAATACATAATAAATTTAAATAACTACATTTCTTTCCGTTTGCATTGAAAAATATCTTTTACCTTCCATCCTGTTTATCTATGTAAGGAGATATTGAAAGTGTACATGATATCATAAAATTGAATGTTAAATATTTCACGTCATAATATGGATTTGTAATAATCAGAATATAAACATTGCGTGAGATAAATAAATAAATAATATTTATTTTTTGGTATATTTATATACTCGTATTTAATTCATGCTATCGATATCGTATTTGAAACAACATTATAACTTTAAACTCGTGAATTTGTAAATAATTATTGTATTTAGTTGGTTATTGTAATTAAATATATTGTAATTTATAATGACATTATGAAAGTAGTATGTATATACATGAAATGAAATGAAAGAAAGTTTATTTCCTTTATAATTACAATACTATTACAATTAGTATTAATATATAAATTGATAATTAATATATGTACAATAAATAACTAAACACAACACATAACACATATAACACACACACACACACACACACACACACACACACACACACACACACACACACACACACACACACACACACAAAACACACAACCATACACACATAATTAACACATATAATTATCTACCGTTTAAAAACCAATTTATATACGTGCGTGCGTATGTATTCTTTAGATGGTAAGACTACCACTGATGTAATCGGAGTCCTTTGTTAAGTTAAGCCCAATTACCCCTAGCTCAAACTTTGCTCCTTCTCAGTCGATTAACATTTAATTAGCTCCCAAAGTGTTTTAACTTAACCTCGCCGTTAGCACCCACCTGTGTGTTTAATACTTATGTGTGTTTAAGTCATTAGCCACAGATACTTTTTACAAAAATCAGCATGTTTCAAGAACAAATAGTCAATTTAAAATACGGGAATAGGTTTTTAAAATATTTACATGTTTTAAACAAACAGGCGAATAGACCTTAGTGCTTATTACTAAGAACTTAAGGATAAAAAGAGTACTGAATATCAAGTTTAAAATATTCCGCTAAATTAAACTTCTTGTAAATTTATTTTTCAAGTAAATATTGATTTAGTATATAATAGAGTGTTTCCACTATTGGAACTAATGATGTGACAAGAATACGTAATTTGATTATAAATTTAAACTAACAAGTGTAGTTTCATTAATTAAATATATCCCCCATTTTTGTAAGCATATTAAAATACAGTTGCTTACTATTGAGCTTAGGCTTCAAATGTACTACATAGGAATTTCACATATTTTGACTATTGTTAATTCACTTACCAAGTAAATTGCTTGATAATAATCTGGCCTAATCTGTTCCGGAAGTGTTAGATAGCGTCCTTAGCGTAGAGTTAGATAGAGCTAAGCAAAAAAAAAAATTATTTGATAGAGTTTTACATTCAGTATGAAGGAGGTTTACCAACCACTTCCGTTATTGGAAATAAAACCTTTGAAACTATTTATCACACAAAGAGTGGCTGTATATAAAACCATCTAAAAACACAAATTTTCCAATTATAATATCCTTGATAATTTTAAAAATTTAAATAATTGTATTGAATTTCCCGTTAAGAATGAAAAAGTATAAAAGTTATTTTATATAATTACTATAAATAACGCGAGGGCGTGTATTTGGTTCTATCTAACCCTGTATTTTCACATGGGTTAAAATAATATCTGTGAGTATTTACTTACTATATTAATTCTAATTCTTCACTGACCTCCATAGATATATTCTGAGCCATATTCACTTCTAACTGCATTTCTATCACGTATAGATCACAATCGTACTGAAATGGTTTACATTTAGCCTAACTCATAAAACGTAATAATTAAATGGATTTATTTCGATGTTTACAAAAAGTTTTGTAGTTTGTATTAAATGTTTGGAAATTAACGGAGTTTGAAATATTAGAGCAATATTTTATATTTAAGAACTTTTTGCCTTAATGCTGAAGAAATTAAACAAAATGTTATGATTTATTATCTACTTGTACTATAAGATAAAAAAATTATACAATAATTATACTTTACAAGGTTACAAATACACGTAAAACCTAACGGCTTTTGGTATATTATTAATTTATCTGAATTAAATAAAAATTATAAAAACCTAAATTTGAATGTATTATGGAGTGTAAAATTTATAACAGCCCACTTACAACCTACACAGAATGTTTTGAATACTATTGAAACACAAGTAAAAGACTATATACAGACGTGTGTTTTTGGGCCATAAATATGAACCTGAACTCCCAATTTGTAAAGATTCTAACTTATCTAAATTTAACCAATTTCTAATTGTATCGTAATTTCTAATTGTAAAGACTTATTTTATATCCTTACTAAGTTGAATATATAAAAACCTGTACACTAACAAAATGTTTAAAGCAATATATTTACTCCTTAACAGTTTAAAATTTTTCTGAACAGTAGCCTTCAAACACATCCATTTAAATTGATTTCTCGTAACTTACATTCGCATGGGAGCAGTAAGTCTGATTATTTGTACGTAGTCAAAGTTTCAAAATGTTTTAATTTTAGCTCAAAAATATCATTTCGGTTTATGGCACATGTATTGTTCTATGGTACATAAATAGAAAATTGTTACCTTGGTCACCATCTTATTTAAGGTGGTAGCGATAGGTACCAGATCTAACATTTCGGTTTTCTGGTCGACACCGTGTAATAACATCACTTATGCATATACGTTGTTAAAATTTTGGAGAGGCATCATTAGTGTATTACATATGTTTAAAAAATTAGTAAGTAATTAATAATAATAAATAGTAAATAGTTAAAGGAGTTGTAAATGTATATCAGTGTACTCTGAACGACCTTACATTGGGAGTGTGTTAAAGCTATTGGATAAAACATCAATTGAGCATAGAAAAACTTCAGATTTAAAATGTTTTATTTGAAATGTATTTTGAACCAATAAAAAAAGAGAATTTTAACTTATTACATCACTATTATGCGTGGCTCTAATTGTATTAAGTTGATCTCCTTGTTTAGCATCAACATGTAAGTGCTCACCCGGGATTTATACTATAAGAGTTTTGCCTCGTTACACTAAAAGCTGCAGGATTACAAATGCTGTATTAAGCGACTTAAATTGTAAACAAAAAATATAATTATTTGTTTATATAGTTTATGAATAGAAACATTTACTGACATATAGGACTCATGATAGTTTCTAGAAATGCATTATTTTAACTGTTCTGAGTAACCCAAATGCTTCATTCCGAATTTTATATTCAAATCACAACAATCGTTCGATATTAAATTCCAATAATATAGCAGTTTAATGATTAATCTCTTCGACAGCTCCAACTATGTATCAATAAGGTGTCAATCATATTTTAACATCCTCACTAAATATCATGTAACATTGTTTAATGTTACACTCATATTTATAATATATTTAACGATTGGGTACAGTCTATAGAGGCAATACAGCCAACACGGTATTTGAGATGAAAAATACTAATATCATATACCATTATGAAATCTGTAAAAAAATATTTTTAAAACCTTTTGGAAGCTGGGTATGTTACTGGTTATTATTATCGATGAGTAATTCCTTAAATATAATATCCAAATTATAAAAACCGTTTCAAAAGATAATTTCGCCTTCGATTTCTTAATATATGATAACATTTGATTAACGCATTTCACACAAAACGTGCGAAACATTTTGAGGCAGTAATTTGATGTGGTCGGACTTAACATCACACAATCCGAGTTATAAACATAGCTGTAGTGCAAAATAATTTTACTTAAATTACGGTAATTTAATAAAAGTTTTTAATTTTAAAAGATGTCCTGATTAGATATAATGGAATATTCTACAGTACATACCGCATTTAATATTTAATATATAGATATGCGAATAAAATAGGATGATAGAAGTATAGACCTCTCTTAAGGTACATTGACAAATAAAGAAATTATGTGATTGACTGTAGCGCACTATTAGTAGGTTCCATGATAAACTAACGTGTACATGTGAATCCGTAAGGTACATAATGACGTCTGCCTAAGATTAATGACATAACTTATATTTAGAAACTTCCCATGACTAATATAGATTATGGACAAAAAATGTTATCCTTATAATGTTTGGAAGTTTTAGGTTTGAATTTTCGAATAGAATTATTACACCTTAACATTTATAATAAATTTAGAACTGTGATTGAACCGTTCGGAAGTTAAATTTACTGAAAATAAGTACGTCAGATAGTGTATCTTTTCAGATTATTTATATATCCTGCGGAAAGACAGAGAGGCAATCATATACAAAAGTGTACATCCCGGAGAAAGAAAAAAGAAATCACGCACATAGAATAGCTACCACGAAACGTACAATATTATATTTTGGTGACAAGTTGTACTGATGAGAAAACCTAGTGAACAAATATGTGAATCTTGAACCATATCATGTAGAAAATATCTCAAGAAAGCATTTATCTGAAGACTACATTGAAACGCTATTTCTACATAGGCAAGAATAAGTTCTATGTTAGTGCATAGCAAACTATGGAATTATATTGAGCGTCATTCTAGCTTATTATTCAGTTGGCTGACACAGTTTCTGTCTTGTCTCCAGATGTAAATGTTTCTATTCTTTTTGACTGACTGTCCGCAGAACTTTTCGGAATGAAATGAACGATATATTTGAAATTTGGAATGTAACCTCAGAGAAGCCTGTTTCACGACAAGAGGTGTTGCGTCCACGTTCCATGTATTTCCTCACCGCATTGCATGATAAAGTTTGAACCACAAACTATAAACTTTAACTTTAACTTCTCTTCGTCTCGTAAACCACGTACCGTGGGACGTGTCCATTACTCTTTACATTTCCTCAGTATATTCTATCAAGGAAGAGGACTGCTATATACCAGAACGTATTTTTATACATAGGTATATCCCGATAAGTATACGAAAAGGAAAAAAACATTTCTGTAAGAAATAAATATAAATGTCTCACGACTAAACTGATTGGGATATTGGATCAGAAGTGATCATAGAACGTAGCATCTCATCGTTACGTTGTTACATCAATTTACCTTGAAAGAAACACTTAGTTGCAGTCTTTTGTTTGTAGCACTTAGTAGGAAGCAAATCTATATTTAGAGGGTATATTGTCCAAAATGTATAACTATGTTTAAAATACCACTTGTTATAATTCGATCCTGCAAACATTATATATGGCGTAGAAGACCAATATTACCGCAATCTCCTAATTTTAGTTTACTGTCAGTAATTGAGAATCAATAATTGTGTAAAACTTTCCAATTTAATAAACAAGCCAACTCTTAAACAAGTTTTCACGTAATTTCTAAGTCGAGTTCGTCTACCATTGTAAGTTTTGGTATTAAAATTCGCATAATTTTACAATAGGAAAATATTTGAAATTAAACCCTTACTTTGTGTTACAAATATTTCAGCGTATTGTACGATTTATTCACACACACACACACACACACACGCACACACACACACACGCGCGCACGCGCACACACACACGCGCGCACACACACACGCACGCGCACACACACACACACACACACACGAACGCACGCACGCACGCACACACACACACAATTATTAGTCTAGTCACTAGGTAAATCACTCATGGGGCTATCAAATCTCATTTCTACATAGACTTTTATTAGTCTAGTCACTATCTACCACTCATTGGGCAATAAAATCTCATGTACGAAAGTAACCTAGATGTCATGTATGAATCCAAAATTTTAGCTTATTTTCTTCTTTGACAATTGCTATAACATGTACATGTTCTAAAGCAATAAAATTATTATTATTATTATTATTATTATTATTTCTACGTACACTCTTATTCGTCTAGTCACTGTCTATTACCCTATGTGATTTATGTGAGCAATAGCAAAGATATAAAACATTCTCCTTTTAGTACGCATGATACCGAGGTAATAGCAGAATAAATTCACTTGCAAAGAAACTGTGTATTATTATATGGATTGTTTGTACAATTTATATCTATAAGTAAAATATGACATAATTTGATTTCAAGCGATGCCTGTGATATAGCACCCTCCATAGATCACTGAATTTTGTTATTTTTTTAACACTGCTGAGACAAAAAATCGAATATGTCACGGAGTAAGTTATTTTGAAATAAATTATCTTTGAAAACTGCATAATTTGCATGAAACTTCGTTTCCAAGTATACAAGGAGTACTGTGGTGATGAAATTCCATCCATGAATTTGGCTGAGCGTCGGTAAAAACTAATTAGGCTGACAAAATTTCTCTTTTGCCTGCCAAGGTGGCGTAACAATTTAGTTTTTGTATGATTGCCTGTATGTACGCAGGAAATCTCGGGAATTAAATGAATAATAGTATGAAAATTTTCTCAAATAATTATATAAGTCCATTCTATAATTATTGTCCGAATGTTAGCAAAGCCTATAGCTAGAGGGCTTGCAAAATCTAGTCTGACTTTTTGCATATCTATCTGTATGTCTGTCTTTACACATGGTACGTTGAAATCTAAAAATACTATATACTTGGAACTTTGCCTGAAGCTTCATATATATACAGGTAATACTGACTGCCATGACGGTGCATATCCAAACACAGAATTTGGCTGAGTGACATTTAAGCCTATCAATAAGTAGTCAGACACAAATTCTATTTTATCTACCTAGGTGATGTAAATATTCTGGACGAGTGTCTATCTGTATGCTAGTTCGCAAGACATTTCGAGAACGGAATGGCCTAAATATTGTAAATACTGCAGGAAACCACCGCAAAGCCTGATACGCAACATTTGGTGTATCGTACTTATACCCTGTTAACTATAGGTATAAAACTAGATAATCAAGGTTATGCAAATTATGTATAACAACTGTCTACTATTTAACAATTTATTATTTGATTTTATCCAAATCAGTGAAGTAACAAAACAAAGCATTAATACTTTAAAATATTTACCAATTCTAAAGTTCAAAGACTGGAATTGAATGGAAAACGCACACATGTTTATTTTAAGTATGCAAATAGATACTGTATTTAAAAAATTCTAATTAAAAGGCAATTTTAGTTTTATAGCCGGCGTTATTCAACATTTTGAACAAATTAATAAATCACGATACACTGAGAACATTTTCTTCAATATTAGAAGTGTGTAACTTGCTTGAAACTTATTAAAAGGGAGAACTTTAGCTTATTAATCCTGTCTTCATAAATTGACTAAGTTGTTTAATCATGAAAGCCGTTGATGTATATGATGTATATGATATCTCTTCAAATTTCCTTTGTGAAATGCGACAAATTATTTTATCGCCCTAATAAAATAATCATTTCGTCTGATTATACTTACTAGTTAAACATGACATGTCAAACTCATTTTCGTACGGCGTATTTCAAAAAAATAATTGTGATTGAATTGTAAATTAAAGTATTAATTAATATTTATATAGTTTAAAAAGTTTCTGAGTATAAATTAAGCATTATGATAATAAATTATAGTTTCATAGTATTAAAACGTCAGACCTTTTTCTAATTTCATAGCTACTACATTTATTGAATGTATCAATGTAAATAAAATAAAATAAATTAAAATGCATAGTTTTTTTAACATATTAGTGAATTTAGAGTCTTATACTCTCTTATTTATACTCTACTTAGGGTTTAAATTATGTAGGTATTTATTTAATTTGTTGTATTCAGAAAATTGAAGAATGGTTCCAGCCCCCAGATAATTTACCTGAAGTAAGGAATAGAACCTTAAGGTGTGACAGGGAATGTGATTCGACAAGAGGGAAAAGCGGTAAAGAAAATGTAGAAAGTATATTAAACAAGAAGGACAACCTGTGTAAGAAATTATTGAAGAACGAAATAGAGAGTGACATAGGAAAACCGGAAGAGATGGAGGCGGCATGAAATTAAATCATTAAGTATTTGTCTATTGTCACTGAATAACAGGTAAAATAATTATTTATGAAATAAAATTTACTTTATTTATTTGTCCAGTGAAATACTATAAACTAAGCATCTAATGCTATGAAGTATTCCGTTCACAGACGTTTATAATTCATCAATCGTGAACACCCAAGATCTGTTCGGATAGGTTGCATTTCAAAAGTGTTTTAAGTTTTACCTAAAATTTTTAAAATCATAGAAAGTACTGATACATACCGTGTAGTTTAAAAAAACTTATGTCATTTCATGACCAACTTAAAACAGTAAAACTAAATTACAAACGCCACATATTTTCTAGAAAATCTGTGTAGCACATTCCATCTGCGTGCTATAAAATATTTGTACTGTATATATAGTTCTTTAAGATATAGTAAATGTTAAAATCTGAAAGACTAAATATTAATTTATGTAGTGGCATATAGACGTTCATGATACCTAAATTTTGTTCACTAAGAAACTGTTTTCATCGCAATCTTCACTTTTCTGATTAACTCCCATGATATTAAATTCTCCAGGTTAAGGTAGCTTCAAAAACTGTTTGTTATTTAAGACTGTCTGGCACTGAATCTTAGGTATTTAGGTCACACCCAATCACCTTCTATAGTATAAAAATAAAATAGATTGTTAATCCGTTCAAAATAATTATTACAGTTCACTTTCATCCACAATTTTAAAACAACATAAACCACGTATCGTGGCTCGATTATCTTCTTCAGTCATCTAAACTCTAAACTATAATTTTAAGCAAACACAAGTTAATAAATGGCGGTAAAGTCACCAACTTAAAACGATCCTTTTAAATTATATGTGATTTGTAACAATTAAAAAAAAATATTTTAAAAGTAGGTAAATACATAACACTTTTAACACGTCTTCAACGCACCAATGAGATAGTCTTTATAATTAATTCGTAAAATGGAAAAGGATTTTCAATAATTTCTCCGTTTGATTTTCAAAGTATATAAATTAAGAAAAGCTACTAATTTTATAAAATTAAAATCAAGGCAATAAACCAAGATGTTTTTAGTTTGAGGTCGGAAATATATCGTGCTTACCTTACTTGCTGACATGGTTTGGTTTCTCAGAACTGTTTTAGTGAAAGAACATTTTTTCCGAAACAAATACTAGTTAATTGTTACTGCATATTACTTTTGATTTAAAAAATACTTTCTATGTCATATTGCATTCAATTGTATTCTGAAATATCTTAATTGTTTAACTGTTATACGAAACAAGTACAATATTTGTAATTTAATATAATAAACACTACATAGACTCTAATATTGATCAACTTGAAAACAGAAATATGACACAACAATAATAAAATAATTTTATAATTCACGTATTGAACTAAATTAAGGTGGAAGATGAAGGTTTGAAGATCATTAAATGTTATTTATTAAATGAAAGAAAACAATATCTGCAAATAAAGCTATGCGAAATATTAAAGTACTTTTGGGTGAAAACTACTAATGCTTATTTATGGAAAAATGAAAGATCTCGTAAAGGTAATATAGTAATAGTTCTAATAAACATATTTATTAATACTTAAACAATAAAATAAAACTAATTTAACTTATTCTATCTGTTAAGTACCTTTGTAACACCCCATGAATTATAACATTACAAATAAAAAACTAAAATGTTGTAAATTATTCGATGCTTGATGAGAATAGCGTCTTACAAATACAGCTGCAGAACGTATGCGTAATTCAATAAAACAAGGGCAACATTGCATATGTATGTATGGATGTCTCCACAGCATTAGAAATATAAACCAAAACTCCCAACTTGTATTTGTGAAGTTCCTACAAAGTTTTACAAGTCCCGAACTAAGCGCTAGTGGTTGTGCCCACTTCAGTTACGGTTAATATAACTTTTGTATTACTTTCCAGCTCACCGCCTAAAGTTTACATCATATTGTTACCGAGTTTTATGGCCTTATTTTACTTCACAACGAATTTCACTTATTAAAAATTTAACTATCATCCACTCATTTTGGGTTCTGTGGAACCCTTAAGTACTCGAGTACTTTAAAAACATTTAATTAAATTAATTAAACATGGGTACTAAAAAGTATGGTATTTTTTGATACTGCAAAATGTTAAGATATTTTTTAGAGAACAACTGATAATTTTCCGATAGTAAAAATATTTAAAAACAAAAAATCTAAAAAATATAAATAGAATTGCCGTAACGTTAATGGACAGTAACGACACAGTACAATTTATTTACAAATTACGGAAAATTAAAACAGACTTTAAATATTTAAAGCCCGATGTCTCTAATTCATGTAGCTAACAGAAATACCACTCATCGCATTACTTTTATGCTCGTTTCTAATTGCATTAAGTCGGTTCCTTGTTTGACATCAAGTTGTAAGTGCTCTCCCGAGGATATTACAATAAGAGATTTGCCTCGTTACACTAAAAGCTGCAAGATTCAAAACGCTCTTACTTAGTTTAGTTTTACTGTAATTGTAAATTCCATTTTGAATTCTTCATTTCCATACATCACGGCAATTACCAAGTAATTGAGTCGTTTAAAATCAAAAGAAGATACATCACAGTTTTGCTAATCTTGAGATAACAGTTAATTGTAAAAGTTCTTGATGTCCTTTTCTTAAATGCGAATAAAATAAAATAAAGAAGACACATAATCCAGTGTATAAATACGGAAAACAGGCTTGAAATACGAGTACAATAATGTTTATGGAACTAGAAGAGTTTTATTTAGAGTTCCAATACATGTCTATGATGCTTATGCTATTGCTAGTTTTACCTGTGTGGATTGTGTCTTATTGTTAAATTCTATACGTCTGTATTTATTCAAAATATAATAGAGAGTCATATTAATGAGACTCACTTTTGGCTTTAGTATGAAACGCTAAAGGAATTATGATAAGTTTACAAGATCTGAAAGGAAAAACCTGAGATAAATATTCAAATTATGAAATCCAAGCTTTTGATGTACGAGTGATTTAAACTAATGTAATATTATGAATATAATGTTTGCTCTTTATTGTTTTGCGTTATCTGTTTCATTCAATTAGATAACCTAGTGAAGTGTTTAATCTACTGCTTCGTCAAAACATCCACTTTCAGATTTGTCGCTCATTGCATCGTAACATTAGAGTTTAGGATTCGGTTCTGAAATTTACTTGGTCGCGCACGAAGCTGAAACCCCGAAATATTGTGGCTAGCAAACTATTATTTCATTACCTCCAAAGATATGTTAAAGTACTGCTGGCAAAATTAAACTCAGTTGATATGGTATGAAAAAGTATCATCAAGTTCAATAGTGAGTAGGTATTGTTAACTATCCGTTTTTTAAAGTTATGAGTTTAATAGGTTTACAAAACCCTGAAGGTGTCATATTTGGATTACAAATAACGCAAACCTAAAAATTTATCAGCTGGATACGAGCTTTTAGTAAATACTAATACAGTATGTTTGAAGTATACCTTTAGCCTGGGAGGTTGAAGTATAGATAATAGACCTTAGTACATACGAGTATAACACGTTCACTGCCTCTTTACACAGTTACAGTCGCTTATACAACACGTAACTGTCTAACTAGGGTGAAGTATAGATATAGACCTTAGTACATACGAGTATAACACGTTCACTGCCTCTTTACACAGTTACAGTCGCTTATACAACACGTAACTGTCTAACTAGGGTGAAGTATAGATATAGACCTTAGTACATACGAGTATAACACGTTCACTGCCTCTTTACACAGTTACAGTCGCTTATACAACACGTAACTGTCTAACTAGGGTGAAGTATAGATATAGACCTTAGTACATACGAGTATAACACGTTCACTGCCTCTTTACACAGTTACAGTCGCTTATACAACACGTAACTGTCTAACTAGGGTGAAGTATAGATATAGACCTTAGTACATACGAGTATAACACGTTCACTGCCTCTTTACACAGTTACAGTCGCTTATACAACACGTAACTGTCTAACTAGGGTGAAGTATAGATATAGACCTTAGTACATACGAGTATAACACGTTCACTGCCTCTTTACACAGTTACAGTCGCTTATACAACACGTAACTGTCTAACTAGGGTGAAGTATAGATATAGACCTTAGTACATACGAGTATAACACGTTCACTGCCTCTTTACACAGTTACAGTCGCTTATACAACACGTAACTGTCTAACTAGGGTGAAGTATAGATATAGACCTTAGTACATACGAGTATAACACGTTCACTGCCTCTTTACACAGTTACAGTCGCTTATACAACACGTAACTGTCTAACTAGGGTGAAGTATAGATATAGACCTTAGTACATACGAGTATAACACGTTCACTGCCTCTTTACACAGTTACAGTCGCTTATACAACACGTAACTGTCTAACTAGGGTGAAGTATAGATATAGACCTTAGTACATACGAGTATAACACGTTCACTGCCTCTTTACACAGTTACAGTCGCTTATACAACACGTAACTGTCTAACTAGGGTGAAGTATAGATATAGACCTTAGTACATACGAGTATAACACGTTCACTGCCTCTTTACACAGTTACAGTCGCTTATACAACACGTAACTGTCTAACTAGGGTGAAGTATAGATATAGACCTTAGTACATACGAGTATAACACGTTCACTGCCTCTTTACACAGTTACAGTCGCTTATACAACACGTAACTGTCTAACTAGGGTGAAGTATAGATATAGACCTTAGTACATACGAGTATAACACGTTCACTGCCTCTTTACACAGTTACAGTCGCTTATACAACACGTAACTGTCTAACTAGGGTGAAGTATAGATATAGACCTTAGTACATACGAGTATAACACGTTCACTGCCTCTTTACACAGTTACAGTCGCTTATACAACACGTAACTGTCTAACTAGGGTGAAGTATAGATATAGACCTTAGTACATACGAGTATAACACGTTCACTGCCTCTTTACACAGTTACAGTCGCTTATACAACACGTAACTGTCTAACTAGGGTGAAGTATAGATATAGACCTTAGTACATACGAGTATAACACGTTCACTGCCTCTTTACACAGTTACAGTCGCTTATACAACACGTAACTGTCTAACTAGGGTGAAGTATAGATATAGACCTTAGTACATACGAGTATAACACGTTCACTGCCTCTTTACACAGTTACAGTCGCTTATACAACACGTAACTGTCTAACTAGGGTGAAGTATAGATATAGACCTTAGTACATACGAGTATAACACGTTCACTGCCTCTTTACACAGTTACAGTCGCTTATACAACACGTAACTGTCTAACTAGGGTGAAGTATAGATAATAGACCTTAGTACATACGAGTATAACACGTTCACTGCCTCTTTACACAGTTACAGTCGCTTATACAACACGTAACTGTCTAACTAGGGTGAAGTATAGATATAGACCTTAGTACATACGAGTATAACACGTTCACTGCCTCTTTACACAGTTACAGTCGCTTATACAACACGTAACTGTCTAACTAGGGTGAAGTATAGATATAGACCTTAGTACATACGAGTATAACACGTTCACTGCCTCTTTACACAGTTACAGTCGCTTATACAACACGTAACTGTCTAACTAGGGTGAAGTATAGATATAGACCTTAGTACATACGAGTATAACACGTTCACTGCCTCTTTACACAGTTACAGTCGCTTATACAACACGTAACTGTCTAACTAGGGTGAAGTATAGATATAGACCTTAGTACATACGAGTATAACACGTTCACTGCCTCTTTACACAGTTACAGTCGCTTATACAACACGTAACTGTCTAACTAGGGTGAAGTATAGATATAGACCTTAGTACATACGAGTATAACACGTTCACTGCCTCTTTACACAGTTACAGTCGCTTATACAACACGTAACTGTCTAACTAGGGTGAAGTATAGATATAGACCTTAGTACATACGAGTATAACACGTTCACTGCCTCTTTACACAGTTACAGTCGCTTATACAACACGTAACTGTCTAACTAGGGTGAAGTATAGATATAGACCTTAGTACATACGAGTATAACACGTTCACTGCCTCTTTACACAGTTACAGTCGCTTATACAACACGTAACTGTCTAACTAGGGTGAAGTATAGATAATAGACCTTAGTACATACGAGTATAACACGTTCACTGCCTCTTTACACAGTTACAGTCGCTTATACAACACGTAACTGTCTAACTAGGGTGAAGTATAGATAATAGACCTTAGTACATACGAGTATAACACGTTCACTGCCTCTTTACACAGTTACAGTCGCTTATACAACACGTAACTGTCTAACTAGGGTGAAGTATAGATATAGACCTTAGTACATACGAGTATAACACGTTCACTGCCTCTTTACACAGTTACAGTCGCTTATACAACACGTAACTGTCTAACTAGGGTGAAGTATAGATATAGACCTTAGTACATACGAGTATAACACGTTCACTGCCTCTTTACACAGTTACAGTCGCTTATACAACACGTAACTGTCTAACTAGGGTGAAGTATAGATATAGACCTTAGTACATACGAGTATAACACGTTCACTGCCTCTTTACACAGTTACAGTCGCTTATACAACACGTAACTGTCTAACTAGGGTGAAGTATAGATAATAGACCTTAGTACATACGAGTATAACACGTTCACTGCCTCTTTACACAGTTACAGTCGCTTATACAACACGTAACTGTCTAACTAGGGTGAAGTATAGATATAGACCTTAGTACATACGAGTATAACACGTTCACTGCCTCTTTACACAGTTACAGTCGCTTATACAACACGTAACTGTCTAACTAGGGTGAAGTATAGATATAGACCTTAGTACATACGAGTATAACACGTTCACTGCCTCTTTACACAGTTACAGTCGCTTATACAACACGTAACTGTCTAACTAGGGTGAAGTATAGATATAGACCTTAGTACATACGAGTATAACACGTTCACTGCCTCTTTACACAGTTACAGTCGCTTATACAACACGTAACTGTCTAACTAGGGTGAAGTATAGATATAGACCTTAGTACATACGAGTATAACACGTTCACTGCCTCTTTACACAGTAGTTACAGTCGCTTATACAACACGTAACTGTCTAACTAGGGTGAAGTATAGATATAGACCTTAGTACATACGAGTATAACACGTTCACTGCCTCTTTACACAGTTACAGTCGCTTATACAACACGTAACTGTCTAACTAGGGTGAAGTATAGATATAGACCTTAGTACATACGAGTATAACACGTTCACTGCCTCTTTACACAGTTACAGTCGCTTATACAACACGTAACTGTCTAACTAGGGTGAAGTATAGATATAGACCTTAGTACATACGAGTATAACACGTTCACTGCCTCTTTACACAGTTACAGTCGCTTATACAACACGTAACTGTCTAACTAGGGTGAAGTATAGATAATAGACCTTAGTACATACGAGTATAACACGTTCACTGCCTCTTTACACAGTTACAGTCGCTTATACAACACGTAACTGTCTAACTAGGGTGAAGTATAGATATAGACCTTAGTACATACGAGTATAACACGTTCACTGCCTCTTTACACAGTTACAGTCGCTTATACAACACGTAACTGTCTAACTAGGGTGAAGTATAGATATAGACCTTAGTACATACGAGTATAACACGTTCACTGCCTCTTTACACAGTTACAGTCGCTTATACAACACGTAACTGTCTAACTAGGGTGAAGTATAGATATAGACCTTAGTACATACGAGTATAACACGTTCACTGCCTCTTTACACAGTTACAGTCGCTTATACAACACGTAACTGTCTAACTAGGGTGAAGTATAGATATAGACCTTAGTACATACGAGTATAACACGTTCACTGCCTCTTTACACAGTTACAGTCGCTTATACAACACGTAACTGTCTAACTAGAAATTAGAGCCTGCCCAAAAAAACTGGTATAAGTATGTTTAGGATCTGAAACATTGTAAGAATTAGTTTAAATCTTTGATACTTTCAGTATGCCCCACTAGTCTGTAAAATTGAATTACGATATAAAAATATCATCAATTGAAATACCCTGATAAATGTAAACAATTAATTAGTATATTTCAAAAGTATTTTGTGATAGCACGACAATAATTTTCATCTATTTAACCACCTATTTTTTGTTTTCCAATTGTAGTATTGAAATCTTAGTAACATTTTAGCTTACAGTAACTTTTCTTATTTCAACCTTTTTGGAACTGCTTTTGAGCACACAGTAATAACATATTCAGGAAAAAAGTAAAAGTTTTTAGTAAAAATATACTTAGCACATTTTTGTTATGTCTGGTCTGTACTTTAATGCAGATATCAAAGATGAAGTTAATATGCAACTTTTAGTATGAATTAAAATAATGTAATAAGATCAGTCTTAATTGTCTTTTAACAGAGAAAGGCTTCTCAGACCTGTGTATGTAGGGCTATACATATTTTCTTGAAAGGGGAATCAAGACAAAATAAACTATGATACAAAAAATGGAGCAAACTATGACCGGGGTATTATACAATTTCCATAAATATAATTGTTTTACATACTTTATTGATCATGGCAGTACGTCAAACTCAATACTAGTATCAGAAATATAACTCACTCGAGTTACAAAAGCTCAAATTCGTGTAAAGCCTATGAAGTTGCGTGTTAAGCCGAGGGTAACTGCTAGTACAAAATATTATGTGCTTCGCGAACTATGGAATCTCTTATGCAAACAATGATAGAACAATTTAGAAATATATTCTCCTCTACAACGTCCATTTAATTCTATGGAATACATAATGTCCAATCACTGCGACTTTAGCAATGACAATCGCATTTTCTTTTAATGCTAAAATAAAGCACGGATATCTTATTTTCCTTCCAAGAAATACTGTTTTATTCTGGCAGGAAACAAAAACATAAATAATGTTACGGTGAGAGAGAAACAACGATTCCTTGCGACAAAACTGATTGGGAAATTGCCTCAGAAATGATCAAAGACCAACGTTGTTACGCAATGACATCCGTTTCTTCAGAAGATATACTTTATAACTTTGTCAAAACTGTTATGATGACATTTATTAGGAGTGTAAATATTATATGAAGAATGAAATAGTACAGCAGTTTAAAATTAATTATGCCGATCATTACTATAGTTATGCAGACGGCAAAATTAATAAATATATCACGTAAAGGAAAGCCATCAACCACTATATGAAGTCTAATATGTTATTAGAAAATCAAGGTGAATAGTACACTTTTTAATTCAGTTTTGAATACACTACTTTTACTCTTAGTACTATATACTATCCTAATAAAATTTAAAGTGGATATAAGGAACTCTTATTTCCTCTAATTCTCTTCTTAGTTCGTTGACCTGAGCATATCGGGTACCCGAAGTTATCTGCTTATTAGCCCAGTTTACGGATGTACCTGCGATGAGATATAAGAGTTTTCCCCGAATGCTGACATCGAATTCATCACCTGCTGGTGATGTTCTACACAGGGTTCTTATCCTAACCTCAACACTCTTACATTCCTAAAAAATGTGTTTTGCATTTACCGCCGGCTGTTTACGCCGGGGATCTAGATTTCCTGATTTTACTATGTCCAGTAATAAGAGAATTACCTGTGTCAAAAAAACCTCTGATGAGTGTCAAGTTAAACGATTGCCTTGAGCCACTGTGCTACGGATGGCAATGCTACTATTTGCATGTAATAGCACTATCAAATTTCTTAACTTGTTATGGATATTGGATTGTAAAAAGAACAATCATTATTTAAATTTTATAGTATTGTTCATTCAAACCAGGGTAATGACTCTCATATACTAATATCCCATTGATTGAAGATGCTGCTATAACATTTAATAATAGTTTCAAAGGGATATCCCTTCCGTATTGGAAGACATTAAAGCCAGTATTATATTTAATAGTATCATCCAATTCTCTGTGGTCTGAGCTTTAGCGAAGCCTATCGCTCGTGGGGCTTGAAAAATTTAATTTATGTTTGTCTGGATGTTTGTTTGTCAGGCTGTTTGTCTGTCTGTTTGTTTGTCTATCTGTTTGTTTGCCTGTCTAACTGCCTGCACGATTTCTCAAAAATCCACTGACCCATATATATATATATATATATATATATATATATAATATATATATATGATTTTGCATGAAGCTTACGTTCTGTATGAGAATCACTGGGTTCGATTATGGTGTGTGTACGCTCAATGGGATTTGGCCTGAGCGTTAGTGAAGAATTTTACATTGGTGTTATGAGTAATCATGATTTCAACAAGAAAATCTCAGAACCAATAAATTTTTAAGAACATTCAATACACCCATTCGATCTACAAACATGAAATATATTAAGACATGATGCCCAAATACCTTAGCACATACAATATCACTTTACAGTAACTTAGTCTATAGTTGTTAATAATTTAAACACTGATATAAAGATTAAATGTAATGAAAGACATATGTATCGTATAGTAACATGTGTCATGAGATATTTTTAATTTACCCTAAACATTTTGCTTGAAACTTCCACTCTTATAAATAATAATATGATAATAATGATTGGAAATAGAATATATCACAGTATGTTTTACTTGTATTAATATAGACCCCAATATTTGAGCTGGCATTACATTAATGAAGGTTACTTACATTTGCATTTCAGATACCTTTCTTAAAAATATAGATCTTAGGCCATAGAAAACTAAAGTTCACTAACCATACTTTATTGATTTCGCATAATATTTTTCTAATTCATGAACCGAATGAATAAAATTCAAAAGATAGCTCTCACGATGGACTATACGTGAAGATTCAGTGCAGTTGTCTTGATTTACTTTCAAACAATGTTTATTAACTGTCCCATCACTGTTAAACTCACAATTTTGTTGCGTAAAAATGTCTAAATAGTTTTCTGCGACATCAGAAACTCAAAATATTCCACTAAACACAGAAAGATTCAGGTTATACCCATTTACCACTTGAACAGATTTTTTAAATCCAATGCCTTCCATTGGCTAAACACTTGTAAAATGTTCTATAATTCATAGGAAGAGGTAATTGAAGACAATTTTATGGTATTTATAAATTTGGTATCCCTAATTTGACGATGAAAGCTTACAGGCTGATAAAATTAAAAATAATATATGCTAAAACGAAATGAAATGCAACGATTTACTATGTTTGCTTGATATTAATGTACACGAGTAGTATGATATTGCAAAAACTGTTTGACCATGATACAAATTATTAAGACCAATGACGATGAAACTTATTTTTTCGTAATCAATAAGTACTATTTTAGTGTAAGTGAAAGTCAAAATGTGTGTCCAGTAACAAATTAACATTATATAAGTAAGCAAAATCAATATATTTGAGATGTGTAAGCTTACAAAATATTTTTTTTGCAATACTTAAACACAAATGTTTGTATTTACTTACAAAGTGATGGTGAAGGTATCGTGTATCGTGTATCGTGTATCAACAAAAACAGGTGACACGACGGCGCCGCGATTGGTACGAACATTATGAGACCATCAATCAAAACTTTCACAAGAAGGTGAACAGTGAACCTATCATGAAGAGCCATTAGCCGACAACGTTTCCACGGTAGGTTGGTGCGAGCATCTTAACACAATATATCTGGTGTTTTTGTACAGGTAATTACAGTTTATATAAGAAGAAATTTGTAAGTTCCGTTGGGAAAGTTTTCATCATATATCACGGATCTTCTAGTTGAAAAAAATTTCGTAGTAAACTCGCAGTTTTTAAAATAACCTTCTGAATACTCTAAATAATTTTTTTAAATAAATAAGCAAATATTAGCATTTTTCAATTTAACAATATAATAAGAGTACTATCTTTGATTTTGTCAGTTAAACAGATTATTAATTAATTTATACTGAAATGATGTGATAGGATCCATGGAATTATCTCAGCTAGTTTGAGGTTCGACGCCTAAGGCTACGCCACGTAATCTTCAAACTTACCATAAAGTTTGACTTCTGCACATGCAACACTAAGTTTGTCGATGATTGTGTGTGTTATTTTATATAATTTGTTTGAGCGCTATCGAAGTTTATTTAATCATTCTTACTGGTAACGATGATTTGACCGCAAGATATGAAATTTTTTTGGAAGCTTCTGTTCTATACAAGCAAAACCCCCTATATAAACAAAACCGAGTCAGATTATTTTGCATAAAGTGACTTGGCTGAGCATTAGTGAAAACTTGTATATTGGTCTTATGATGACAATAAAAACTCACGGACTGAAATAATACGTCAACAGATTGAGTACAATCCTGTGGTGTATTTACTTGTCACATAGCATAGTTACACTTGTAGCTTAATGAAAATTATCTACAGAAGTTAAGTATGTAACCTTAGCAAAGCGCGGTACACCGTACGTGTGGCCTATCTTATCTTGTTAAATAGAGTGTACCGTTATTTAGTTGTACTTTATATAATACATACTTTCCAAACCCTGTTATTCGTTACTAATTAATATAAGTTACATTCGATGTTCTTGGAACTAAATTCTTGGCGAATTTATAACCTAATTGGCACACGTATTATAGTCTCCTCTCGAGAACTTTGTAGCTGACCATCTTGAAACAACTCACGTGACATTTCTGTAGGTGAAATGTATGTTTTCGTATTACAAATAAGCTCTTTCATGCGAGACATCTAATTTGGAATGTAGGCCTACTATAGAGTAAAGTTGTAAATAGTAAAGTTGATGTTTTATTTGTCGGATTAATATTGATAATAGTGTGGAGATGTCCTTCTGACGAGACCACGTTGTCATGAATCGTTGTCTCGATAAATGACTAATACCGTCGTGATTTTGTTTTAGGTGAGTTTAACATCGAGTGCTTCCAGAATTCATGTTTTGGACTTCTAATCAACTAATCTACATTTTTTCAAACTACAGCAGCAATTTAGAGCACAATGACACCCGAGCTTGTGAGTTTAAAACTTTAACATTGACGTCATGTTGATTATTATTAAATTCGTTTGCAAAATTCCCAGAGAACATTAGAACCAATAGGCCCACCCTTATGACATCATTTAGTTCATTATCACTCCATTTGGCAGAAACGTGGCATTACATTATTTAATTTTTAACACCTAGAAGTGGTGCTTTTACGTTTATTTGCCACAATAAAACATATAATTCAACCTGCAAATCGAGTATTTATTACTCGGTAAAAGGGTATATGTATAGTACGATAAATCTTATGAAAATATTCATGAGCCCAATATAAGGTATACCTGTATACTAATCAAACTATTAAAAAATGTTTAGTGACAGAACAATTTAATAGAAAGATGACGAATGCAAGGAAAGATCCCCTAAGGATGTTCTCTACTGAATATTATATAACAGTCAGATCTGTGTCAACAGTTGAATGTAAACATATTTAATATTTAAATGTTCATTCTTTTCTGAGAGATAAGCTTACATATTTTAATATTTCGTGGAGCACAAGTGTCTCCTTTTAAACGTGTTGCTGTAAGGGCACTAAAGATATATTTTGTTACTATTAAAATGAGTATTATGTGTTTTATTAAAAATTAGTACATATACTATACGGCGGAAATAGTGAAATTTAGTTTAAAAACAATAAACACAATAAGTTATCAGTCTCTTTTGCATCAGTCGGCAACCCCTTACTAATATTTTGACACATAAAATTAAAAGTTTTGCCGACTGAGCCAGATGTTTGAAGACCTGTGGGAGTAACACTATTTTATGGTTAAAATTATAAAAACACTCTCATTAAAATAGTTTGTATGTTTAAATACAAGCAAACATACACAAAGAATTAGGTTTGAATTCTTCGTATAATTTAAAATATATGTAAAAATTGTGGGATGTGTGAGTGGATTGAGACGAGATTTTGTTAATAGAAATATATAATGTATACAGTTTAAGTGGGGTTTCAAAGTATACAGTTAAATCAGTTTGGATATAGCTAGACCCTTATAGTGAGACGAAACAAGTCTACGCCTCACAAGTCTATGTGCAAACGCCGCAATATAGTGAGTGGGTAAGGCAGTTATCGCGAGACAACCGGATCAAGCAACATCGAGCGTGGCTGCTTGCTTTTATGGGTGATCGCTGAGCGATCCTGTCCTTACAAGCAGCCCACCCATTGGGCACTGGTGAGGTTCTAAGGTATTTAAGAAGTTGGTCATCAGGTTAAGTATTAGCCCACATTTCGCCTCGTTAAATAAAATATTCTTTACTTTAATTTCTTATAATTTTGTGTTTTTCAAATGTCTAAGCAAACCAGTAGTACAACAATGTGTGGTCCGTGGCTCTGAATGAGGGCTTTATTTGATATATTTAAATTCCTTTTAAGGGTTGTTTCGTATACAATATTTTTCAGTAATGTTTTTAAACTCTTAAATCTTAGATTTTTGAAAAATTCCGATTATTTTTGGGATATTATTGAAGATGATTATACGTTGATAGGTTACACGTAAATGTACCAAGTTGAGATGGGTTGAGAGGTTATGCATTTTCTCTTTAGTTTGGTGACTCACCCCTCAAAGGCCGTATGAAAATGCTATCCTGCTACAATCCAACTAATACAACTAATTAAATTTTGGACCATGACCTTGTTTAGCCACGTATGGTATGTTTCAGCGATGTAGATCCATCCAATGTCCCAAAATATTAGATAAAGTTGTTCAATGACGATCAAATACTATAAAAATATTCATTTACACATTGTTTAATATTGTAGGCTAAGCGTTAGTGAATCTTATGACTCGATGGGCTGCAAACGTTTCATTTATAAATGTTTGTCTCTCTATATGTCTGTCCGTACAATATCTAGAAACCGAAGTGACATGTCATTTTGTAAGATGCTTTATTTGCACACAAGCAATACTGAGATATCGAGCAAATATTGTGGAACGTGTCACTTGATAGGATTCCACTGAACATTTAATACTGTTTTATATTAGTCTTATGGGTAACATTGATTGCAACGACATAATAGAACAATAAATAAATTTCCAAATAATATGAGTAAAATAACATGGCACTTAGATTGACACTTGTAGCCAAAAAATAATACAGTGAAAAGTTAATGTTATTGATCAGTGACCAAATAAAATTTAAACGCACCCTTGTGTTGTAATACACTACCTAACTTACCATAATGTTAATGTTAAACTGTTACTATGTAACCTAACTTTTGAACAAAAGTTTTATTTATCATGTGTCAGAATAACTCAGAAAACTGTCATTTGTAGATTTTCAATTTTGTATTAAAAGATGTGTATAAGAAGAAAAATTATAAGTCCTATGAATTTCAATAATGCAAAACATTTTATTGAAATTCATAAAAAAGTATAGTGTTAACTCAATTACAAAGGGTTAAGCTATTAAAATATCTTTAATATGTTTTTTTTAAATATATTTAATAATAAATATTTTTGCTGTTTACATATAAAACTTGGCCATGTAATTATGTATCTTCATTACTAATGTATCGAAGGTTGAACTTACCAGTTCAGAAACTATATAAATAATTGTACATGAACCCATAAATTTATTGAAAATCAAATTAACGTATGAGCAACATTATTAAAGATTTACATTGTATTTTTTGGATGAACATAGTGTTTAAAAGTAGTTGGATGCACTAAATCTTGTAAGTTTGGTGTTGAAATGTTTTGTCAGCTAGTTTGTCTCAAGTAAGTTAATTAGTGAAGCATGTTCCACTCAGCTCCTTTCTGTTGAATATTAGAGCGGTGAAACTCGGTCTCAACTTAGTAAGCATGGAAACTTGTGGGTAAAACTCCTACTTTTCATTAAGTAGTTAGTTAAGTAGTAACTAGATATCATTAGACGGATATAGAGTGAGTCATTTACTAATGAGCAATCTAAATAATGCCAACCAGTTATTTGGTTACATATTTAAAAAAATACAGAATATCAAGTACATATTCATTTCTTACCAAGTTACTATCAAAACAGGCAAATAAAAAGATTCATACTCTGACCTTTGTACTGGTTCATCGATTTTGGAAATAAAACAACCCATGTATGTAATAATTTACATACTCGGAATATAGATTATCATGGTTGTTTCCCTAAAACTTGTGGTCACAAATTTCTATTGGTTAAATTACCAATAAAAATGTGTTATTATTTGAAAAGTAAAGCTATAAACAATAATAAATATGTTGCCTCTTCAAATTGTACAAAAAAATATTTACATTATTAAACCTTGTTATGAAATGAAACATTTTGGTTTACAGAAAAACGATACATATATATTTATAGGTTATAAGGATAAATAAAAATATGGACATGTACTTGACATACATTGGATCTGTTGAGTCAACACGGAGGAAAAATATAACTCAAAGTGTAACGAAATCACAATACTTTGCTTCATTGTCATGTTTCTAGATATCCACTTCTAGGTTAAAAGTTATTAGTTAAAGAAAGAAGGATTTTACTTTAATTCTGGATGCAAATGCTATTTCCAATTGCATATTAAACATCTATTACCTGGTTTGTAATGGTTTTTACCAAAAGAAAATATATACCATTGACCATGCTAAGGTTTTTGTACAATATATTTGTAATGTTTTATAATATCAGATATCTAGGATTTCTGTATCTAATCGTTATATGGATTAAAAAGTAAAAATGTATTCTAAATATTTATTATTAGGGTATTATTTTGTAATTGTTGTATTATGTTTTTTACTTTACCATACATGTTTTTCACAAGCGATACAAATTCCCTTTATTATAAAGAATTTTTTATAAATATCTCACAAAAAATATAAATCTCTTATTCGTTGGTGTTCTTAGAGCATCAGAGATTGCTCAGATTGCTCTCATGTTTCTGTCCATCATACGTCTGCAACTCAAGTCCATCCTAGTCTTTAAATCAGTTCAAATAACCAGTCCATAAAAATTAATTTACACTGCTTAACATGTTTTCATCTATTATAATAAAAAGATTTATTAAATTATCTATTGGTGAAACCGGAGGATTAGCTCGATGGGAAGAAATAGAGTGCATATTCTAATTAGTTTAACTTTATCGAAGCATATATCACTCACGAGGCTGGAAAAATGTAATTTCTGTCTTCTTCTGTATATGTATGCTACTCCACTGGATATCTCGAGAAATACTAAGTTCGATGATAGTGCATGTCACTATATTGTATTTGGCTGAGCGTTAGAGAATATTTAAATTTAACTTCTGGTTAAATATAATGACAAAGTGAAAATATTAAATTAAATAAATTAGTAAAAATCTCAATACATCCGTATGGGATTCAATCACGTGCCATGTTAACGCAAGCAGACTAACAATACCAATACATAAATAGTTTTGACTTGTATTTTGACTTGGTGAATATATTATTTCTCTTGTTATAAACACTGGTATGAAACTCGATTTAATGAAAAAAAATGAATCCGTCGTTTGCTATGATATGTGGAAAAATATTTCATACGTATACGAAATCTTTTAATTTATACACGGAACTATTTCCTACAAGTGTGAGTTATATTGATGCGTTATTCTTTTATCAACTTCTATTCTTATCACTTTTGTATGCATATCGATCCGCAGCACATCTCGATCATAATATAAGCTTTAGATGCGAGGTTCTGCATGCAGCCTTAGCGATTCCTGTTTTGACATGTTAGGACATGACTTGCATCTTATTGCATAGAGGAGCAAATACATGTTAAAAAAGCATCAAATTCCAAAGCAACGCGAGCTCTGTACAAAAATTACAATTTAACTTGAGTGAAGTACAAACCTTCAAGTTACCTGTACCGTTATCGTTATGTAAACTTCAATAGAAGGGTATTTTTCAGTTCTTTGGATAACATCGGTTACATCATACATCAACGCTGAGGTAATAAATAATATTATGGAATATCAACTTCAATAGTTTTAAGAAGGAATTAATATTTTGACAGTGTCTTAAGTTGAGAAAATACTACATAGAAGGCTATTTCTGGTAATATAATACAAGAATGTGTATTATACATGAACGGTTCGAACGAACTTGACACGTTTAGGCTATATGTTGGAATCGTTAAGCAAACTTTGATATATTGTAAATGTAATAGAAACAATACTGAAAGAGCCTTGGTATGAACATTCTTTATGAAAGATAGCTTAATACGTAATTGGTCTGCATTTGTAACAGCGATATTATTTTGACACTAACAATGTGGCATTAATCTGTCTTTGGATAAATCACCTTGTTATGCATCTAAGTAATAAGGATTTTAACCTCAAAAGTTCACTTTATCAATATATCGTGAACCATAATATGAAAAAAATTATTGTTAACCTCGACACGGTGCGTTTCAGACAGAGCCTCTCAATACCGTTTTGCTTGCTAAGTAAATTTCCGGTAAGGAATAAAAGCCAGAACCATCATTATTAAAATCACATACGTATTCAATTTGCAATAAAAATGGCAGATATATGCCGTAGCTATGAATATCATTAGCTATATTTATTTATTAATAACAACACGTTATCTGTTAAATATTATTATCACTCAATTATTGTTACTATATATTTATGGCTTTGAAAAATATAATTGTTATGGTTATGCTAATAAATACTTTAAAACGTGATTTTAAAATATAAGTTTATTTATAGTCATGAAAAGGTGTACTAAAACTTTCTTATTACAAAGGGTGATGCTTCCAGCGAAACAAAGAGAAACTTTTCTTATAGCAAAGGATGTATGCTTCTGGCGATATATAAAACTGAAGGGTATACGGTAATAAGCCTTACACTAAAAAACCATAAGAGATAAAAAGATACTACTAAAAGGAAAAAAAATATAATAACTATGTATCATTGAAGATCCAGTCTCGTGGAAAATTGGCTCTATTATGGACAAATTTAATTTTCCTCTTTGCGTTGTTTACAGTTAACAACGACACAGTGTTGCTGGCAACCTCCGTTTGCATATTTATATAAAACTTTTACAACTATTTATAATTTTAATGCAATGTATTTTTAATTCATAACGAAGATTTATTCAATATATTCAAGTGCCTTAGTGAGGTATGACTGAACTTTAAAACTCTTGTGAAAAAGGTTTTTTCTAATTATACCGTCGATTTTATTATTATTACGCAAGTACTATATTATGTAATCGGAATATTGTTCTCATCCTATATATTTTTATGTATTATATTTAATTAAAATGTTTGCATTTTTACATCGATATTATTAATAGTTAGGTAATTGGAAAGCGAGCTATTTGATTACATTTTGAGAAATATATCAAAAAATTTACAAAATCTTGGTCTTATACAGTTTTTATATTGACATCATATGACATCATATCTTACATAGTAATGCTGCTTAACTGTTTTAGCTCATCACCAATAAAATGTAACTATACATCTAACACTTTAAAATATTTAAGAACTTAAGAACCAGTTGGTCTAGCATCATTGAAGTCAATCACTCGAAGGACTTTTCAATTTTTCTGTTAGTCTGGCTATCTTTATATCTGTCTCCCTTTACGTTTTTTACTAATCACAACCTTTACATAATTCAACAGCGAGCTCGATGAGAGTGTATGTCAAACTGAGCAGTAACTAACTGTTTTGTGCTGTGAGTATCCACAATGGCAGCGTTAAATTAGCAGAATTAATAAATTTATAAACAAATTAATTACGATCATATTCCATTTTAATATGGTACATAGTAACGCATCCGCAAGGTATCTTTGGAATGATTTCTCCAAAATATTCTAAATATTTCGGAGCGTTATTGAAAGAAAGTTTTTTCCTTCTAGCCCTTCATTTCTATCCCTTAAACACTTATTTTAGATGAAATTTGACCTTCCTGCAATTAATAAAGGGTCTTGGATGAATCGTATCGAAGTTCATTGGTTAAAAAGTTACTTGATTACTTGATTTAAGACTGGTTGTGGTTCATTAGCGTAAACCCCCTCTAAGCGAATTGGCTAACAATGAACTGAACAATCAAGTAACAAGTTGAACTTGTGTAAGATCCCCCAGCTAATGAACCTATTCATTCACTCGGGATAAAGCTCGCCACAGGAATCCTGACCGGAATTGATTATATATTATAAAATTGGTAAAGGTTATTATATATTTATATAAGACGTTTTTGGAAAAATATATTATTTCACGTTCGACGTAAAGATCGTTTTCGAAAGTAATATGATACCATCGTTAAGCAAAACCAAGCATGTTCACAAAGCAAATCAGGAAAGTAATAAACATTAAAGCATAGATTTTACTCCAATGAACATTAATTAACTCTTTGGACATCTGTTAGAGATGTAATCATCTACCCAAGAGAGTTTTTTATAGCTATGGGTCAGAAACTCTTAGTTCACCATCTGCCTGTACGCATTTCTTTCTTAGGTTTTTTTTACACCAGAACCATTTACACCAGGATATAAACATAATTTTAACACACTAATTTCTTAATTACTTAATTCTTGCATTTACTTTAATTAAAATTAATAATAAATGTTATTTCACGTTTAAAAATGGCGGACGAATGCCAATTTTAAAGCTTAATAACGTAAAAACTAATAAGATAAAAGCAATTTTTAAGATTATTTACCACTACCATTTTCATGGCCTATTTAATGTTTTAGTTATCAACATATATATAGTTTAACAGAAACTTTTTTAATTTTGTATTTACCATAAACTTTCTTGTTTTCATGATATTATTTTTCAATTTCTTTCAGTACGGTTCAACCTGATGTTAAAATGGATTTAACCTGCAATACTGAAGTAGTGTCACACACGAACGGTTCTCATTCGAAGTAAACTAGTCTCTTTGATCAATTCGTCTCCTTAACCCAAAATATTGCGGTTAGAGATTGTAGCACGGCTAATCATATATTGGTTAGTCAGATGTATGTCCATTACCAACTATTGGTTCTACGGCAGGTGTACATAGAGGTTAAATGGTTAACCCTCCTAGATTGATTCTTTCATTATGAATAGAGTATTTTTGCATTAAATATTATAGCATTACTTGTAACTCTATTAAGGATATTTATTTTGCTGACTGCACAAAGCTTCAAATAAAATTCATTGCTTTTGTTTATATACAATATTTCAAATCTATTACTAATTTTACTAAGCTACATTTGTTACTTTGTAATATGTTAAAATATCGTATCACTGTACTCTATTTATTTATTCCGCCATTTTCTCAGTGACGTCATGGTTATCTAAATATTGCTAATGATCAGCCAAATCTTATGTGTTCATGCAACATTGTTGAACTCTATATTGCTTACATATAAATATGCAAATTTTCTTAGTCTATAGACCAGTTCGCACTCGAGATATCTTGCGGACGGACAGAAATTAAATTTGACTTTACTCTCGAGTTATATCCTTCGAAAAAGTTCAGCCAAGAAGACGTTCTCAGTTAACTACAGGTTGCTATAGATTGCTTACTGTGTTAAAAATTATATAAATGGATATAAAGAACCTTAATACCTTTTCCCAGTAAACTCTTGTATGATACATTCGTACACTCTGTGTTCCTACCATATTGGCTACAGTTTCTCACTCATATTCTCATTATTCGTTTTTAATTAAGATAATATGGACAGTTTAAAAATTCCTTGCCTCTGCGATTGATTGGCTTCATATCACATTGGTAATGATGTAATACAGTTGTTTACTGTGACTTTCTATCGTAATCGGAGTAGCCCTCTAACTCTTATGTCATTATATAACGTCAATTAAATTTATTTTTTGCACAAAACTATCTTTACACGTAAAAATTGTACTTTAAAAATATTAGATATAAATGTGTCAAATTTACAAAAATAGTTTGTAAGATTACAAGTCAGCATAACCGTGTACGACGGATGTAGTCGTATATCACAGCGAAGGTTGTGTATGCGGTAGTGGGACCGAGCACACATGGTGGGAGGCGATATTGCAGTTTCGCGTGTGCCTTGATGAAACGTCAGGTAGCAACAAATCGAGTTCCTTACTCACAGTATAACTTGTTATTGGACATCTCATATGTTAAATAAAACTGTTAATACACGGTGGCAGGAGTCGTAACTAAATAAATACTCAATGTATTAAGTTAAATAAATATTTAAATATGAAGATAAATTTAGACAACCTCTAAGAAGTATTTAATGGAAGGTATTAAAAAGTACATTTCCAACCGCTTATCTTGCTTGAGCAGAAGAGCTACTAAACTACGGCAGCGTCTGAATATTCTGCATTTCGCTATGAGCAGGAACGAGTCTACCCAAGTCATTATCCAAGTGTCATGTTTGGCAAAGTTAAACTTTATAGCGTCGCTTTGATCATGCTTTGATTTGGCGATGCTTTGCTGGGAATTTGCTTACGGCCTTTCCTGTATTAACTGAAATGACAGTGGAGTAGCAATCACTGTGCTTGATAATTATTTCTTTTAAATTAACATTTTCAGTTACTACGGATAGCCTTTACAGAGATTTTCATCTGAATGGAACTATTTTAGGAAATACTTGTTATTGAGATATGCATTAAAAAACAATATTTTAAAACATTCAAATGTTGCTTTAGCAAGTTAGAAACTAACGTAGGCCACTTGATTATTATTAACTACCAATGTGGAAACAGAAAGATTGAAAACACATTCATATTCGTTTACCTGCCCCTTCTATCCCCCAAACAAGAATATAGGTAACAAAGGAGGTATCATCTGATCTCTGACTTTGCTGGTGATGAGTATCATAGTGATGTGTCTTCGGTATAGTCTTCAATTATAGTAACTTATATATCATGTGACAGTGACATAATCCATTACTTTTACACAAAAAATATATTAGGAATATAGAATCCAGTTGTCGTCTGAAATGTATCAATATCGTTCTTTTTGTTCATTCGTGAATTTGGATTTGGAATGGAATTTATTTAGAGTTTATGGTTCATGGTGGATTTTATTCATATGTTATGATTAAAATGTTTTTGCTTTGATAAACAACAACTCATTTCTTCAATCCATATTATAGTACCATTTGTGTAGTGGAATATTAGAGATGCAGAAGCTAATTAAGTATCAATTTATCTTTAATCTCGACTACGTGTGTGTTTGGTAATGCAATATTCCGGACTGTTGGTACCAAGGTTCTTCCAAAATTGTTTTTATCACAATTTCCAATATTCTATAGCTTGATAACGTTTTCTAACAGCCAGCCTAAACATGCCACGTATATTCTCATCATCGATATGTAATATTCTATTACCACATTTACTATATAACATTTATAAGCATAACATATCGTCAAAATATAAATTACATTTCAAATGTGTTTTATTGATGCACAAACTGATTGTAATTCAATAATACTATTTTATTGAATCATCATACTAGCTACTGGCAAATTATCTCACTTTCTATGCTTATTAATATATATATATATATATATATATATATATATATATATATATTAAGCTAAAACACGCATACACACAAACACACTTTTATTTATATTTTGGATGGTTGATTTAATGCGTGCAAAGAGAAAAAGTTAAAGCCTTTAACCTCCTTTCATGCCCTTCTATTGTGTCAACTACAAGAGCTAACGCGGCTGGCTAGCACTTCCTTCATTTAAGGGAATGACTTTATTTATTTCATAAAAAAATATTCATAAAAACGTTTTGGTTTAAGGACTATTATAAATTTAAGAAATCTACTTTGAATATAACTGAGAACTCGTATTAAAACTCGGGCTCGGATTCCCCAAAACTGCACATTATTAATTTCACAGGTTTTGTCTTATTATCTCTACTGTGTATTTCTCAACCAAATGTTCACTTAACATCCATCTTATATTTCAGAAATGTCATGTCGTTTTAACGTAAACTCTATGTGAGCTGGGATTTTCCAAATCCATTTTCTTAACTCTTCCTCAGATTTGTCACCCTACAGTTACTACCATATAAATTTAATACTCTTATGTAAATAATATACTGTAATTCCTTCTTCATAAAACTCTTAATTCAGAATCTTCTTTTTCTTTGTTAATTCTTTATTATTGATTATTTATTTACATTATACTCGTATTTCCACTAACTATTTTAAATACTGCATACATTGTCAATAACAGTAGACTACGTAGTGTGAGTTTCTGCAGACTTCTCTCCTTTCCTTTCGTAACGTCCATGCCGCCAGACTCGATTGTACAATATTCAGATCTCTAAGGACAATAGCACGACACGTTCCGTTTATCTCCGAAAAGGCCTCAGTCGACTGGACACACCGAACTACGAACGCGTTACAACAAAGACCTTTATTGTGCGCATTTGGGATTTGCGTCCCTTCGAATCCCGAGTTAAACAATTAGAGACTCCCTACAGTATTGATTTATAACGGGGGTCCTAATCAGTACTATCAGTTTTAGATGTAATGGTTTTGTCTACTCGGTTAATAGTTAAATACTTGGTATTGTGTTTTTAACGATTATAACATAAAATATAATTTATTTTATTTTTTTTATAAATTAAAAGCAAACATAAATTTATTTTATCTATATAATTATAAATCTGCGCAGATGTCTTGGAATACGAAAAGTGCTATAGAAAATTATACCCCTAATCTATAAGTAAGGTAAAATATTGAAACAACTGATAAGTGCAAATTAACTTTAATTATATATACTACATAATTCTTAACTATTCTGATTGCGTGTGTTTACTTGTTGATGTTTTACTGCCATTTTAGAACAAATAAGGAAAATAAACATTATGTTTTCAAACGTTTATTTTTAAATAATATATATATATATATATATATATATATATATATATATATATATATATATATTTGTAAAAGTTTCTCCAAAAAATGTTTTACCTAATAAAACTGTCACAAAAAATCGTAATAAAAATAAACTCTATTTTATTCCCACAATCTCTAAGAAATTTATTTGTTTATATTACAGATAAAATATTATTAAATTAGCAATAATTACACTGAAACTTTTATATGCTAAAGGTATTGATGGATTTCCTCGCCAAATAAACTGTACTAATATACACTCATAAAGCACGATGAATTATAAAGAAGAACAATTTGCATTTAAATTTAGTTGTTTTATAAATATGGTAAACGCACACGTAAATACAGAATTGTTTATTCATGAGCTGGGGCCTTTGTTAACACTGTTGCAACAAAGCTTGCATGGTGGCGCTTTCAGTGTGTGTAAATAATTACCTAAACAAACATCTGTGTCGACAAAATAGATGTTCTGGGTTTGGCAACACTACTGTCCTAGAGATATGGCTGCAACGTCACAAATGCTTTGCATTGGTTAACTAATTGTATAGGAACAATACTTTCAACTTTATTTTGTTGACAGAAAATAGATGTGTAGATAATGTAAATTTAATTTTGGTCAATAAGTATGATTGAGTACACGAAATCTATTAAGATCAATTTTAGAGTACATATTCAGGGTTAGAAATATATTATAAGTATATTTGTTCATTTTTTAAATATTATATTTATTTTTAGGCTCTCCCATTAGGCCCGTTCAATACTGGCTCAAAGACTCAATAAGACGATATAATTTTTTATTTGGGTTTATTTTTCTAATTTTATATTCGTAACCTTTACAATGGCTTCGCTGAATAGTTAATTTCAATTAATTACTTATAAATTTCAATGATGAAATTCAGGTATACAAAAGATTGTAAAAATTATTTTTAAGAGGTTGTCTGAGTAAGTGATATTTTAAAAAAGGTATGTTATAATGTAAAACCGTTTATTTTTATTTCTTTCTTTTATTTATTTTGTTTCATTCATAATTATTATAAAATTCATAACCTTCGTTTTACTTAATAACTAAATACAGGTAAAAATTTACCTTCTCGAACCTTGTGGGATATAGTTGCCCCTTCTACTATCAATGTTATGAATGACTAAGAAAAACTCCTAATTTTAATCATATAAACTTTCATTAAACTTTAAAATTATAAAAAAAGTCAGTGTTAGTGTTGTAAAACTCATGCGTTAATATAAATTTCCATTTGAGAAGGCTGTAAATCGTGTTTCCTATTCATATAATCAATGCATGGTAAGAAATATTTTGGGCCAATCAATTAATTTAAAACCTAAATAAAAGTTGTAGAGCAAGCACAGCCTATAACATTTGAGTTTGTAAACAATGCGTTCAAGCCCATGTGGCTGAAGTACTAGTTACATTACATTACTAATTATGTTTATGAACGTAAATACTTATGACTTAAATAAATTAAAGAAATTGTAAGGATAAAACTACTGGGTTTTCTTCAATTTATATTTTATACATAGTAATATTTTACAAAATAATTTTGAGAATTATTTCTAAAATGTTTTTATTTCTTTCAGGAAAATATATTCGCTTATACGTTATTAAATTTTAATGCAAAATACATATAATTTAATTTACAGTTCCATATTATTGGCGGTAAGTTCTCAGTAAAAACAGTAAACTTTGCGAGAAAACCCGATTGCCATAATGGTTGGCGGTAAAGGAACAGGTTAGACAAGTGGATTGTTTTGACCTCAATACGGAACGTGAGTGGAAAACCTAAGTCTCCTTCAACTCAAACACTTTTGACTTCTAGAACAACGTGAAAAAATTCAATTTCCAACATTCTTTATATGCGTGGAAAAATCAGATATTCATTTAATGAGAACTGAATTAATTGTTGGTGTACATCTACGTAGAATAATAATGACTACCAAAAAAACTATTTTTAAACTGCTACCAGCACCTAAACGAAATTTTAAATGGCTAGGCAAAATTTTTCTTTTCTCTGATATGTCTTGACTCGATACATTTAGTTTTTCTCTGTTAGTCTGCTTGCATTTTTAACGTAGAACGATATAACTTAAATATGATTGAAGTTATAGTTTTAAAATACTGAGGGAATTGGATTGACAGTCTGTGTAGAAGTGTAATATGTTGAATAATATAGATTTTTCATCAGAGAATTTTACAAAACGTCTTTCGAAGACAGCTATTGGAATCTGGATATTTATTGTCTGCCAATTCATTAACACCGAATAATTTTAGCAGTGACTATTCCTTGTCCTTGTTGCTTTGTATTCCTTACAGATAAGTATTTGTTATTGTGTATTATTTACCAGTGTATTTTTGTATACCCATTTTACATATTAAGCCTCCGTGCAACTCATATAGAAACAATATAAGTTATAATAGATTTATTCTTATACACTACATATTCAGTAAAATCCAATTAAAAGAGTTCCTTAAAAAAAATGTTTCTAGTAATCTTGAAATAATAAAATTTAAGATATTTAAAACCCGTACTTTTTATGTTTCTTATTATATAGTTCAAAAAAATATTGAAATTAAAACTTAACTGGTGAAATTAAACTGTAAATTCCATTCTAATAGAGCTTGAAGCTTTGATTCCTTTTCAAAACAAAATACATGTTATAAAATCGAGTAGAATTTATGTTTCACATTATATTCCGGAAAGCTGTTCCAGTTGCACAGTCCGACAAACCTTGAGAATGTACATGCTTGTTAACTTATAAGTTAAAGAAAAAGCGTTTCTAAGCTGTAAGGTACAATTTCACTCTTATAAGATAACAATTGGTGTATAAAAATTTTTTTATTAAATTTTAATTGAAATAATATTAATGTCCATATTCCAGATTTATAATAACTGCCTGTACTGTGTCATTTAAAATATTTCATTTATATTTTCATAGTAAAGATTTGGTTATAAAATTCACGTTTGTTATATTACATGTAACACGTTTAATTTACAAATAAAACTTTAATAATAGAAGTAGAGGATATCAATGTTGTTTTATTAAATTTATTGCAGAAATATGATGGCGCCCTTTGGGATGAAATGATTTTCTCGGAATCAAAGCACACAAATAAAATAACTTTACTTAAAAAATGCTTATTAACTTTGAACGAACACGTTAACAATATTATTGTTTTGAAATAATATTTTTTCATATTTTAAGCGGATATTGAAATTATGTGTATGTGTATTACTACGGAATAATACAGGTTATTAAAATTTATCATACGTTTTTTATGTCTTAATAACAATTTTAGTACCAGTCATTTAACGGGATATAACTAATTAAGTGGTTTAAGATATTAGTTTAAAAAGTATCAACAAAATAATAGGAACTATTAATGTGCACTCGATGAATTTATTGAATTATTTGTTTAAGTGAATGTGAATAAATAAGAAAAGAAATGTAGAAAATGATTTCATTGTTTATACGTAATAATTCTTGACTCCACAACAGATTTGAAAATTCTACGGGCAAAAATGTTCAGCGTAAACGTGAAATGAAAACGCTTAAAAGGAAAGCTTGATATCATGAATAATGTAAGGAAACTGGAAACGTTTTCCATTCTAGGCTGTTTATACATTGAAATGATTGTTCATTTCTGCCAGTCAATTTCTTTTGTAACGGTGGTAAATGTACTCGTAAAATATATATAAGAAGAGCAAAATAATCATACATTATGATCTCCTTTCGTTTTGCTTTTAACACACGGCAATTTAAATTTTAAAAGATATTATATTCATAATTGGAGTACGTCTTTTTATGAAAAATATTTAAAATAATTTCCAAATCTATGAAACACATATTTTGGCTACATAGACTATTCCATATATACGGTGTTTCGCAAAGCACTCTCGATTGATAGGTATTGGGGATAAAGTTTTAATTTATTAGGGTATAAAAGCTCCTATTTATGAATTAGAGTGATTGGTATGAAATGTTTACATGATTAAACACGTTTTCCCTGATTTCCTATGTATCTTTGGATTTATAGAAAAGAAAATAACAGCTTACTGAATATAAAGCTATATTCATCTAAGAATGAAAAATACAAAACTGAATAAAACATGTTTTGTAATTTTTTGCATTTAAAGTTTCAAAACCTTAAGTTTATATAAAACCCCGTTCTGAGTATATTCGCTCTAAAATGCAAATAATGTACATAGTAGCATATATTATTAGTTAATTGCAACTAAAACATCCTATACGATAATTTACGCACGCACGCTTGTTAACAAACTAATATACTAATTTTGCCTCGGAATTGTGCAATATATTGTAGATCACGCTAAAGTATTTTTTTTTTATTTCTTTAGTATTTTATTCCAGGTATAAGTCTGCGATAATGCATTATGGAGACAAAAACACGTATATCCCATTAACAAGGACTGCTTCGGTCTCAAATGTATTTTATAACTATTACTAACCGAATGGGTTACAACCCCGTGTGATCCACAGTTTATAGATACGTTATAGTTATACTTATAGTTTCTCTAATTGGTCTATAAAGTTTGTGTTATTAAATCGTGGGAGATACTGAACGCAATGCGGAAAGTCGTATAGACATTGCGGCAAAGCCACGGGTGTGTGTTAGTTTATTTTATGTGTTAGTCAATCACATTAGAGACAATTGTAAATGTTTATGTTGTGGTTATGGCAGTTTCTTAGTTTTAACTGTATAGCCAAGAAAATTATTGAATCCAAATAGCTCTATCACAATTTTTATTATATTCAAGATAAAAGTGTGACTGCTTGATTATGAATGAAAGTAAAAGGCTGAGATTTAATTTTTTACGTATTTTATGCTTGAAATATATAAGTGTTCATTATAGTTGAATATTTATCATCTATTTAAGTAAGGTAAGAAAATGTAGGAAGAGACAATTAATCAAGATAGCCAATAATTATTACAGCTAAGATCTGATTCTTTAGTAAAGTTCTGATGTATATATATATATATATATATATATATATATATATATATATGTGTGTGTGTGTGTATACATAAGAAAATAAAAAAGTAGATAAGACAATCATTAAAGAATACATACATGTATGCTTGCATGCATGGTGTCATAAACGAGGCTAACACGATTTTAATAGTAAAAAAATCCAATAGTATAACTTTTAAACGGTGAAATTGTCCTCAACGTCTTCAAATTAAATTTTTACATTGCGAGGATTCCTGTATAATAACTTCTCTGTGTCGAAAATCCAATCCATATTCTACTTTCTCTGCTTATATCGAAAAAATTTTTGCACTTATATAATTTTTATTGTTCATTGAACGCATTTTAATGCTACATCCATTAACCTACTTATTCTTTATATTCACTTTCTATGATCTATAATGTATAATCTTCCAATAAAGAAAGGAATCCAACGTGTTTACGTAGATCCTATAACAAAATCCATACATTTTTTGCATTTAATTAACTTTAAACCACGAAGCCTCTGACAGGTCCATTAAAGTGCGGAGTTCAACAGATACGTCGAGTAAAATTGAAAAAAATACAAAATTTCAAAATGCAATATTCTGACATTACTTGGCTAGAAAAATTACTCTGGTTTTAGACAGTGAAGTAACATAATATAGATACATCATTAATATGATGATGCACTCTGGAATTTGGTTCCATAAAGTTAACAATTTTTAAATTATATTTTCATTGAATTATAATTTGGCCTTGGTCTAAGAGTCAACTTCATATTTATAAAGCAATAAGAAGTATAGACTAAACAATGATATAATTTTAAATATTTCACTCCTTTTTCCTTAAAACTTTTATGCCAATCTGCCCCTATAATTTTTGTGAGAGAAAAAGAGTTGAATGGCTTTCTAAAAATTTATTACTACGAACTAAACTCTACGGTAAAACATGAGAAATTATAAGTTTCTGTATATTTTAAATCCTAAGGAATACACGTTTTTTCAAATGTACTTTCTTAGAGGCAGCTAAGAATTAAACTTATGTAAATAAAAAAAGGTTTAATTGTTACAATTTGCCTTAAAACCAATATAAAATATGATTTGCATGATTATGGAAATTATTAATTTTAGTTGTACGAATAAACATTATATTTATTATCCGAGTAGTTTATATATATATTGCCCCGGATAGTCACTCTCTATAGATCGATACATATAAATTTCGGTGTTGATAAGGAGGGAATAGAGGTTTAGTTTATTACCAAACTAAATATCAGTAAGTTAATTAATTCCTTAGGTAATACATACAGACATCCACATTCACCATGAACTGTTGGGAGGGATTGCAATAAGCGCTCAGCTGACTTAACTTTGTTAAAGGAAATTTAGTAAGTGTATAAATACGAATTAAGGGCACTAAACTAGATTATGTAGGTAATAATTGTATTTTTACATTTCTTGCGAATTTTCTGTATACCACTGACACAAAGAGTGGTCACTTGGGCCTGTAAAAATATGTAAGCAAGTGAAATTATTATTATTTATGAGCAAACATTTTTAAATTTCAAATTCAACCAAAGGCATTCCCTCTGTTTAAGGTAATTATCGCAAACTCTTAAACAATTATATTAATAGAGTTTACTGTGCAAAACATCAAACTGAATATTACAAAAGATCTGAGATATGTTCCTAATTTAAAGACTCTTCTCAAATTTAATTTAAATTCAATAAAATATTTTTACTTAATATGCGAGCAAATGCGTTAATAGGATCATTATAACTACGGTTCACGTCATCGATTTTCCGGACGTCCCTTTTTTCTATTAGTATTTCAAATAAGCATATCACAATAGAAAAGGCATGAAAATTAAAAAAATTACTGAATGTTAATCTAAAATGTTCATAGCACATGTTAATAACTTGATGAAAAAATTGCATATGATAAACCTTACAATATAACCTATTTACAAGTTAGCATATTATATGAGTTTATTCTTGCCAACACGGTTACCCAAAAAACCAAAGTAAAATATTCGCTAATGCTTTGACAAAACCCGAGGAGTGTAATGCAACACCTTCGAAATCAGTGTTGCATTTATGGAAGAGGAATTTTATAGAGTAATGACGTAGTAGCTGTCTTGTACTAAATGCAATCCGTAGATAAACTCATTTATCATATATTGTGCGTACGTAAATACATAATTATAATTTTTTATCAGTAACTAGTGGAAAGTTAGAACTCAGATAATAAATAACAGATATTAGAATTGTTCTAATAGTATCAATAAGAAATGTGATAGTAAATTATGTAAATCAGATATTACTGTAGATTTATTTTTATCTTCTTTCGACTTATATTTCTCGTTAGAATAAGAGTGTATGTGTATTTTATTATTCGATAGGTTCAGGTTATTCGAGTAGACCCATAACACAGGTTGTTGCAAAACCATACCGACTACAAATTCCAGCTAAATACGAAATCAAGGTATCAGTCCGAATGAAAGCAAACATTTTCCAACACTTTATAAAAAAATAAATAAAAGAATTTTTGTAACTAGGTTTTATAATTGATAATAATTATTGATTTAGTAAATAAAACAGTACTTGTAGTTACCGGCATTCGTCCTTCCTCATGTTGCAGGATATTTTATACTTTAGTTTATATACACTTTATTTCTTCAAGAAAATGTTTTGGTTTAAAAGTGAACCGGGTTGGTCTAATAAAAGATTTTAAAAGTAAGTCTTTCGTGATTAAGTTACTAAAATTGTAACAAACCCTAAGTCTTAAATTTCAATTTTATTACATTTATGCGTATGCATTCACTGAAATTCAAGTGGTTTATGATATCTGTAAATCTGCTTCCTTAGGATATATTTAGCATTTCTACCTAGAAACCCAGAAAAACCCTTTTATCTCGTATATAATTCCTTGTATATAATATTAAAATAAATAATTATATCGTGTCCACAATTTTTATATCAATTTTTGAAATACATACATATATATATATATATATGTATATATATATATATATATATATATATATATGTTGTCAATATATATATATATGTATAAAGTTTATTTGAAATAATAATATAATAAAATATTAAAATTTAAAAACTATGTTAACACCGGCAATCCACTGTGGTGTAACATATATTATTTAAGAACTCACTTTAACCTATACAATTACTGCCGTAGTGAAACTGCGTTGTAAGAGTCCTGCTGTGAAGGCGGATAAGCAGCGAAGGGTAAACTATAGCTTGTCACCTTTTAGTTCCGCCTCATAAACATCACACTCACGTCGACGCGCCAGTTACCACAATCCGATCCCTTACGTACTTTTTCTCCATAGATACAGATTGAGATGTATTAGGATTGTGGTTATTTCTTAGAAGTATTAACAAGCCAAATTGATAATTTTCAATATAAGTTGTAAACGATTTAATTAGCTCGCCTTCAAAACAAGATACATAATTATAAAGCGGCCGCTTACGTACTTTTTCCCAAAGATAGAAAATTAGATTTAAATAAAACACACTTATTTTTCAGTATAAACAGGACAAGTGTATAATTTATTTAAAAATTCCAAATACTTATGTATATTTGGAAATGTGTCACCACCCCATATCTCTAAATGCAATTACTGAGATCTTGTCTTCAACTTTTCAATTCGTATGCTTACTTATTACTTACCCTTTTATTTATGAGTTAGTTAAAAGCTACGTTATGTTTTGGTAATATGAATGTCGGTAAATTAGAAGTCATGGTTAAAACTTTCAAGGGTATTTATATAGCGAGAGCAAAACTTTTATAAAACATATATATTTGGTTATATGTATGGAATGTATTGTTTCTCTTTTAAATGCATTAATTTATGATAATTATGTTGACACATTACTTACTAATTAACGTGAAGTAATTAACGGTCTATCTAATCCAGAAGAAGGGGAACGTAAAAAGACTAGTGATGTTGTAGACAGTAAAGCTTAACGCCCAACTCACGTACTACATTAGGGCAAGAACAATCCACTTGTCTAACCTGTCCCTTGGACGTCAACCATCCATTTGATCCTGTGTCCATTATAGATAACCGCAGATATCAACACCGGGCATTCGGTATTATTAGGCATAGTTTACGGGAGTGTGTTTCTGAGAATTCCTGAGAGCTGTAGTGAAGCTGTATTGAGGTTTGCCCCACAAGTCCTACTGTCATGCTTCAAACACGCTTAAAGCTCCTATTGTGCATTGCAGAATTACAGGCCTTGTCTAATTATTTGAAACATGTGATAAAAATTCAAATAAACATCTTCTTAGACTTTTTATCATTTACTTTTTGAACATCCAAATCAATTAATTTAGAACATTAATTTTCTGTATAAATAATGAAAATGTTAGTAGTTATTAACTAAACCTGCTAGATTGATTTAACTACTCAATCAAGTAATTCTAATTAATGAATGTAATAAAGTTTTAAACAATATTAATCATAAAACCAATAGTAAATGTAACAAATCCAAGTGGTAATAAAATATTGCGCTTAACACTTGTAATAAAGATATTGCCACAGGTAGCATTTGTGCAATTTACCACATTTAGATATCCATTATTCAGCCCGGACTTTAAACGTAGATTGTGGATATTTATTGCCTTAATTAATGCCGAACACGTGATCTGGCAACCTTCCCGCTGTTCTCTCCCTTCTGCAAATTAGAGAAGTTCAATGTTGTTTCAGATATTTGAACTCGTAAAATTTACCTCTAAATCCTCAAAATTTAATTATCAGTAGATTAAAGTATTAGTAGATTAAAACCATTCATTATTCCGCATAAAATCGTAATTGAATAAATTATAAACACCTATATGAATAAAATTGTTATTCACAAATACAATCTTTCTAATATTTGTTGACTATATATGTTTTCCAGATATATGCCACGTCAAAACTTTGCATTTAAAAAAGAAATACTTATAGGTCTACTAGGTCCCAACGTGTATCTTAATAAATAACTAGTTTACTTTATGTAATGTCTGTGATTTATTTTTTGAGAGTTCAAAAACACAAAATTGATATAAGATTAAATTTAATGGATTAAAAAGTCATATCCGTTTCATTACAAACGCTTAAATAAACGTTATTTACTCAACGAATCGTGTTCGAATTGCGATAGTTTTTAACCGTCTGACCGAATATTGCTTTACTTTAGGTAGAAAGCTATACCATGATATTTATTTTATAGCTTTAGGCTCTAAACAGCTTAACAGTGAAATTTTATAATCATGATCTGTATAAGACTCAAAATATAGTTTTCTTAATGACTTAATTAATAACAACAGGGTAAATGTGTGTATAATAAATATATATCAAACACTGTTGAATGTAGAGGTATATGATTTAAAAAAACAATCTTTCCTATATATATATATATATACTATTTTATAAACCTCTCCCTCTCTCCCTTGCTCTCTCCTCCCTCTCTCTCCCTCCCTCTCTCTCCCCCCTCTATCTCTATCTCTCTCTCTCTCTATCTCTCTCTCTCTCTCTCTCTTTGTATCACACAAGTTAAACTACTGTACTTATTGTACTGCTGGTCTCTAAAGTTGCTAAATCTTTATTTCATAAGCCTGTTAAATGTCATCAAATGTTCTATGTTAACACATGAACACAGAGTAAGAAAATAACTAGGTGATAAAGTAACCTGCTTCTTTATGATACCAACAGAGCCAACCCAACTAATAAATACCATATTTATATAGCGTGTTTACTCAGTTAACAGACTTTGCTGGGGTTGCTTGCAATATATCAAATCTATTAGTCATTTTATTCATTGATATGTTCAGTGTAAAGACATACAGTGATTAATACTGGAAAGACACATTTTTACATTCCCCGACAGACAAAAGAGAAATTGTGTCAGCCCCTGATTGATAGGCTTCAATAATGCTTAATAAAAATTAATAATTAAACATGAAAATCGTTGAAATCATTCTTGTCTCTTGAGAAATAATAATAATAATAAATTAATGTTTTATTGTGTTTCATAGCAGCGTAGAAATAATAATATTTTTGCGAGCTATGGAGGCTACGCAAGCGAAAGAGTGCGCTACAATAAAATCCTGTTTCTAATTTATAACCCTGACTTCCTACCGTATTAGTTTTCATGTAACTATATAAATAAAAATGTCAAATGTTTATATGTTTATTCCACCTTATATGATTACACTTAGTTTTTTTAAGAAATTTATTGAGTCTGCTATTTTCTTTACGAACGTCAACATAGGAACCCACAGGAACGATGTAACACTATTTGCTACCACTCAGCGAGATTCCATGCAAGGACATGCATCATCATTGACTCAATGTTTCTCATGTAAAAATGAAGCTACTTGGAAACTTTTAAGGCTATAGCTCACATCATTTTCGAGACAGACAGATAGATAATCAGAAAGAAATAAAAATTTTCCAGTTCTACTAGTGATAAGTAAGCTAGCGCAAAACCAACTAGAGTTTTTTTTTGCCCGTCCGTCTATCCAATGTCATATAAATAGGATAGGCCATAAGTTTAAGATTTTCCTTTTTTTTCTCAATTAAAACCACAATTTAGATAAATAAAATGTTTAGATACTATTGATTCTCGAGTCTGGCAGACAGTCGACTAGAATTCCATGGAAAATATGAGGTGCTTAACGTTGAATGCAACGTACTTTAATTTTTACAAAACTATAAAACGGCAGTTTTAAGTTTGATCTACTCAAGAGAATAATTATTTAATGGTTCTTATAATATATACAATATACGGTATTTTTACCCGTATGTTCCTTTAAAACATAATAAAATGTTTGTAGGATAACATTCCTTCTCAGGATCCAAATATTTTTAAACATCCGTCGATATTACATTACATTATATTTCTGTATTTGGCCATATGTGGAGTCTGAGCACGTAGCACCGCACTGTAGGCCCGAGGCTGCCATTTAGACGATCTGGCGAGGTATCCGCCTCCGCCTCCACTGTTTGTGTAGATACCTCTGCGTCTGCAGCACAGCTCCACATGTTTGTGTTACACGTAAGTGAATCAATTACATGTCTTTTGTGTAGCAACATTAGGGCTCATAGCGTATAAAGCGGTAAACAAACATGTTGTTTACTTTCTTTCATCGTGTTTCAATTATTTCATTTTATAGAGCAATTAATTTTTATATAGTGTTCAGCGATTGCTATATTTCTAATATATTTTCAATATAAATTGGTTGTTACTCAAACTTGTTTTGTTATTGGAAATTATACACAAGAGTAAATCCACATAATGTGACAAGGAAAATTATTAATGTGAGTAAAAACAAATATAGTTCCTAGTGTGACTCATGTTTTGGCTTATATTACAATGAAAATGTAGTGTTACGGTTCGGTATGGTATGTTTGGTAAAAAACCTAAACCCTAGATATAGCCATCAATTATTTCTTTGCTAATAGACCTTTTTATACTGATTTGCTTGTTGTTTTTATTACAAAAACAAATTTATTTTATACGGGGGTTTTCAGCATTAACCGTAACATGTTAAGTGGATGTGCTATATTACAGTATCATTGTAACACATGCAACACATTACAACAACTAGTTTTCCTAACAGCTATTTTTCGTGAATATCCAACTTTTGAGTTCCTTAGTTCATGCAAAAACAATCAATTTATAAATAAAGATAGTCAATAACCCTTAGATATATCTGAAAATCAAAAATCAAAAATATTTTAAGAAAATACGAAATAAATTTGGTTTATCGTGTAACAATTTTATATTATATTATATATGTTTAGTATTGTCCTACAGTTTGAATAAAAAATTTTAATTACAACTAAAATCAAAAAAAATATAATAAGTCCATTATTTGTAGAGAAAATAATATTATACTATATTTATGTAAAAATAGTAACTAATCTGTAGCTTTATAACCAAGGAATTATAGATAGGATGAGAGCTTTTTTCTAGTTTTCCAAGAACATGATTGTTTCCCTCTTTCTATCGATGTTGAAATTTAGACAAAGTCTTTTTTACAGTGATGTAATGTATACATATATGTGTGTGTGTGTGTGTGTGTGTGTGTGTGTGTGTGTTATGAATTTGCACACCATGGAATATTATTATGTCGTTTCTTATTCTTCAAATCTGTAACAATTATTTCACCAAAATAATTAAATGAAAACAAATAAATAATTAAATTAAGTTTCCACAAAAATAAATAGCAACTTACTGAGGAACTAAGAAATTTCAATAGACAGTACAGAAACATACACGAGAAGAGTGTCGTGACGTTGAGGATTTCATCACGTTAAAAGTATTTTTTTCGCACAAAACATATTTTTCCAAACAGGGCAACCAAGACACTCTTGCCTCTTCAGTGATTTAGCATTTGATATCATTAAAAGAAAATTCCATCAATGACGATAGTTGAAAGTTTGCTTTTGTTTAGAGATCAATCTAAACATGTTGGTCCGTACAATCCAGAAGTAAACATTGATGTGTTATTGTAATGTTATAATTTAGCAGCATCACTTTTTTATTTACAATCACTTTTATTCATAACACAAACCAATAGTATCATATAAATAATAAATGTGTTGGAATTAATTGTTAAAATTTTAGTTTAACATGTAATAACACCAAACACGGCATTCGAATATATTCTAGTCAATAGCCATTATGAAAGTTAAATACAGAAACTTGTTTTTGAAATCATTATTTTAAGTTTTTCCCAACATAGCGGTTTTATAAAGAAAGCTGATATTTTTTGACAACCATACATGTGTAAGAAATGAAATATTCATTTGCGTTACATCAATAACTGATGAAAGATGAGTTATTATACAATAGAATTCAAATTGTATGTTAATTGTCCTTGTTATAACTACTCATATGATGAATTTAATTAATCATAATTTAATGTAAATTGTTTTATTGAAACCGCTAGATTAGGTCACCGATTATGGCATACCATTTCAATGTTAATTACTTAAACTATTTTCTAATATAACCTATCGAATAGGGTCCGAAATAAAATTTTTTTTAAATATATTTAAGTTACATTGAGAGTGCGATTTTGCATTTTGAATTAAAGTGAAGACTAGTTTCTTAGCACAAAAAAAACTTTTTGGGATTAAAAACGTAACGGGATCCTAAATATGAACACAGTTAGCCAAATAAGTATACTGAATCCCTGGACCTCTTCAGATAAACTGAGAACAATTTACTTCTAAATTAGTATTTTGAGTGATCCTTTTTTTAATCGAACAATGTGTGATATTTGGAATGTATTATAACCTAATGTGTGTTTTCCACATTAAGAGTTAATCACCCTGTAAACTGAGCAATGTAAAGCTAGTGTATAGAGCCCTGTTAAACCTTCATATCATTGTTTGACATAAATGCATACAACATATTTTTATCTCTAAGATTATTTGTAAACGTACAGAATAAATCCATTTTACTGTTCCTCTAAATGTATAAGATATTTTTGGCTCAATCAATATAAAAGTAAATATATAATTCCAAGTTATTAGTATACAAAGAGGGTGACTGAAGCAAACGGTCTCGTATCGGATATTAATTACCTCCCTGAATATCTAAAACCCAGGCGGCGCCGGAGCCAACTTGAATAGTAACGTTCACTTAACGAAACGCTAAACTGTCATCTGTTGAGTTTTTATTTTATTATTCAATTACTATAGATATTCCCTAACTGTTTCTAATAATGATTAATTATGAACTCAAGTGTAAGAACTGCTTAGGCACATGTGTAATGTGATTATTTTTAAACGGTTTTACTGTAACAACTTGGTTTGAAATGTTTCATTTGGGAAAGACTATATTCCAGAAATTTTCAAATATTTAGCTCATAGATAACTAGTTTCTGTGATTGGTTAATCTCTGGTGCTTGTTATGATGAGAATGTCAATAATAACCTTCAAATGGTTTGGTATTAAACGTAATCTTTTTAAGTTGAAAAATTTACCATATGTTGTTTATTGAAGTAAATGTATATTTGAGCATATTTTAAGAAATTAATAATGTAAATCTAAATTATTATTTAGGTAAGTAAGTATATAAAAGTACTATAACTAAATATAGTGTACTTGGTTAACAATAGTTTAAAAAATCCTTAAATTTTAAATAATAAACGTATGACTAAACTAATAGTATTAAATATCAGTTTTTCTATAATTTTATAGCATGCACATATTTTCTAAGTTGGTGGAGTATTTTGAAAAGGGATTTCATGGGTAGGATCAATTCCAGATATTTGGACTTACTTTTTCGAATGATCTAATAATTTAGAAACCTAATTTGAAATTGCGAAAATAACAACTTAACCCAAATAATTTCCTCGCGTGTTCAAGTCATACATTTTTTGATAAATAGATAATTTTAGACATAAGACATTATTTTAGGCATTTTATAAATTATTTTAGACCTACATTTTCAGATAAATCAATGTCCAAAATTTACATTATCCATGTGAAAATACAATTCTCAAGTTTTTAACACTAGCTTGAAGAACAGACTATAACAAACTTATTGTAGTGCAGTTATGCAGGACTCGTACTGGTGTTAATTAAGGACACACTTATTTGTCCAGAAGTGTTCACCTCATGCTAGCTTATACCTTGCCGTTTAACCAATCCTATGGATATCCAGGAGCGGCACAACAATAACTGCAAATGTTAGCAGTAGATCGATAGGTCAAATCCTCTGAAGAGGATGACTGTTGGGGTTAGTGGTTCTCCCAAAGTGTCAAGGCAGTTACTATCCTAGACATAAGGTGTGCAATCCCTCCTATTTTTGACGAGAGGCTGGGACAGAGATGGCCTCCCCTTCTTTTACGGAGACATGACCGAGATTAATGCCCAAAATACTTCCTCATAGATCTCGACGGGAAGCGGTTCCTATCCCCAATCTTACTCAACAATACTGGAATATGCTATGTTAATCCAGATGCAAGGCAAAGATCCTATAAAACTAAAAGCATTTTCCTAGCTTCTTGTCCTAAGAGAGCAAAAAACAAAAAAAAATAAAAACACAAGAACGCCCATACACATATTTTTAGCCCCATTCGCGATAGCTCTATTCTATAATCATACATAATAAATCTCAGGAATAAAATCAAATGTTCTCATCAAGATACTTTTAATAACACTAATTATGCTGTGTTGTAATTCTTACGCAGTGTTACAATTGTTACATGTGCGGTCTACCACCACAGTCTACTAGCGGCTAGTAAAATTAAACCACTAGTATGTACTGGCGTGCTAGTGACTTGATATGTTTAATTTTTCCCGCCGCAAGAAGGGAAGAGGTCGCGTGACTCACTAGTCCTATTGCAGGAACCGACCGCTCGCGCTCCTTTAAGCCGCAGTCACACTAGGCTGTTAGCAGCCGCCAGCCGCTGGTAAATATCGCCATCAGCTAGTACAGTTGCTGTTGATGTCTTGATAACATTGTTTGTACTGTGTGTGCTTGCATCATGTCACCTGTTTCATCTCACTCAACATGGCCAAATCTGTTTTTAGTGCTCGGTCTTAAAGTCTTGGCAATGACTCATTATGAGTCTTTGGCATTTCTGTAAATGTAGTCTGCAGAGGAAACGTCGCACAGGCAAGGATAACTTTTGAATAAATCTAGAATGTGTTTGCCCGACCACTTGTTAGTGGCAACCATATTCACTTTTATTCACAAAAACGAGTAGAAAATACAGTATACAAAATTAAACACTGCATAAAACAAACTAGGCACACCTTAATTCACCATCCGCTTTTGAGCTGCTACGGGTTCACATTGGCGGGCAGGTGCCAGTGAGATCACATGACTGCCAGCGGGCGGAGGGAGGGCAGCGCTAAAAGTTAAACGTGTTCAACTTCTGATTGTAGCTCCCCTGGCATTCACCATCCGCTGGTTCTGGATCGGACTAAATAAGGGGTTTATTGGCAATATTACCAGCAGCTAGTTTGAAGAGTGCTAAACAACCTAGTGTGACCGCGGCTTTACAGCTATGTCAGCAGGTAACATAGCTGCTACTAAAACAGTCAAATTCGTATTGTACTGGAAGTTTGTTATTGGTAGGTACTGAAGAGATTTGTACAAATTCGATTATCAATATACGAATCAAAAAGAAAAGCTTCCCAGATTGAGGAAGACACATGACGAACAGATAAGCTTGGTGCTTCAGCAAAGCTGATAACAGAATTTTCAATTTAAGACATTCCTACACCGCTTATTTATTTTGAGAACACCAACTTTTCGGTTCAGCTTGGCGCTAGATTTCAAATTTACTCAATTACATGAGAACAAGTTAAGAGTATAATACTAATTACAAATTTAAAATGACAATTCGTATTGAAATTTCCAAATGATTTTACAAATTCCAGTCTTTTAAATACCTGTTTAACGTTTTTAAATATTTATTGAGGCTTCTTCGAACCTCCAATAAAGTAATTACGGGCAAAATTATTTAGGCAATATATTTATGAACAGTAGTAAGTGATATATAAACTGTTTAATGATAGGTTTGATAGTAACGTCGAACGTATATTAATGCTGCTGAGCCGAGATGAAAGTATTCCATACACGCCACACTGGGGAGCTGTAGGTGTTATAAATGACTGTGGGCTTGAGTGATGACTACGCTACGGAGCGTGGTACAAACACACATACACTACACCCACTCATGTCCAATATACATCCTAACATACAACACATTTGTGCGGCGCGGCGGGAAATACTACCAACGAGTTACAGAAATACTTCCGTTAGTAATTTCGTTGTATTTTACGTACTTGTATTTAACATTACAGATCAACCCCTAACTAGACAATAGATTTCGTATTTATTAAAAACACTAAAAAATAAATGTATTTATAATGTTATAAGTGGAATCTGTAATAGTAAACGATTAATTACGTAAAAGCCTCAACTTTTTATTGCAGATTAATCAATACTTCCCAGTCGCTTTTATGTGCTGAACTCAATATCTACAGAGAAAAGAAAAAATAGTACTACTTCAACATAGATAGGTCAAACATGTTTATCTTACGACGGATAGTAATAATTTCATTCTCAATTAAAATATTATCACCTTAACTAATTTTGGCAATTTCAAAATTTTATTTGCAGTAACTGCTATTTATTAATTTATAGAATATTTTTTTCAAAAACGTTTAACCGTATTGTTATAATTAATAAATAATTGTTATAAATAACACATTAAAAATTGCCTTTTTCTGAAATAAACCAAAAATTTGATCGTTATTTGCAGATTTAAAGCGACCAGTGTAACAAATACCGTCAAGTTTTCCGGTTTAAATCACTTAAAAACATGTTCTCGTATATAACTAGAGGTTTTAGACAGAAACTTAACTATTTTCACCATGTTTCAGATTGAAAGCAGATGGCCTTTTGCGAAGTGTATACGATATCCCAAGATTAGCTAAGATATTATTAGCTAATTATTAGTAAATCCTATCACTCAAGGTAATAGAAACATTATATTTGTTATTTTCTATCTATATGCCTCTTCGCACTCTTGCGAAGCGAACAGACATTCAAACTTGACATTTGTTATGCTTCTTTATTTTTATAAAAGGAACATGCAATTCTAAAGTGGTGAATTCCGTGTAGTTTTATGAAGCATTATTTGGTATTTATGCATTGGTCATATGTATTTTGCCTTATGCATTATGGCAAAGAGGAAATCACAAAATAAAACATTTTTTCGATACAGTTCATTCATATGTCCCTTATTAACTTTTATTTTTGTTAATATCTGGGTAAGATTAGGTCCTTTGATACTGCATTGGATAAGTTTATTTTATTTAAACGCGCTTTAGGTCTATAATGGTACATGTCCCTCCATGGGATTGGGCTGAGCATTAGCAAAGCGTATATCTCGTAGAGATATCTCGAATTAATTCTTTCTTTTAAGGAGACAGTGGACATCCATACGGCGAATATTCTTTGTTACATCGTGCTGAGATTTTTGTAATCTCCAAGGTGTATATTGTAATAAAGACACGTACGCTCTTCAGGGCCTAACTTTAAATCTACGATTCTGCCTATGAAATTAACTCTTTGAGGTTTGTAAAGCTTTGAACTAATTCTGCCATAGACATCAGGGCACGAATTCCACTTTCCGTATCTCTTGAGTACGGACAAAGCTTGAGGCAAACTGTTTGTGTGATAATTAATTGCGTACATAGCAAAACCGATGAATATACAATATAAGTAGCTAACATATGGTACAAGCAGAAGTCACAGTTTGATGCAATACATTAGTCAGCTTACCATTTAGTGACCATAAAATATTTAACGTTTAATGAATTAAATGGTACAATCAACGACCCTAGTTCATTTCTTGACTATAACAAAATTCTGCTGTTATAAACAAAATTACTTGTTTAATCAAAAAACACCTGAATCAGCAAGTAATATATCTTATATACTTTTAATACGTTATTTATCCGCCCATTGAGACAATTGCGTAATTGTTGTAAAGTATTTCCCATAACTCATTATAATTGTTACAAGCATGATTATTTATAATTGATCGATTGAAGTTTCCAACTAATATACGACTTTTTTAAGACTGACAAATATTTTATTTATGAACAAAAAATCGATTACTTTAAAACCTTTATTTGCACAGGTTATTTACTTAGAAATAAAAAATTTTTTTTAAATAAATTATTTTTATAAATGAAATTTACCTCAAGCAAGTTTTTTTTAACTTAAAAAAGAGGTTTCTTTAACAGCTGATGTAAAATATTTTGACAATCAGTATCCCATAACCCCTGGAGAGTGTATTATTATAATTATTAGTTGCCATAGCAAAGTTTTATGTTCCAACGTGATAAAATCCTTTATATTTAAGTTGTATATTCTACTATCGTTATAAACAGTTTTTCACTTACGAACAATAAAGTGCTGTAAACAAAGCTTTTTCACTTCTAACCAGACAAAATCAGCTCTTAATACAATTAACTGTGCTGTGTAATTAATATTCACCCCTCTCCCACCCACCAATAGCCCCTTGGGTGCGGGGAGGTTTTGTTAAACCTCTTACTGAATTGTCTAAATACATCAAAGCCTTTTGTTTAATAAATATAGCTGTGAACACATTTTTTCACAATCCGGAGAAATCGTCCTTTTGAATGAGGTGTCCCAAATCATTTATCGTATACAGGCAGATGTAACAAAAGATGCCTATAATAACCTGTAAACATTTTACTTCTTTTCCAGATGTGATGTTAAGTATATCAGATTCAGTGAAATCAGAGATTCGCTTTCCTTATATATGATTGTATAATCGCTTCAACTTGGTATAAAATATATAGATAAATATAGGTAAATAAAAATCTGTATTGATCGTGTTTGTAACCTTGGTTTCATATCCGCACGCTAGCGTACAAGATAGTAGTACACCACACCATGTGTTGCACAATATCCGCACGCTAGCATACAAGATAGTAGTACACCACACCATGTGTTAAACAATATCCGCACGCTAGCATACAAGATAGTAGTACACCACACCATGTGTTGCACAATATCCGCACGCTAGCGTACAAGATAGTAGTACACCACACCATGTGTTGCACAATATCCGCACGCTAGCATACAAGATAGTAGTACACCACACCATGTGTTGCACAATATCCGCACGCTAGCATACAAGATAGTAGTACACCACACCATGTGTTGCACAATATCCGCACGCTAGCATACAAGATAGTAGTACACCACACCATGTGTTGCACAATATCCGCACGCTAGCGTACAAGATAGTAGTACACCACACCATGTGTTGCACAATAGGCTAAACTCAGAGTACATGAACAATTTTAAGGCATATTTCAATTAATTCTTATAGTGAAGCTTTACATGTTATTACGTTATATGATTATATTAAGTATGCCTACAAATTTATTTATTCAACGATTTTTTCGTCGCTATCTTGTTTACTGCTTTAAAATAGGGCGTTAAGGCTCAGCCAATTCCCATAAGTGACACTAATTATCAAAAAACCTCGTAGATGTTTGAGGTAAAATTCAAATATATAGGCAAGTTTCTTATCGATAAATTTAAGGACAGATATACAGACAGAAATGGAGTTTGCTAGCACTCGAAGGATAGGTTTCGCTAACCCTCAGTCAATAATCACTTCAGTGTCATTTACTTGCTCAGATTGGGTATTCTGTGTATGCTAACATGTCTGGTGTATAGGTCAGTAACACATCACGTAATTGAATGCAGTACCGGTTATGTGACTTGTTGTTTGTACTCTTTACTTTTGTGCAGTGACAACACCAGGGTTCATTTTAACCTGTCTGGACTTAAGAATATATACCATTTATTATATTTTTATTTTTTTCCTAAGGAAGAGGGTAGATTTAAACCTAGAAACATAATGTTTTAACATTTTTAACACATAAGAATGGCAAGTGTCTGAAATCCTAATACGCTTTAAAACTCTCCATCGTCAATTAACGTATTTTACACGAAGAATCTAGATCAAATTCCACTAACCATGCATGTTTATTGAGTTCTGCTTACTATTGAGCCGGGTCAAATTCTCGTTCCCCCTTTCGGTTTTCCCGACTCTTTTTTTGTTATAGTGTTTTATTTTGTTGTTGGTGTTTGCTCTCGTTGACTCTTCGAGGCTTTGGTGTCGTCTGCGACTGGATCGAGAGAGTAGCGACTTTCACTTCTGTTTCAGACCGTTACTAGTGAAGTTTATTTTGTTTTTAACCCTTTTATTTAGTTTTGGGTTTTGTTTTGGGTTTTGTTCTGCCCCAAATGTCTGGCTAAACACGGCTGTGTCAACTGACGAGTTAGTAACTGTTCTCTATTTATATTTTACTTATATTTGTTCGTTTAGCAGGTTAACCTCAATAAGCGTGTGGTTCTGAATTTAAGTTATAGGTTCTGGGGATTCTAGTTTTGTATTTATTAGTTATGTGTTATTTAGTAACTTGTCTCCTTTTCTCCCAGCCTTAGGAGGCCGCTAAATTGTTTTTTTTTTTTTACTCACCCTTGAAACTGGCAACTTTAACTTTTCCCATTGTTTTTTGTTTCTTAGGCTAACTGTTATTTGGGGGAATTTAATTTGGATTTATGTTTTCCGGATTTAACTTTTATTCTGTCAACTCTAGGCAAACTGTTTTCACCCTGTTTCTAAGGTTTAAGTTTTTAGCCTAGATAGGCCTAGAGTTTAATATAAGCCTAGATCAAAGGGTTTCTTAGGCTATATTTTGTTTCCCTAAATTTTCAGGGGGAATTTACCTTATTATAGCTGCTGGGAGCTTTTACCCCTGCTTTTCAGAAAGTTTCAGCTAATTCGGTTCAGGAATTAACTCTACATAGTGTATTTTATAAGTTTTTCCATAATTTTAGTTTCCTTGGTAGTTGTCTTGTATTATGGTTATTATTTTTTTTTATGTACCACCAAATGTTTATATTAAGCTCTCTCTGCTTGACCCAGATGTCCCTGCTACTTTTACTAAAGGTTCCAACTCCTTTTGTGCTTGCTTTTACTTACTGTTAGTCTTTAAAGTTGAAATTCTGACATTATCTAAATTTTTTTTGTACTTGGTTATATGAGTTTCTTTTGTTTTTTTAAACCAAAGGTTTTCTAGACTTACCTTTTGTTTTGTACTGTACTATTACTTATATCACGAGCAGTTAATTATAACTTTAACATGTAATTTTCCTGTATATTTATTGATTATAATAGTTTTACCTTCTAAATTTTTTTTTACTATTTTCTTTTTTTTCACTCTTAATTCTTAACTTTTATTCTTTTTGAATTGTTTTCATGTACCCAGGGCTTCTGAAACTTGTTTATACACTTTTACTTTGTTGAAATGTTTACCTAGCAAGACAGGCTATAGAAGCACTCTGTGCTTGCAGGGTTTCACGAGCTCCAGCTCCAATGTCCGCCTCTCCCATGATTCTTGGGCCGGGTCCTTACACCGGTGCCATGGCGGGCTACTAAGGTTTTCCTACCTGAGGACATTATTTCTCTGTGATACCCTGCTGTGATATTGTCCTCAGTGTGCCTGTTATTTAAGTATTGTTATCCAGTTTGTTATCTAGTTTTAAGTAGTTAAGTTTAGGTTAATTCTATCCTTTCAGGAACCCGCCCTGTGCCACAGGACTCCGGGTGATTTTTGGCTTTTCATGTTTGAAATTTGGCGCTCCTAAATTCTATCTAACTTAAATTTATAAAGATTTTTTAATTTTTATCCATAAGTCTCGGTTGACCACTTATAGTTTTTGTTCTCCAGGTGCACCTGAGTAGGCAACCTTTCTGGTAGTTTTGTCTGCGTTTGTCCCCTTGGTTTTTTTTTCTTCTCAAATATATATATATATATATATATATTTTCACTATGGCTGGCCATCCACGTTCTTTCTTGCCTTTCCTTGCTCTCTCTCGTCCGTGAGTCGGGCCCCGCTCCGCTCCAATGGGAGCACGTTCTTTGTTAAGCTAGCTTGGTACGGCGGCGAGCGGAAGCGGGGTGTGGCTCACTATTAAAGGCAGTTTCATTCCCAATATGATAGTTTTACTAGGTATTCTAGTGTTTTACCCTATCTAATCAGTCTAAACCTTAAACATCTTCTTATTAAACATACATAAAACCACCCATTCAACCTACCAGCCGGTCTGAGAAATTTAATCAATAACTAATAATGAATTATAAGCTTTAACAATTGAAAACTGAATCAGTTTATTAATAATTATGATAATATACAAGATTTAAAACACAAAAATATTAAAGATTTTTTTTGGTTTTATTATTTTTTTACTTTCACATAGGTATTTTGTTACTTTTTAGCGAACCTCTCACAAAGTATAACTGACAACTTGTCTGGTCTACTTCTATCAAAACAGAAAAAACTTGTAGTATGAAGAATCAGGACAGGAAATTGTAAGTAAGGAATAACCACGAGAGCAAATTGTGCAAGTAGTAATAATAAATAGAAAATCAAATTGTGCAAGTAGTAATAATAAATAGAACATCAAATTTTGCAAGTAGGAATAACCAGGAAAGCAAATCTGTGCAAATAGGAATAACCGGGAGAGCAAATCTGTGCAAGTAGGAATAACCAGGAAAGCAAATCTGTGCAAGTAGGAATAACCAGGAAAGCAAATCTGTGCAAGTAGGAATAACCAGGAAAGCAAATCTGTGCAAGTAGGAATAACCAGGAAAGCAAATCTGTGCAAGTAGGAATAACGAGGAGAGCAAATCTGTGCAAGTAGGAATAACCAGGAAAGCAAATCTGTGCAAGTAGGAATAACCAGATCAGCAAATCTCGCAAGTAGGAAAACTCTAATAATCCTACCCTTTACCAAGAGACATTTTGTATTTTACAATGGCTGCACTGATCACAGTATTTATTGGTATAAAGACATCTTTTCGTCCTTACAAAAGTCTCGATCGGTGAGACCCTTGCTGTAGCTATTTCATTTTTTAGATTTATAGTATTAATATTTTATACACTTAAATTTACTAATATTAGGAATCCTTAAGAATATCCCAACAGAGCGTTTTTAGGAACACTCTTCTTGAAGCCACAAAATTTGAGGCTTTATTGATCATTATTATATTGCGTGGGTTTAAAATCTACCAATATAATCTTATATTGAAAATATGTTTAACATTTTTGTATATTAAAAACAATTATGCAAAACTAATTAGCAAATAAATACTTCAACATTATAAAATCCTACTGGGTCATACCGTGAAAGTAATTCAAAGTAATCAAAATATTTTAAAATATTCCACATCATCAAATAAGACTATCAACATTAAAATATCCTATTACAACACCATACTAACTATTATAATTTCACAGCACAAGTTGCAACCATTATTTTAACCTAAATTTACATAATATAAAGAATTAATAAAAAAACGTTACTGGAATTTTGTTGGGATTAAATAAAACGCAGTTAAAGAACTCCGCTCTGACATGCAAGGGAGTGTTTAGTTTTCAGCATGGACGACTCAATAATGATATAAGAGCTTTACGTGACTACTTATATTCAATATTCCCACCATTACAGCGCTAGGGAAAGCGTAGTCCCCAGGGCAGCTATATTTATACATCACACTCATCGCATTGTAATTCAGACTCTTGTTTTTCGTGTATTATTTTAAAGTGATATTATTTACTTTATCTTTTACATACATCGCTATATACAGTGTTTTATAGTTAAAACGGATTGCATTTCACATGTCATGTTATTTTTAATCTACGCTCCTAAAATTAACATACTGTGATCAACAATTTCGATTACGGTCTGTAAATTTAAAGAATACAAATACAGGAAAACGTTGTATTTGTTTTAAAAATTTATTCTGGACTGTGTAAATATATTTTACATGGTTAGATAAAGACAGCAGCCGCGATGAAAGAATGTATAACTGAATCAAACATTATGCAATATAAAACGTGGCAAGAATATATTATCTGAGATAGCCCCAACTTTAACAACAAAGAAAGTTATGATAAATATGTTTCAAGATATTGTTAAAACTGAAAGTTATCGTTTCCATATATTTTGTTACCGGACATTCCAATATTTGATGACATATTATTTTTCAGTTTAATTTTCTCTTTATTTCACTACAATAACAGTAAAATTGAAAGCAGTCACTTAAAATAGAGCAGAATAATATTATTCCTTATAAAAGACAACTTTTAGGATCTACGAGCTAATTCTGCTCAAATTTTTATTTATATTTATACTTAGATATTATGTAAAAGCTGATACCTAATGAAGGGATACTTGTTAGAAGGGAATGTATTAAAATTAGAGTGTTTGAAATACGATATCACATACAAACCTTCTCATTAAAATAGTCTCATTCAAAAATACAATCGAAGATATTATTATGGTTGTAGAATATAATAAAATTTCTTAAGCTGATATGTTAAAATAAGTATTCCTGATTAATTTGCAGATTAAAAAAAATATAAATATAGTTTTTTAATAAAATTCTTCCATGAAGTTTAATGATAAATTAAAGTGCCAAATAAAGAATATATTTATATCAACGGCATAGCATTTTAGAAATAATGACTAGCTGTTATAGAATTAAATTTGGTGTATATTATTGCTCAATATATTTACTGCAGTTAACCCTCAATGGTACACACAGTTTTCATCCTGGTTTATGTAGCGGGAAAGAATAAATCATTAATTAGGAAATATATATTCTGTCAGTTAAAATATCACCTCATTGTTTGTTGTGATTTTTTTATCAGAAGAGGAAGATTATTTAAAATCACGAGGTCATCCGCGAGTTGATTTAGTTACTATTGTAGAGATTGGACTAGAATTTAAAATATTTGCAGTTTATTTGATTTTTTCTAGCCATGAAACAGTTTTACTCAGTCTTTATAGGGTGTTTCTATTATAATACTAAAAGTTAGACAAGAAGTACCTACGTTAAATCACCCTGCTTATTTAAAAAAAAAATGTTTAAAATATTTCAAATATAATATTGGAACTTATAAGAAATAACACATGATAAGTCCATAGGTTATATTAAAGTCCAAATTTATATAGCAATAGGTAATAAATTTGGATTATATCAATTAAAATCACGATACGTACATTAGTTTTTTTATTTTGTTATTACTAAATACACTATTAAAAAATAACAAGAACCTGACACTTGTTTTATATATTAAACAACTATAGTGACATACATAACTTAGTAACTGCTTTATCAAGTTTAAACATTTTTACTGGCTGAGCGTTAGTGAAAGTTATCATTGCTTGATGGGAAACTTTAATATTTTTGTTTGCCTCTCCCCACGATATCTCGAATCTTCAGTTTTGTACTAGCAAAGTTGGATTCGATGACGGTCAAGGGGTTGGCTGAGCGTTAGTGAAAGTTATCATTGCTTGATGGGAAACCTTAATATTTTTGTTTGCCTCTCCCCACGATATCTCGAATCTTCAGTTTTGTACTAGCAAAGTTGGATTCGATGACGGTCAAGGGGTTGGCTGAGCGTTAGTGAAAGTTATCATTGCTTGATGGGAAACTTTAATATTTTTGTTTGCCTCTCCCCACGATATCTCGAATCTTCAGTTTTGTACTAGCAAAGTTGGATTCGATGACGGTCAAGGGGTTGGCTGAGCGTTAGTGAAAGTTATCATTGCTTGATGGGAAACCTTTAATATTTTTGTTTGCCTCTCCCCACGATATCTCGAATCTTCAGTTTTGTACTAGCAAAGTTGGATTCGATGACGGTCAAGGGGTTGGCTGAGCGTTAGTGAAAGTTATCATTGCTTGATGGGAAACTTTAATATTTTTGTTTGCCTCTCCCCACGATATCTCGAATCTTCAGTTTTGTACTAGCAAAGTTGGATTCGATGACGGTCAAGGGGTTGGCTGAGCGTTAGTGAAAGTTATCATTGCTTGATGGGAAACTTTAATATTTTTGTTTGCCTCTCCCCACGATATCTCGAATCTTCAGTTTTGTACTAGCAAAGTTGGATTCGATGACGGTCAAGGGGTTGCTGAGTGTTAGCAATCATCTTTCGGCAACGAGACAGTCGTGGAGAAATCCTATTTGTAAACAGAGTACAACGACGCTTTATTATGTACCATGGTAACATATGTAGCTTAATAAAATGAGCTATAGGCTTAAAATGTTGCATGATATTAAACGAAGCCTTTAACGCGAGTCTTGGTATACCGCACTCTTACAGTTTTTCGTAGAACAAAATAAATAATACTCTCGTTTTAGTATAAATAATGGACATAATGTATTTTATAGGAATACTAATATAATGGATATACTTGTAGTTTGGTATGCTCGTTATTACACCTTGGAATTATTATTAAAACAGAGGTAAACATCGACGGTATTGCAGGTAAACATTTAAATTAGAGGGCAGAGAAGTGATGATAAATAAAAATAGAAGAGAGTAGGGGTGCTCGACAGGTATTAGAGAGGAGGGAGGACAGCATTCCAACACGTCTGTGGATCTAAGCCCACCTCTTCCTCCAGATTTGAATAAACAGCCGTGTTTTGAATTTCAATATTCTACATTTTCAACATTGTGCAATGTTGTGCATTTGAAAAACCGTTTATATAATGGTAAGGTCTTATGTGAAATATAAATAACTAGATGGTTCATTGCTTCAATATATTCATGTCTTAGTTCAATTTCTTCTTCTTTTGGACAAAATCCTTAATATTAATAATACGTAGGGACGCGTCTATTTAACATTATATAATTTACTCCTTAGTAAGCTTCGTTGAGTGGAAAGAATTCCAAAGCTATGTGCTAAATCTCTCACCCGAGAAGTCCCAGCCAAACAATAGACAATGGTTAGCGTTATTGGCAACCATAAGTAACGGTCATTAAAATATTAGTCCACTCGCGGAACAGATGAATATTTCACAGTAGCACCAACCGTCGTAAAATGAATAATATACAATAAATAACCTGGTAAACCTGTACACAAAATTCCTCTCCTATTAATACAGTGGCTTTTGAGATTCCAATTGCGATTAAGAAATTCAATATGGCGTAGCAATAAAGCTATAAAAGGCCTAGTAAGCTATAAAGGGCCTAGTAACCTTATTGTTCTAAAACATTTTTGCTAATATTGTCCAAAATTATTGAATATTTCTTAATATTATATGGATCAAAACTTTATATTTTTATTAAATTGTGAATTTTGAGTAGATTCTATTAATTTAACGACAATAACGCATTATGTGAAATATTTACAAAATTTAACTATATTTAGTTCTGTACGGTCTCTTTAAAGGCCGTTTTAAAACATTTATCGTTACTCTTACGTTGTTATATAATAGTTAACATACATTTGGAGAAATAATTTTTTTAAAAAGACCTTTCAGTGACTGTTTTGAAGAAATTTAAGAACAATAATATTACTGAGTTTGGTAGGAATAAATTAATATCATCCCAAATAAATTCCTAAAAATCTTAATGTTTGTAAGAAAATATCTTGTACAATAATATGTATAATAAAGAGTATTTACTGTCATACGTAAAAATTAGATTTTTTTAACAAAAAAAAAATACATATTACCCATTGCGTCTAATTTTTCTAGTTTATATTATAATGTCAGTATTAGTGGAAAAGAAGATATAATACTGAGAAAATAAATTTTTAAATCAATGGTCATAATAAAGATATTGAAATATCTTTATAAAAATCTTCTATACGAACATACGTGAGTATCCACGTTCAGGAAATATTAAATTATAAGAATAAACTAAGATAAACATCCGCTTTATTTGCAGTATTGTATAGAATAATACTGAATATCGCTCCGGGCTAAGCCCCACTGGTCTTTAAAGTAACGAAACTCCCATGTTAGTCTATAAAGTTGTGAAATATGACAAATGCAATTAACTGCTTTATGTAACCATTGCATATTATTTTGTTTATATATCTATTTGTTTGCATTTATAGAGAGTAAATTTCCCATGGTGAACATTTACACCGTTTTATATTTGAGCGTATTGTTGAGTACTCAATCTGTCGTATAACATGTCCTAATACAAGTCAGAATTTGACTCCGAAGACTCCCTTTGAAGCAGTTGGCAAGATGCTAGATGAGAGTTCGCTGGACGGTGCTCTTAGTCTACTGTAATGAACCAATTCCTCTAAATGTAAATGTTTTAAATGCTCTAAGCGTTTAAAAATACTATTATTTGTATAACGAAAGAAACGCATAGTTTCATTTTAATGTAGTTATTGAAATATTAGATATAAAAAGAGTATTAAATATAAAAAGCACTTTAACTAAACGTTAAAGACATATAAAACCCAACCTGATTCTCTTTTGACAGAAACAGGTTTCTCTGATAAATATTCTTAATTGGTATAGAGGCAAAACCAGCTGTGAAGCAAAAATGTTAATATAGTAAATTACAATGGACACAATTATATACTTTAAACTAATTTATTAATCGTTGGGATAAGGCAAACTCAACATTGGCAAAACTTTAAAAATTGCGTGCGAAGCCGCGGGTAACTCCTAGTTATAAATAAAGGAAATAAACATATTTGTATAATAATAGTAGTTAGAATCTGCAAAAAACATGTCATGATATTCATGAAACTATGAAATTTGATTCAGAAGACTGCAAATGAAAACACATATGTTTATACACCTTAGTATTTTTAGAATTATTATTTATTACATTCTCATAATGTATCGATACATTTTAGTTGTAACCGCAAAGATGTTTTCTGCGTCAATTAATACGTATTTAAAATTTCAAACGTTTATCTTTTATTTGTTTGCTTTCGAGCGGACAACAGAAAAAATCATATACACTTAAATTACACACTTATACAGGCCTATTTATATACCAGATATTTCACTGCACATTCCTTTACTGTTCAACATATATTATTTTGTATTTATTCGAATCGTTTAACAAATATTTTTAAATATTCTTACTTGAAGGAAGTAATAGTTTAATGACTTAAGAAGCACTTCATAGTAATGAAATGAATTCCGGATTAGTATAAAACGGAAATTTTACGTTGAATAAATCTTAAGTGGGGAGAAAATCTACCCTTAGATTGATAACTAGAGTTAAACGCCAGGAACCTGGAGTCAGCAACGGATCCGGGACGTCTTATTGAGATTACCTTCAGGCTCTAGTACGAGATTGGAATAAATAACCTCATTTCAGTCACTACAGATTGCTCCCCAGCTCAGCCTGCGATTTGGTGATTACACAAACATTTTGTAGGCTCAATGGAATACGAAATATACCAAACATATTGGTGTAAAGATTACTTTTAACTTACATTCTATATTTCTTAGTGATAAAGTTTTGACGATGTCAATTTTAGTGGACAGTTACCAAAGCTCAACCTGCATTTTGGTGATTACACAAACATTTTGTAAGCTCAAGGAATACGGAATATACCAAAAATATTGGTATACAGATTAGTTCTATCTATACATTGCATATTTTTTAGTGATAAAGAAGTGACTATGTCAGTTTTAGTGGACAGTTACCAAGGCTCAACCTGCGTTTTGGTGATTACACAAACATTTTGTAAGCTCAATTTAATACAAAGTATATAAAAAATATAGGTATACAGGTTAGTTTTAACTGTACATTCCATATTTTGTAGTGATAAAGAAGTGACTATGTCCGTTTTAGTGGTCAGTTACCACAGCTCAGCCTGCGATTTGGTGATTACAAAAACATTTTGTAGGCTCAATTTAATACAAAGTATATAAAAAAATATATGTATACAGGTTAGTTTTAACTGTACATTCCATATTTTGTAGTGATAAAGTAGTGTCGATGTCAGTTTTATTGGACAGTTACCATATTATTTTGAAATATTATTTCGTAAATTTAGAGAAGTTTTTAAAGCGTTAGATAAATAAAATTTTGTTTCCATCACACTTCATACAAGATAGATTATTAAGCCTCCATATGTTTCAAGTCATGCTCAGTTCCATGTGATACTATGTTGATATGTTTTAAATGTCATATGTATGTACTCAGCTTGTCAGCAAATCTATTAATTCTTCTTTTTTCTCGTTACTATAGTGGTTACACACTAGACGTTCAACCAAACACCATGTCTGGATATGCAACAGCATAGACCTCACTATAATCTATGTAGTAATAAACCTTGTTGTGTATGTCCATTCAGTAAGTAAATTCTACAGATGAAATCCGTCTTATGATACCACATAAGTAATTTAATTTTTCCTTTAATTTGTGTTCCACAACAGTGTTTAGATAGTCAAAGTCTATCCACCAAGTGAGAAAAAGATAATACTGTATATGTATCATACTTTTATTTCACATTTTATATTTGCTAAGGCTCAGCCAAATCCTAACATAGAATTCGATGTTGCTTATATAGAAATGAAGCAAAGAAAGACAGAGAGAAAATAAAAAATAAAAAGTCCAGCCTCTCAATTCATAACCATCGCTAACACTCAAGCATTCATGTTACATATACATAACATGAAAACGTGTTAACTAAGGATTAATGTATTGATTAAATTATTTTCAAAACGAGCTTTACGTTATTTTTAGGCAATTGCATTTAAACGAACCCCCAATTTTATTACATGTACTAAACAGTTCATCACGTAACGTAATGATACAGGAGCTGCCAGGTAGGTAGAACGTGTGTACAGTATACTACAATGAAGGACGATGTGGCACGACGGGTGGGAGTGAAAGATGTGCCTTGTCCGTGTAAGCTAACCCCCAGGTTTACGATATGTACTAAACAGTTCATCCCATAACGTGCTGATACAGGGGCTGCCAGGTAGGTAGAACGTGTGTACAGTATACTACAATGAAGGACGATGTGGCACGACGGGTGGGAGTGAAAGACGTGCCTTGTCCGTGTAAGCTAACCCCCGGTTTACAGTATCTATTAAACAGTTCATCACGTAACGTGCTGATACAGGAGCTGCCAGGTAGGTAGAACGTGTGTACAGTATACTACAATGAAGGACGATGTGGCACGACGGCTGGGAGTGAAAGACGTGCCTTGTCCGTGTAAGCTAACCCCCAGGATTACGTTATGTACTAAACAGTTCGTCACGTAACGTGCTGATACAGGAGCTGCCAGGTAGGTAGAACGTGTGTACAGTATACTACAATGAAGGACGATGTGGCACGACGGATGGGAGTGAAAGATGTGCCTTGTCCGTGTAAGCTAACCCCCAGGTTGACGATATGTACTAAACAGTTCATCACGTAACGTGCTGATACAGGAGCTGCCAGGTAGGTAGAACGTGTGTACAGTATACTACAATGAAGGACGATGTGGCACGACGGATGGGAGTGAAAGATGTGCCTTGTCCGTGTAAGCTAACCCCCAGGTTTACGATATGTACTAAACAGTTCATCCCATAACGTGCTGATACAGGGGCTGCCAGGTAGGTAGAATGTGTGTACAGTATACTACAATGAAGGACGATGTGGCACGACGGATGGGAGTGAAAGATGTGCCTTGTCCGTGTAAGCTAACCCCCAGGTTTACGATATGTACTAAACAGTTCATCCCATAACGTGCTGATACAGGGGCTGCCAGGTAGGTAGAATGTGTGTACAGTATACTACAATGAAGGACGATGTGGCACGACGGATGGGAGTGAAAGATGTGCCTTGTCCGTGTAAGCTAACCCCCAGGTTTACAGTATCTATTAAACAGTTCATCACGTAACGTGCTGATACAGGAGCTGCCAGGTAGGTAGACAGTATGTACATTATACTACAATGAAGGACGATGTGGCACGACGGATGGGAGTGAAAGATGTGCCTTGTCCGTGTAAGCTAACCCCCAGGTTTACAGTATCTATTAAACAGTTCATCACGTAACGTGCTGATACAGGAGCTGCCAGGTAGGTAGACAGTATGTACATTATACTACAATGAAGGACGATGTGGCACGACGGATGGGAGTGAAAGATGTGCCTTGTCCGTGTAAGTTAACCCCCAGGTTTACAGTATCTATTAAACAGTTCATCACGTAACGTGCTGATACAGGAGCTGCCAGGTAGGTAGACAGTATGTACATTATACTACAATGAAGGACGATGTGGCACGACGGATGGGAGTGAAAGATGTGCCTTGTCCGTGTAAGCTAACGCCCAGGTTTACAGTATCTATTAAACAGTTCATCACGTAACGTGCTGATACAGGAGCTGCCAGGTAGGTAGACAGTATGTACAGTATACAACAATGAAGGACGATGGGCACGACGGATGGGAGTGAAAGATGTGCCTTGTCCGTGTAAGCTAACCCCCAGGTTTACGATATGTACTAAACAGTTCGTCACGTCACGTGTTGATACAGGAGCTGCCAGGTAGGTAGAACGTGTGTACAGTATACTACAATGAAGGACGATGTGGCACGACGGATGGGAGTGAAAGATGTGCCTTGTCCGTGTAAGCTAACCCCCATGTTTACGATATGTACTAAACAGTTCGTCACGTAACATGCTGATACAGGAGCTGCCAGGTAGGTAGAACGTGTGTACAGTATACTACAATGAAGGATGATGTGGCACGCCGGCGGGGAGTGAAAGATGTGCCTTATCCGTGTAAGCTAACCCCCAGGTTTACGATATGTACTAAACAGTTCGTCACGTCACGTGCTGATACAGGAGCTGCCAGGTAGGTAGAACGTGTGTACAGTATACTACAATGAAGGATGATGTGGCACGCCGGCGGGGAGTGAAAGATGTGCCTTATCCGTGTAAGCTAACCCCCAGGTTTACGATATGTACTAAACAGTTCATCACGTCACGTGCTGATACAGGAGCTGCCAGGTAGGTAGAACGTGTACAGTATACTACAATGAAGGACGATGTGGCATGACGGGTGGGAGTGAAAGATGTGCCTTGTCCGTGTAAGCTAACCCCCAGGTTTACGATATGTACTAAACAGTTCATCCCATAACGTGCTGATACAGGAGCTGTCAGGTAGGTAGAACGTGTGTACAGTATACTACAATGAAGGACGATGTGGCACGACGGGTGGGAGTGAAAGACGTGCCTTGTCCGTGTAAGCTAACGACGGGACGGCAAGCCTTGGTACTGTGTCACCCTTCCGTTTACACTTCATAAACATTTCACCACCCTCTGCACAATCTGTTCCACCCTTCCTTTCCTGACTCCGTTTATTTAGCCAATTTACCACCACTTTCAGGATGGCTTGTCTTGTTTCCTCTTCACGAAATACTGACGATTCCTTAAAAATCGTCTAGTGCTAGTTACCCGGAGTTAGTTATGTAAGTATTTTATGTCAATCGCACACCTATAGTTATATATAATACATATGTATTGTTAAAGGTTATTATATATTGCCTTAGCGTATATATTTTGTCTGGCTGTCACCCGCATGATATCACGAAAAAAAACTAACTTGAATGTTTGCCTGTTGCTGAATTTCTACACACTGAGTTTGACGATGCTGTATGTTACTAGATTGTGCCGGTCGTTAACGATCACCTTTAAATTGGTAACCATGATTTCAACGAGAAAATAAGTAGAAACAAATTATAAATAAACTTAGTTCAATCATGATATATTTTTTAATGCTGTATTAAAAACATGTAGCCTATCCATCCCAGCATATACAGTATCAGAGTTTTGTCACTTAGTGAGTAGCCTTTTATTATTTAAGCACTGCTGTGAAACACAAATTAATATACAAAATTGTGAATTTATCATGTGGCAAAATAACGTAAGAAAGATTGCATCTGTAGATTTTTCATATTGAATGAAGATACAACAAGTTAAATCCAAGACGTATTACTACCTAGGTTAAAATTAGTTCTATGCTGGTGAATATCCAAACATGACGTTTGGTTGAACGTCTTCGATCGACGCCGATCGATTATTAGCCTAACATTTATCTCTTGTTTTTCGGGCAGAGGTAAAAATTTCTTTTTGTATATTTGACTGTTCTTTATCTGTCAGAAGGACATCTCTAAAGTTAAACTAGGTATAGACTTGACATTGTGCGTGGAAACCCAGCAAAGTCTGTTACGTACAAGTGGTACGTATATTATATATATATATATATATATATATATATATATATATATATATATATATATATATTATATATATATATATATATATTATATTATATTTTACAACATAAATTCAGTTGCTATGTTTAGGCAGGTAATCTGAGACACAACCCTAAACACGCATGTGAATAACTGAACACACATGTGAATAACTGAACACACATGTGAATAACTGAACACACATGTGAATACCTGAACACACATGTGAATAACTGAACACACATGTGAATAACTGAACACACATGTGAATACCTGAACACACATGTGAATAACTGAACACACATGTGAATAACTGAACACGCATGTGAATAACTGAACACACATGTGAATACCTGAACACACATGTGAATAACTGAACACACATGTGAATAACTGAACACACATGTGAATAACTGAACACACATGTGAATAACTGAACACACATGTGAATAACTGAACACACATGTGAATAACTGAACACACATGTGAATACCTGAACACACATGTGAATAACTGAACACACATGTGAATAACTGAACACACATGTGAATAACTGAACACACATGTGAATAACTGAACACACATGTGAATACCTGAACACACATGTGAATAACTGAACACACATGTGTTCATTCTACTGAGACATATATTTTGAGAGTAATCCGTATTGCATGCATTTTTATAATAGGTCATAATGGTGTAAGATATTAACTATTTTCTTTAATTGGATACGTTTCGACATGTTTATATTTCTTTATTTATTTAAATGAATTAGTTAGAGTTATTAAAAATAATAATACATGGCTGTTTTTATATAATAAGTAATCCAATGCATAATTTCAAATTCTGTATATACAAAAAATGTAATGTTAGACAAATGTTCCAGCGGAAACGGATAAATAGAACACGTAGTAGTTCCATGAAGCTAATTAAACAATAAATTAATTGTCAAAAAAAGATTATTAATTTTAAAATAGTTTATCTATAGCATGATTCTACTATCCCTATTTCAAGCCCCCTTTATTCACTATTTATTATTTAACAAAATAAATTAATTAATGTTTCAAACCAGATATGAAATTGATAAAACGTGACAATGCTTATTTCAATAAGCATGATACAGTACTTATACAGATTACAATATCAAGAGTATGTTTAAAAGAGTTTAGATGACAAAAATTTCTTGAAAACAGTTTTTAAACAATGTACAACAAGGTACGCAACTCTTTAAATTGCATAGTGAGTTTGCGTAATGATCACACAAATTTTACAATTATTTGTACTAAGAAAAAAGATTTTCACGTGTAAATTTTATAGTTAGTACTGCTTATATAAAAATACAAAACAATAAAACAGAAGATTTCCAATTAAAAATGTTATTACAAAGCGGTAGTGCTTTAATGACCAGGCCAGCACGGATTAGTTTAAAGGAGATGAAACAACCTTTTATAAATCTGAGCACCGACTACTGCCGTGATCCTAGTGAACTTGGTGAGTTACCAAATTCAAGAATTATAACAATGAAATACTAACATAAACCAAAGACTACCAATGCAACCAACGTAACCAGAAATGAATGAACAATAAATTATGAAACTATATTTCATTCCTTCACGATGACGCCTGAAGTCAATGTACGTCTATAAATTGCTAATAGTGTCTAGAAAACTTTCTCAGTAATTTAATACCAAAGAAAATTCTTACAGTACACGCATGGAAAGAGTCGACCTATAAATAAGTTTGATTGACCGTCACATATAACATAATCTCTTAAGTAACTAAGGTAAGAATTAGCAAGCCAAAGGATTATCCTTCAATTAATGGAATGTCTCCAATCTCGTATGGGTATTATTTGATTATGACCATAATTCTATAGTAAAACCATTCTGCTATAAACTCAAAGTATACTCATCTTACTCTTACTCAGTACGGAACATATGTGAAAAAACTAAAAGTAACTACATTTACTAACTAATTATTATTATACTACAGCCAATTACTGAATTTAAAACAGTGTCAGTGTTACTTAGCATTGTAGTTACTATAATGTAAGAAATATTGGTAATTGTCAGGTTGATTTTATACTGTCTCAATAATTACAAGCTGTAAGTAAATGAATAATAATACCAACGAGACGTACTAACTTGTATTGATAAAAATCTCAATGGTTCAATTTGAAGATGCAAGATTTATATACGTTGAAGTAGGTCACTTCAGTAGCCCTAACTTTACAAAACAGTTTTCTAATTTCTGCGGGAACTTAAAGTGGGTGGTACTAATACCGCCCAAAAGTCCAAAAGTATATATGTCAATGTCTCGCGATCTGCAGTAAATTTACCTTATTCATAGTTGAATTACGAAATAATGATAACCCAAAAATCATCTGGAAATCAAATTCTGACATTGGACCCTAATTAATAAGTCTAAACACTAATTAATGTTGAATCCTACGAAATTTCTTGAACTAAATTTATTTAAAATTGAGAAAATTTGTATAAATATTTTGTATACATTAAAATTCAGCAACGTTCCTTTCTTGTTAGCTGATGTTGTATATGAAACACACGGTTAAAGCAAAACAGATGAAAGTGTTCTAATTTTATATACATAGACTTCTGATAATCTGTGCATGTACTTCGTTAATAAGTATATTTCTAACATATTTTATGTTACAAAAACATTCAATATTTATAAATTTATGTCCATACCCTTAATTATTTACGAAAAAAACTATCGCACACCAAGTTATAAACACCATTATATTTTTCAAATAACTAAATCTACTATAAATACAATAACTTACATCAAGTTTACAGTTCAAATTGCAGAATTCATTGATAATACATACCTGAAAAAAACGAAATCACAATATTACAATAGGGGAAATTCAAAGGACACATTCTATAACAGAAGGAATCATTAATGTTATTTATTAAAATAGAAATAAAATTCTTAAAAAGTTATACTATAACTAAGCCAATTGAGGTCTATTATTACATAGATTAGAGCTGGTTAGACCTGGCTAATTTCAAATTATATTTCTTCTTAATATTAAAGTGTTCTGTTTCATGAGATATCAGATATCTTTATGAGAGCTATTTATTTAAAACTTTTAAAATAAGGAACATTTTATGTTTTGATTCCCCGAAACCAGATGATCCGATAAACTGGTTTAAAATAATGGGTTAAATTATAGAGGGAAACGAAATAATAGTTAGCATCAGTAATCATAGTCTTATTTTATGATAAGCTAATTATTTTTAATGCACAGGAAACAGGAATTGTCAGTTTATACAAGTGCGGGTGTTATTGGTTGAATTAAAAATTTTCGAAAGTATCTGTTATTTAATACGATGCACAAAACAAAGCATGTTGTCATGCATGTTAAATTACCATTTTAATTTTATAACATTTAGTTACATCCATTAATTGATCTCATTTAATTAATCAATGAAAAATTATTGCCGATGACTTTTAATTCATGTTATTGGATGTGTATTATTTGAAAATAATTTAATCTCACTAACGATTTACTAATGTTTAATATTTATTTCTTCATCAATGAATGCATTAGTAGTTTACATTTTTACTGAGAAAATCGATAAAACACTTTTAGCGTAACGATCATATTACAATTTGGATTACGAAATAATACAGCGACGTTTTAAAAGAGTTCATCAGCGTGCAAAGTGATAAGGCAACATTTTCATCGCCGCAAATTGAATTCACCCCCACGGGACAGCCATTATCCACTGCTTATAAATTGCTCGGGGATTAACTGTGTGCCAGGTACGTTGATGAAATGGGCGGTTACATTTTTACATAAAATATATGATCTCAAATTCTGATGTACATTTACACAATTAATAATACCTAAAAGCTATTTTCATTTCAAATTTTAATATATTAAAAAAAAACATGAAATTAAAAAATAAGGTTGTATTTTAAACCCACTTATTTTACCGTGCAGTTTACAATGAACTAGAGTTACCGAACAGATGGTTACGAGAGAAAAGATTTAGTAATATTTGTAGTTTATGTTTTACTAGAACATCATAATGTTAGGATAAGCATGCCATATAATGAGAAACGAAACCTATTACCAAACATTTCAAACTAAATGGATTCAGGTAACCTAAATGTGCAATAGTAATTTCCAAGTAGTTTAAACAATATTTATAGATTCAAAAATATTCGTAATATTGCAATGTCAGCAGTGACATTTGTAAGTTAAATGGAAGTATTTTGTTTCATATTATAAATAGTTAGCTAAGCATAGTCGAATAATAGATTTTTAAAACTTCCGTTATATATAAAACAATATATGCCTGACAGATACGAGGTCAATCGGTTATTATGAACTTTTATGCACCGAACAGGTTACAAAATTTAAGGTCAGGTCATTCATTTTAATTAATTAAAGCTACAGTTGCCAATAGGTTAGCAATACGGAAACCCAAATATATCCATCAAATAACTGTGCCAAAACACCCGTGTCAAGACAAAAACGTAATGTAATGAATAAATTAGGTAATTAAAGGTCACACCAACACATGTATAATTAAGGTATGGAATTTAAAAAATTAATTGAATTACTTGTGCCTAATGATGTTCCACTTTAGCCAGATATTTCTTTTAGGCTTCACTGGAGCCAAATATAGCTTTTAGGCTTAAAAGTATATGTAAACAGGCTCTTTTGAACGAATAAGATTTATATAGTTGCCTATACTGTGCAAATTAACAACCTAAGAGATATAACAAACTGTATAACTTAGCATAATACCTTATGGCATCAAAATACTATCACGGTCTCTGTAAACTGTTGTGATTTGTATTCCGTCATATTACAAAAATTGAAATGATTTCAGCAATAGTAAACGTCATCGTGGTAAACCTCATCAAACCGTGTTATGTTTTCCAACGCTTGCTATTCTTGCAGCGGCAATAGAAATATGTGTGCAGCTTTACATCAAGCGTTCTCTGCATTCTATTACTATCGTACAGGATACTTATACTGCTTTATCACACTCAGTATAACAAGTGTTGGTGTTATCATGTAGCTAGATATGTTATGGTTAGGCCTACATATAATCAAATGTGATATCATGTTTTAACTTAAAATTCACAACGTAATAAGCAAGTACATAATATTATTATTATAAATAATAATACTATGCATGATAAGTGCACTCTAAAAAGCTTACGAATAATGCAGTATCAACGAATTTCATGTTGCACCTATGCTATAGAATCGGGCCATCTATAGTTTTTGCAAAAATTGGTTTTTACAGCTCCACCTTCACCAAGAACTAAAGAGGAAGCTGACTACTCTCGAAAATCTTCGACTTGCTTCGTTTTCAAACCGCTTAGTGTGCCAATTATTAATACAAAAACAAAACAATGCGTACTGGTGTTCTGTAGCAAATCGAACTGTCTACTATTATTGGGAGAGGGGGTTGGGGATTACATAGGATATTGTCAAAATTGGTTTATTAGATAAACGTCTGCACAGTATTCACTAGAAGATTGAATATTTAATATGTATTTTGTGTCTTCACAAAATAGTTTCAACCATATCCTCTCCCTCCACAACGCAAGCACCCATAAACAAGGATAACATACCATAAATATATAAGTTCTTGTTTGTACAGAAGGAATACTGACTGGGCTGAGAGCAGGCGAGTAGGAGCGGCATTAGAGAGAGGAAGTCATTAGGTGACGGTCTGCGAGACTGTGAGGCCAGGCCGGCCAGTCGACCACCCGCCCCATTACAAAGCCAAATCATGCGGCGCGGTCGATGTCGCCCGACCTCGTACAACTTTGACAAGCGGCAATACCAGCACCCCTCTCCCCCCCTCCACCGTGACCAGCCAACAGTCAACCCGTTCATTTGAATAACCAGACGCCAACAGGGACTTTAGCTGTATTAAAATTCTTATATACTTCAATATTCGTAACACGTTTATCTTGAGGAAAGTATTTCATATAACTTCAAATTAGCACGATACCAGAAGTTAAATCGTACCTTTAGAATAGATTATCATAAATTTCTATAACGTTAAATGTAATAATTAATGTTAGCTGCAGGGTTAGTATCTCACTTATAAAAAGATTTCCAGAAACAATTGTTTCATATGGCTATGAAAAAACACTATTAGCAGCATGTAGAATGTGTTATTGCATTTGTCGGCTTTTTCCTTATTAAGAGGTTAATGCACAAATTTATAAATGACAGATATAAAATGATTTATTATGTACTTGATATAATAAATTTGGATTTTATTTAAATAAATAATACGACCTGTAACAAAAGTTATGAGTGCAATAGCTATTTACCCTCTTTAAGTATAGCGATACTGATAATTACTTATCAAAGTAAAATTTTTGTCTCACTGGGGTAATGCAAATTACCCTCCACTAAAATTTAATCAAAATATGTTTTCCACGAGAAAAACATATAATTGAGATTAATTAATGAGATTAACCAAGAACGATGTTGTATTACGCTTTAAAACGAGTTAAAATATATGAGACACACATTTAAACAATGTAGGGTAAATTGAACTTTGTTTAATGCAAAAGTTTTTATCTTACATACCTACTAGTAATTAAAAATATATTATATTTGACTACTACCAATCATTATTTATGATGTGATCAAATTTAAAATAACTAAAATGCACAAGAAAAAACACTCATATAACACAACAACAACATACATTAATACACAATGTATGTTTTTTTTGTTAATACATTGTTGTATTATACACAATGCTCGTTAAATATATCAACAAATTTAGAGCATTTATAAAGTTATTCTTAAATAATATTTAAGTATATATTATATACATATTGATTAGTTAAATTACATAACTACACCGCATTTTTAATAATATTGGGCAAATTTGATGCACGAACATTACGGAACGCACGTGTTATGTTATCTTAAATACTTTCTAGACATTGAATGGATATCCGCGAAATTATTGCTGTTATCAGTATAATGAGAATGCCCCTCGTGTCTACCGCCAGATTGGTCTTTAGCGCCAGTAACATTCAGTAAGACACGCGCGATGTAGCTCTAGTAGGTTGTACATAAATCAAGTTTTGAAAATTCCCAAAACAAATAGAAGACAGATATAAACAACTCAATTTTATCAAAAGCGCTTTTTCAATAACTATAAATATATGTAGGATGGATACTCTACTCATTTTTAGAACCTTGTATTACAAACACAGACCAGTTGGAGGATTTACCACAAGTCACCCTCTCAGCAGTGTGGTGGCGGAGTGGTGTAACGTAAACATCTCACTCTCCCCATCAAACAATCCCTTCTACCCTTTGTTTATTTCGAACCGTTTTTGCTCACATTGAACCCGAATAAAAATAATATACATTTCGCTTGACATGAATGGGTACAAATGTTCTGGTAGCTTCTCTCACCTTATATTATGAAATTATCAAGAATGTTCCAGTCTCTTTTGGTAACATCACCTACTTTAAATTATTGTTGTAATGAAGCACAAAGGGTTTTAGTAAAGGAGCCGTTAACCAACATTCAAATTAAATGTCTTGGTGTAGATGTAGCAACAAACTAAACAAACTAGTTCCAAACTACTCTATATAAAATGGGCACCTATTTTTTCAGAAAGGAATATTTAGTTCAACTTGTACTGTTGTTGTATGCTGTCCACGTAGAGATCACTAAGGTTCAAAAATAATAATTTATACATGATGTTTAAAATTTGTATTATTCGTGATAAGGTTACTGTTAAAAAAAGATTAATCTCAAAAAGTTGTTTATAGGGGCATGAAAAATATGTTTAACAACGTTTAAAGTTTGAATGTAGTCATGGAATCTGGAGTCATGTTTGCCTGAAGAGATCCAAAAAAAGTCGGTGACAAAGAAGATCAAAAAGAAACTTCGACATCAGAGACATGTATAAATAGTTACAGTAGCAGTCTCATTGCTTCATAAGGTGCACTACAATGTTTCTGACACGATCTGTAAGCTCGGTGGAGCAAACGTGTTTTTATATATAACTACTCGTAAGTCTCAGACACCGTCAGATACCAGACGCTGCGATAAATGGATGGTGAACTGGAGCCAAATTCAACATTCAAATTGAATAAACCATTACTACCAATGCAACGTTTAAGTGTTGAGAGCCGTTTTAAAAGTATTAATGAAATAAAGAGAGCTGTAAAATTACATGCATTCAACTTGACACGTCCCATAAGTCAGAATGAAGATAGCATTTTAATTCAGTTTCTGGAGATCTTTTAATCAGGATGTAACCAGATAAATCATATAGTTAACATGTTTTAATAAATTAGTGTAAACTCAAAATTCAATCAAAGGTTTTGAGCAATGTTACTTAGGATATTTTAAAATCTTTATCAATATAAAAGAAACAGTAAAGAGGTGGATTTTTAACAGCAGGTGCATGAAATTGTACAGCAGCGTATTCAATAAGACAAAACGTTGTATTTATACTATAATATTGATTATTTGGATCACTTAAAAGTTATTTCCTCATATACAGGCAGATACGAATTTTCATAGATATCAGCTAAATTATTCCGTTTATGATCATGGTATGATCAGTATGATGGCTTGAACCCTGAATTAAAATATTCTAACAATTAAAATTATCAATAGGTCTAAATTTCATGAACTATAGTTTAGTTTTGAGTTATTAGTAAATTATTCTGCTTATTTAAATTATATGTACTAGAATATTCTCAAATGTACGTCGTTTTGGAAGATTAAAACATATTTTTAATCATTTCTACCAGAAATATATCGGTAACGAACTCGAATTTTGTATACAAAAATAACTTAAATTAGTGCTAAGGGGATCCTGATAAATTAGAGTTACCATTATTTTTAAATTTCTAATAAAAAAAAATTGTATTTAACAAGGTTATTTTATTTTAATGGAAAATACATTTTTCATACTTTCACATTTAATTTATTTAAAAAGCGCTTTTTAAATAAATTAAATGTGGAAGTATGAAAAATGTCCTTTCCATTAAAACCTACTCACTTCCAACAAGAATACAATGCAGAAAAGGTTTAGATGTAACAAGAAGCATAGCACAGTATGAGTACAATATTTCCTTTTCAGAAAGACTTAAAACTAATTTTATCTTTTGTAAAAGTGAACAATATTACATTCCTAGTCAATAAAATCCATAAAGTAAATATTTATCGAAATACATAAAAAACGTTGCTAGTCTTTTTCATGTATAAATAAATGGCGAAATGTGGTTACTGTGGTGTTACCGTATCATATCCCTTTTATTCAGTAACCAACGGAAACTGGCGTTGTGAAACATGCATGAAAGAACAGAGGTGTCCGTAATGGATAGCGTTACACTGCATTAGTTGACACAGCATGCCAGAGTGGAACATGATGCTTTGTTACTTGCTATTAGTGGTTATTAAGCAAAGTTAATGCAGCATGAATTTTAATTTATTTACAATACATGTCTAAGATAAAATAAAATAAATGAATACATAGCTTTTTAAGTATTGTGAATATACAAATTCATAAATTTGCCACAACGAAATTTATTTATACAACAATGCATTTTATCATTTACGAAATGGTTTTTTGCAAAAAGTTTGCAAACATAATAGTTTTAAACACAATAATAAAATAAAATAAATCTGAACTACTCATATAAGGAAGGAATACGCCACACTACGTGTTGCGCAAGAGTCTTAGCTCAGGTAGTATGCATATTTCATAACTCTATTTCATTAATAGTTAAATTTTTTACTTAAAAAATTGTACACGTCAAAATGTTGTATGATTGTACTCATTGTGTTTATACATGTAAATGTATTTATTCTTCTATTATCTCGTTTCCACCATGGTTACACATAAGACAAATGTAAAATTCGAAGCTTCATAAAACATTTCAAGTCTGTCAGTTTGTTTTGTTTTCGAGATATTGTGCGGTCAGACAAGCAATTAGGCAAATTAACAAAAATGAAATTTTTCCAGCCATAGTGATAGCTTTCACTAATGCTTCACCAATAAGCATCCTTTCTACACATCATTGCATCACCCATCACGCTTACATAAATTCATAGATTAAAACACTAAAGAAATCCCGGGAATAAACGAGGACAGCAAGCGGGTTGCCCGTGCCATACACAACCTTTCAGGGATATAACACTGTCGCAAAGAATAAAGATAGTAGTATGTAATTAACTTCCTTTGAAAATTTCGCTGGAAGTTGCCATCAGCACAGAAATAATATGTTCTCAAATATACCTACTTTTTTATAAATCATAATAGGGTTATATTATGTTACAACATAAATTTTGTAAATAAGTAACTACAGACTTCAACTGAATTCCCTCCTATTTGGTCTAAAATAAATCAATTAATTAATGCAAGACACATTTTTTTACTGATCCATACACTTAATTTATGTATTTTATACACATGTACACCGTTTAAAATATAAAAACAAGCGATAACTTTCCTAGTGTTGTTGGAGTTTTGTAAGCACATTTATTTTAATCAATTTTCAAATTACTTTAAAAAATTGTCTGCTCCACTTTCACCTCAAATTAGGAGAGAACACGTCAAATATGCAATTGTATTGCCATTATTGATGGAGACAGAGAGACAAGCAAGGGCAGATTTACAACCGCAGCAGTTGAGATTAACCGTTTGTCATAGAGAACAATTATGTGGTACAGTGGCATGCAACTGCTCAATATCTCAACAATGAAGAGTGCTACTCTCATTTCTTCCACAATTCATGAACATTCCATGTTGTTATTCCAAGAGCAGTGTTGTCATTGTGGCTTTCATGTGTAATTTACAATAAGGTAATATTGTAGATACATACAAAATTATTAATTTTTTAGTATGGTATTTTTTCAGAACTTTTTAATTGGTTAAGTTATTAGATTTCTCCAAAGATTCGATATAAAATTTAAAATATATAATCTAAAATAGTTTTATACAACTTTAAACCTATTTTATTAATTAATTCTGATGATAACAAAAAGTTACTAGATCCATAAAAACAGTTTAATTGTTATTTTTAGCCAAATGGAATAAATTTAAAAAGTTTGAATGTTGTAGTTTTGTATCTTATACAGTGATAATTTTTTAAGAGTTATATTTCTTTTATTACATAATATAGAAAAAACTGAGAAATATTTGAAGTTTCAAGGTTATTTACAACAAAGCATATATGTATTTTAAAGGCAATATAACAATTTATTTGTTCTTATTTATCACTCCTACCTAACAATAACTTTACCAATTGCGTACTAAACTATCCATCCTCTTTCTTAACTTGATACATACAACCCATCCTACCGAAGGAAAATATACTGGTCTTGAGAAAAATTAACAATAATTTTTCCAAGCTAACTAATGAAATGTTAAATAAGCTGCAACCTAGGTTTATTGTAACCTAGTGTGTAATTATGTTTCAGGTTAGTTATGTAGCTGAAGAAGAGATGAGATTGCAGATCTAGAAACGTAGTGTTTACTAATTTTTTGTTTCACTGAACGATGGAAAATGTGCGGAAATATCCTGTTTCCTTTACAATCCTTCCATCGTCAAAAATAAACTTCAAACAAAGAATAAATGAGAAATTATAATGTGACAGGATAAATTGGAAAGATGACTTTAAATTTTGTATTTCTACATATACAATAATGAGTTAATTAATGACATTTCAAACTATGGAATTTGGCTGGGCATCACTCAGTAATTCGACATGATTCCTGTCTGAGAGTTTTTAAACTTTCTTCCTGTCAGACGTTTGCATGACTGTCAGCAGGACACTTCGAAAATTATTTAAGGTAGCCTATAAAATTGAAATCATTCTTGCATGCGAACTCAGCAAAACGTGATGTGGCAATAGAGCGTTAGTTTAGTACTAACGTTTGGCACCTTTGTTGTTGTGGTAGGCGTTCAATTTGTGAAAATATGAGTTTTTTTCATTGAGTTTCAAGATTAGAAATTGCTTGTTTATATCTTTATATTAGTCAAGATAGGGCTGAATAATGAAAGTAACAAATCCTCATGTCATTTACAAAGACATTTACAAATATATTTATAATAGGATTTTTATAACCAAATTTTCCACTCTTTCTTAGGGTCACGAGTATACGATTTCTTGATATGAGCAATTTCGTTAAAGTTTTTAAATCAAGTTTGTATTAAAAAATTATATCGTATAGGAAACGACGAATTTTCGAATATTATTCCCTATTACTTTTTACATTCTGGTTTGAGTATGGTGAATTGGAATAATAAATGTAAACTCAATTGTCCCAAATAATATCGATAATCATCAAGTATATATGGAGCCCAAAGTAGCATGCAGTGCTGATGGCATCAAATTTAACACTTGTACTTCCAGCTTCCAGGCTCCCTTTTCTCTAGATATATTCCTATCGTATCAGACCGGAATTGGTCTTTACAGTTTGTGAGTTATTGTAGATTGTAGTTACAGAATGGTAGATTGTCGCTCTTGCCATATTATTACAGCATTAAAATAAATACCAATAATTAAATAAATTAAATCTTTACCAACGATGTTATTGACATTTGTTTATTTGAATATAAAACAAAACTAATCTTAAAATAGGGATTATTCGTCCATATACAAATATTTTATTTAAACTTTAATACATATTAGGAACGTAAAGCGATCGCTTTAGCTATCCTGCGTAGCAATATACTTGAATAAATAAACTTATATATTGACGCATTTCCGTAACGTATATCTTATGCAAACATATGCGTTGTTGTTTTGTGTAGTTCCTCTAGGGTTATCCTTTGAGAATATGCAGATTGCCAAAAAACGGAATTTCTGTTGTTTAAAAACTACGTGAAATTTGGTGGGAGACTTCCAGTCGCTATTTGTTTACAAAGTATTTATCGGTTTTCACGTTCACAAATAGCAGAACCTTCGATAACATTTCCAATAACCACAAAACAAGAAATAAAAGGTGCCTTGTACGAAATACAACAATAATCTCCTTAAAACAGATGTTTAGATAAATTAGACATTTTTAGATTTGTCCTGAAATCTGTCGCGTTCTTCCTGTTCACGCCAAACTATTCAAAAATCTAAGATTAAAATTATAGATTTCATTAGAATTGAAAAGCATTTTTACGATTGGTTTTAGTTATTATTTGCTTTACGTTATTGTGTAATCTTTACTGTAAATCTTGATTTGACTTTTTTCTACATTACATTGTTGTCTGTCAAGAATAAAGATTGATTGATTGAGATCCGAACCGACGATGAATGGTAGTTATTAGCTACGTAGATGATCTGACAAGTTAGTTTAGTCTTTGACTTATCACTGTTAATAAAACAAAGTGTACTGTAGTATAAGTCCTGTCTATAACAAGCATAAATATGTGGTTTAAAAACGCATAAAAAATCATTTCCACCTTTTGCTAAAGCATTTTTCGTAGGATCCATAAAACTTGAAAGTTTGTTTCATTGAAAGTTTTTTATTGAATGGTAGTTGAAGTAAGAGTATTAAGTAATTTAAAAACGTGTAATAATATCATTATTATAATCAAACAATACCAATTATAAAACGTAATATTTGTTTAAACTTAATTAAATATAAATTAAAGAAGCTATCTACATGTCTATCTATATATAAAAGCCTACTTCTAGAATATTTAACATTAAAAACTGTATTCAAACTCAATAAAGAGTAAATAAATACGAACGCTCAAGAAAGAGGACGATTTGCGTACTCAAGCAAAAATATGAGTAGAAAGGACAGTTCCGAGTAAAACTTACTGATGTGGAAAATTCAAAAGAAAAGCGCAAGGGACGACTTTGGACGGGGGGGGGAGGAAATGATTAGGTTCGACATGCCTGCTCCTCTGCTTTTTCTTTTCCAAGTTCACCAGCAAATCAAGGCGACGTGAAATGGCACTTCGTTTTGAAATGAAGCTCTGGCCAATTTATTATAACGGTTTCCTTTTTAGAGTTGATTGTTGTTTTCTCATTCACGTTACTATACTTTAAAGTCTGAATTTTAAATTTGAACATTTTATTAAGTTATTTTAAGTTCTGTTTATATTTTAAATGGTTGCAATTATATATATATATATATATATATATATATATATATATATATATATAAATCGAAAAACAATACTGAGAACAACGTTGTTGATAACAAGACTAACTATGATCATAAGGCAATATTGTAATTTACTACACATAATTAACTCTATTCTTAATAATAATTTTAATGTAAACAGTAGAGTATATTTTGAACTCAAATAAATACTTCCTACCATATCCATTCTACTAGTATATAATGAAAACGGAAATTTATTTCTACAATCTGAAATATTATGCTCAGTGGTGATATACCAGAATGTTTTTGCCCTGCAATAGTGACCTCAGATTTTCTTAGGAATTGGCAAAAGATAATACAAAATAATATCTCTTATAAAGCCTTTGTTCTGTATGTATTTGAATTAACCTAGTGTACATATTATTATTGCAAAATAAATGATTATTGAAAATAATATTATTGATAGAACAAGGGAAAATGTAAACCACAAAATGAGTGAACTAAATCCGGGAAATACAAGGTTACAAGGGTAACACAGAAATCTCTGAGGTACTCCAGAGAATTGACTTAAAGGGAAAGAAATGTTATTATGATTTCCCCTATGGTACACCAGAGAAGATACTCGTAACAAAAGAGGAAACATAAATCCAGATCAAGGGTAACTTTAATCTTTAACGTAAGGCCTGGCCTAATCTGCTGAGTACGATATTCAGTTTTGAGGCATGCTTGTAAACCCTCGTACAGGACTAAAGCTTCTTTGACCTGAAATATACCTGCGGTGGTATCGTTAATAACATTACCTTCTCCTTTAGTCCCATAGGAAATTCAGATTTAATATGAGCCGTAGACGAAATGACTTGATATTGTTAAATAACATATTTAATTTAAGTGTTACACTTTAAGCTTCTTTTACTGTTACAATATTTTAGTGCATCATGTTGTTATTACTAACTAAATCATTAATCATTATGAACGAAAACAATATTAATAGCATTAACAGACCTGCATGATACATTATGTAGTACTTTAAACCTAGAGGTATTAAGAGTGCAAAAATATGTAATTAAAATTATGAAATATTTAAATAGACTTATATTTACACAATGGATTATACAATAGGTAAAACGCAGCAGAATCAAGAATTAAGCAATATAATATACAAAGAAAATCACTGCATGCATCACCTACTTAATATATGTAGTCGGCAAAGTAAATACATAGTTGTGGTTCAAAAACTCCTCCTTCTAACTTGAATTACATTTGAATTTTCTCATGCACACGAAGCTTTCTGATCTAGTCAGTGCTAAAATGAGTAGCACGAAGGTCCAGTATCACAGAAAGAGTAACATCGTTCCATTCTTAGTGTGTAGGTACGATGTAGAATGTAAATCACGATATATGTCCACAACAAAACTGTCTTTTTCATAATTATCAACATATTTTATGGGGAAAATGTTTTTATATACTATGTTACGTAGATGTTTCAGAAATACTCAGATTGCTACCTTTCTTATACTAGCAGTTTTTACCAGTTATTGTCTTCGACATTTAGATTTGTTAATTATTCGGTAAACATAAATGGTAACATACCTACATAACCTGACCTTAGAAAAACAAGTGCTGACTCTTTATTCTTCAGTAATGTCAAAATAAGTATTTACATATATTAATATTGACAGTATTTAGAAAGTTCTTATTTGTACAGTTTTGAACCCTATACATTATAAACAGCATATTACTGCTGTTTCCATTAAAACCAGTGATGTTTACACAGGACGTGTTTATAAGAATGAGAGGCCTATATGTGTGATCAAAATACTCTATTGTCATTATAACTATTACATTTTTATTGTAAATATAAACCATATATAAAATAAATCATTATTATTTAAAATAGCAAATACATTAGGATCCATTAGGTTAACTCTATTTCGTGAGGAGAGACTGATTAAAATGAACTTTTCCAATCTTTCGAGTAAAGGGCGTCGCTAACACTTAACAAACATTATTTTAGGAAACATAATGGGCACTCATTAAAGCCTGTTTTCTTTGTCTACCCGAATTAGTCCTTTTGGTAACGCTCAGCGATTGGTGTATAAGGATAACATAAACATCCCTCCTTGGCGAGTTTGAGGCTGAGTATAAATATTTCATAAGAGAATCCAGTACAGTTCCAGAAGCAGGGCCGGCCAGTCTGTCACGCTTATCCTTACACTGTAAACATGGCACCCTCCCCACGGCCTGCCCTGCCCTATGTTTATTTCAAACCACTTTGTCTACAGCGCTCAGATTCTTTACAGTGTTTACTCTGGACGGGACGCCTTTCAACAGATACTTCCCATATTTCGTTCGGGAATTGCCCACCATTTCGTAACCGATTTATTGCAAAATTGAAGAAAAATTGCTGTAAATTCACCATTTTTGTAATATAACGTTTAGTTTGATTAATAATACAAACTTTCTCTTGCATCACTTAAACAGTTGTCGAATAATGGATAAACAAACAATAAATGATTATGTTTTTACGTTAATTTAAAGCATTCGATTTCAACGAAAAGAAGGTTAACCAATGTTCAACGGTGCTAGATTTTAAAGATCTAATCCACATAAGTTACATTTTTACTTTATTTTATCTACGTTCATTTCCGTATTCCATATGATTAGAAATTTTGAGGTTCAAATAAAACCAAAGTTTAAAAAACTCAGAGTTTTTCAGTAAGGACCCAATGTTTTTTTTTTTTTTTTTTTTTTTTTTTTTTTTGAGTAATCTATATCTAAATTACAGGGGACCAGTTATGAAATGTACAATTTGGACCCCTAATAAAATAATTAAATTATTAGAAATAAAACTATCCTTTTAATATGACATGATGTCTTTTAAGTTAAATGTTTAAATGGATAAGATGTTACAAACAATACACATTTTGTCTCCTGCCTTAGATCAAGTCGGTATCGCAAAAGTAATACAAAGGTTTTATGCAATTTCAAGTTTGTCTTATACAATGTAGGACTACGCCACAGCACACGTAACATAACAGGATGAAGAAGATTGAAATTGTATTCAAGTTCATATCTTATTTCATTATCATACTAACCGATAATCATACAGAGAAGGAAGTTTTACATATACGCCAAACAAAATGGAATTAGTAGTACATTAATGAATAATAGAATCCAATTATGCCAATCCAAATTTCATCGTTGGACATTCTTATCTTTGTAGAAATAAAGGTTCATTTAAAGAATTCAACATAGAAACATAAAATATTTCTCGTGATATATTGTCATATTATAGATTCTCATTTTCGATCATTAAATTGGTTTTCCTTTTTTAATAAGAAAATGTGTTGGTGCATTAGGCTACTAGCAAATGCATATGCCACGTAATGTATCAAATCGCTGCATTTCGTTTGTTTCCGAAACTTTACTGTAACTTTATAGTTTCCATTACAGTTACCAGCACCGATGTAAAAACATTCGCTACTACTCAGCAACAATTCCATATAGTGAGTTTTACTGTAACCACATTGAGTGTTTTCATTTTAGAAACACAGGTTTTTGCAACACTTAAAGACCATTTCGTTTCTGAATGATATAGCGCTGATAGAGACTGTTATATAGACAAAAATATAATTGAAATTAATTCAGCCCCTCGAGTGTTATACTTCAGTAACGCTCAGAAAATCATAAAATGTTAATTATTTTACTAGGTTTATTAGCTGCGAAATTTTTTATACGCCTTCTTTTTGACAAACACATCAAAATTGTCCGTACAACTTACAAATATTATCGTAACTAGGATATGAGCAGAGTCTTATAACGTTATGTATAAGGAATATTTCAGCTTTGTTAGAATGCCGCCATATTCGTATGCGGTAGTATGAATGAGCAAGTGTCAGAAGTAGCGCATGTGGATGTAACTCACACCTTTCCGGTCATCAACGCCAATCATACTGATTTACGGTTGTTCCGTCGTCTATTGCAGAGAGGCTGAACATATAAACTCGGTCTGTGCACGTTGTTGGGTGGTGCGGTGAGGGGTTGGGGGGTTACTGCAAGCCGACGATACGGGATCTGCATGACGGATTGGTGCTGTGCAGTTAATGGATATTGTTACGCTTCATTGCACAGTTGGCCAATCTATCATTTCGCGATAGTGCTCACGTTTTGGTTCAAATAAAAGTCGACTTTTGGGTACAGCAGAGAATGGCATACGTTGAAACTTTGTTGCCACTGTCTCTTTGGTTGATTTATTATTAGTCAATATTATTAAAACGTTGACCCAGGATATTATTCAAATATAACAAATAAAGATAATCTTAATGCTCTTATTTATTATAATTTTAATTAATGCCTGGGGAATAAAATCCATGGTCCTTAACCTTAATATTGTATAATTGGTGTAACTACTTGGTAATGTACTGTACCTATACGTTAAAGACAGTCATATTGTAGATCTATACTTTATTTTTTGTAAACTGTAGTTTTATTATCTAATAAGCGCACTGAATCTTATCATAATAGGTTTACAGTTCTGAACTGTATCAATCTCTTTATTGGAAATATAATATAATCTAGGTGTTACCCGCAACATCGCACATGGTTTTAACATCAGAGTCCGTAGCCTATTTTGTCAACACTTATAGTGTAATATGGTGGTCCCTTATGTTCTTTTAAACGAGATTAGGATACGAACAGGCTCATGTTATTTCAATGTTCATGGTTAGACGATCAGATGTTGCGGAACTAACTGTCACATGAAGTTTAGCGTGTACAAGAGGATTTCTGGTTCAAGTTAATTATATTTCAGATGCCACCACTGAGTATGCCTCGTTGCCCCCATGAATAAACTATATAAATGGCTCTAAAGAAGTACTTTGGTGAAAAAGCCGCTCAATTCAAGCTGCTGTGATCTACTTCAGGTCTTACTATGCATTTCCAACGCCTTAGTTTGGCTCGTTGTCGGAACGAAGAAAATACATTTACCACTTTAGTACAGAGAAGTTATACTTCGATCATAAATGTTACTTTCAGATATTTAAATTCACTTCTACTATAATTTTATTAACAGTGCAACAGTTGCGGTTGCCTTATTTACTAAACCAATACAATTTTACATAAGTACATACGCGCGCGCATGTGTGTGCAGGTCTAAGAAACCACTTCTGTCAATAAGTGTTGAATTTGGGTATAAGATATTTGCGGTACCATAGATTTTGGTAGTGAAAATCTTCACAAATCTTAGGAACGAGCCCAAGAGGTCAGTGCCAGTTAAACTTTGGTTGTGAAACATAAATAGTATAATTAAAATATTGGTAAAATTAATAAAACATAGTCATGCTGCCGTAGTACAAATGTTATACCGAACAGTTGATTACATTTTACAGGCTCTTTCAATCATATTACACAAATTTAGAGACCAAGATATAATTTTTATATTCTTTTTTAGAGACCGGTAGGGCGTATAGTCCAGTGGGATTAACGAAGTAAGAATAAGCCTATATTCATCTCAGGGACCCTAAGAATCACTATGTAAACTTTCAGTACAATAGGTATAATATTTCATACTTGAAAGCAAAACAAACAAACAAACAAAGGTACTTTGACATTTTTATATTATTAGGATACATTGCAACAACTAACACCTGTTTCAATGTTATTGTGATTAATTGAAGCAACATTGCAATCAAATAAACAATTTACACACATTTTGAAATAAAAAAATATACTCGTACAACATTATTTTAGTCTGAAATATATTATATAAGCCATATATCCGTTTAAACGGTATTGTACTGAATCACAGCATACACAAAAAAATGGAAACGTTAAATTGTTGATGTCACATAAATAAAAACTGCAGAAATAATAATCACTGTTTTGGGTTTTTATGTGTTAGATATACATTTGAGGTAATTGAAAAAGAAGTGTTTCATTAGCAAACAGTAGCTTACTGTTTATTATACCGCATGAGGGAGAAAAGTGAGGGGACAAACCCCAGAGGTGGTTGCATTTGCAAAATTAAACAAGTCCCGTCGTGTATCATTGAAGTGGAGTACTTCAACAAGTATTAGCAACATCACTGGGGCTCTCAGTTTGTATTTAAGGAGTTTAATGTAGAATATTTTGTTCAGTACATAATATGATTATAGGAATATAGTCTTGGAATAATCAAAGATTGTTATATTAATTTGTAAATGAATACATAAATATTAGTTCTGCTACTCATAAAAATTTACAAAATATTATTTATTTTTAGTTTTGTACACAAATCATATTTATGAATAACTATTTTGTTCGTAATGTGCATTATTACAAATCAGACTATTAACCGTATAATAAAATATGATAAATATTTGAAGACTCTTGGAGCAATTGGAAAAACTTATCAATATTAATAAATGTAAATTATTTTTCGTGCGAGGCCTTTCAAAACCGAAGGTTTCCTCATCAGTCGACTTATTTTTTTGGGAGTCCCGGCGGAGCAAGTACTTTATATATATATATATTGATTCTGTGTATGTTATTAAAGTGTACTTGAATTACAACGAAATATTGTATAGTAGACAATTTTAGTTTTCTTTTGAAACTACTCTAAGAGGTTATACATAGGAAATATGCATCGAAATAAAATTTTTGTTTCACTTTAACGTATACGTTTCAAGTCCTTAAACTATAAAGTAAGAAATATATTTTTCTTTCTGAGAAACCAAATACAACTTTTTTAACTCAATAGGTTTTAGATTCTTCTCTCATACTTCTGAAACTAAAAAAAAATTCTTTGAGTTTAAACAATGATCTCATGGTTCTAAATCAAGATAAAGCCGGTTCTTAAATATTCAGGTCTACATAATCTATACAGTGCAGTGTCTTCATGAGCTTTCACATTCGATACAATATTAAACAGTTTTATAAGTAACTTTGTGCTACAAGAACACATGTTTGACGGATTTATTGAATACATTTTTCTGCAAGCTGACAGACTAACATTAAAGTTCATGTGGATGGATAATACACTTGAGGTGAGAGGAGCAGGAGAGAGCACCTTATCTGGACTTGATGTATGAGACCCGTGAAATTGCCTGTTTGTTATAGCCATTCCCTTATGCGCCGCGGGCCACAACTATGTGTTGTCTGGTGGTCATTACACATCTTCTGTTTGTTATAGCCATTCCTTTATGCACCGCGGGCCACAACTATGTGTTGTCTAGTGGTCATTACACATCTTCTGTTTGTTATAGCCATTCCTTTATGCACCGCGGGCCACAACTATGTGTTGTCTAGTGGTCATTACACATCTTCTGTTTGTTATAGCCATTCCCTTATGCACCGCGGGCCACAACTATGTGTTGTCTGGTGGTCATTACACATCTTCTGTTTGTTATAGCCATTCCTTTATGCACCGCGGGCCACAACTATGTGTTGTCTGGTGGTCATTACACATCTTCTGTTTGTTATAGCCATTCCTTTATGCACCGCGGGCCACAACTATGTGTTGTCTGGTGGTCATTACACATCGCCTGTTTGTTATAGCCATTCCTTTATGCGCCGCGGGCCACAACTATGTGTTGTCTGGTGGTCATTACACATCGCCTGTTTGTTATAGCCATTCCTTTATGCACCGCGGGCCACAACTATGTGTTGTCTAGTGGTCATTACACATCGCCTGTTTGTTATAGCCATTCCCTTATGCGCCGCGGGACACAACTATGTGTTGTCTGGTGGTCATTACACATCGCCTGTTTGTTATAGCCATTCCTTTATGCACCGCGGGCCACAACTATGTGTTGTCTGGTGGTCATTACACATCGCCTGTTTGTTATAGCCATTCCCTTATGCGCCGCGGGACACAACTATGTGTTGTCTGGTGGTCATTACACATCGCCTGTTTGTTATAGCCATTCCCTTATGCGCCGCGGGCCACAACTATGTGTTGTCTGGTGGTCATTACACATCGCCTGTTTGTTATAGCCATTCCCTTATGCACCGCGGGCCACAACTATGTGTTGTCTAGTGGTCATTACACATCGCCTGTTTGTTATAGCCATTCCCTTATGCGCCGCGGGCCACAACTATGTGTTGTCTGGTGGTCATTACACATCGCCTGTTTGTTATAGCCATTCCCTTATGCGCCGCGGGCCACAACTATGTGTTGTCTGGTGGTCATTACACATCTTCTGTTTGTTATAGCCATTCCCTTATGCACCGCGGGCCACAACTATGTGTTGTCTGGTGGTCATTACACATCGCCTGTTTGTTATAGCCATTCCCTTATGCGCCGCGGGACACAACTATGTGTTGTCTGGTGGTCATTACACATCGCCTGTTTGTTATAGCCATTCCCTTATGCGCCGCGGGCCACAACTATGTGTTGTATGGTGGTCATTACACATCGCCTGTTTGTTATAGCCATTCCCTTATGCGCCGCGGGACACAACTATGTGTTGTCTGGTGGTCATTACACATCGCCTGTTTGTTATAGCCATTCCCTTATGCGCCGCGGGACACAACTATGTGTTGTCTGGTGGTCATTACACATCGCCTGTTTGTTATAGCCATTCCCTTATGCGCCGCGGGACACAACTATGTGTTGTCTGGTGGTCATTACACATCGCCTGTTTGTTATAGCCATTCCCTTATGCGCCGCGGGACACAACTATGTGTTGTCTGGTGGTCATTACACATCGCCTGTTTGTTATAGCCATTCCCTTATGCGCCGCGGGACACAACTATGTGTTGTCTGGTGGTCATTACACATCGCCTGTTTGTTATAGCCATTCCCTTATGCGCCGCGGGCCACAACTATGTGTTGTCTGGTGGTCATTACTCATCGCCTGTTTGTTATAGCCATTCCCTTATGCGCCGCGGGACACAACTATGTGTTGTCTGGTGGTCATTACACATCGCCTGTTTGTTATAGCCATTCCCTTATGCGCCGCGGGACACAACTATGTGTTGTCTGGTGGTCATTACACATCGCCTGTTTGTTATAGCCATTCCCTTATGCGCCGCGGGACACAACTATGTGTTGTCTGGTGGTCATTACACATCGCCTGTTTGTTATAGCCATTCCCTTATGCGCCGCGGGACACAACTATGTGTTGTCTGGTGGTCATTACACATCGCCTGTTTGTTATAGCCATTCCCTTATGCGCCGCGGGCCACAACTATGTGTTGTCTGGTGGTCATTACATATCGCCTGTTTGTGGCACTTTAAACTTTCTAGTACTCGGTCAGTGTTTATTGGTGCATGATATATATATATATATATGATGTGATATGATATATATATATATATATATATATATATATATATGATGTGATATGAGATATATATATATATATATATATATAATATATATATATATATATATATATATATATATATATATATATATATATATATATACATATAAAATAAACACTGACCGAGTACTAGAAAGTTTAAAGTGCCACAAATTATATATATGTATATAATATATGTGTGTGTGTGTGTGTGTGTGTATTGTACTAGTTGTTATTATTATAGACAGTTTTAATTTTTAATTTTGGTATTTTACTTTACATGATGTGCATATTACATTACACTTTAATTTGATACAGTACTTGACCTACTGTCAACCTTAAGGTTTCCTCCTGAATCCTTGCGGCCCATTCCCCTGACACGACAAAAAATGGTAGTTACTTAAAAAGGTAGATGTATAGGTTCAGTAATGATGTACCAAGTTTTGTTTCCTTACCAGGAATCGTTCAGGAATCATCAATCCCGTGCGGGACTTTTTTACGCCCTGTATATATAGAGCAAAGGATAATGTATTGTTTTTATACGATCGAAAAGTGTGCTATTATCTTACTATGACGAATCTTGGCAAGGAAGCAGTATTTACACTTGCCTTGGAAAACTGTAAATGTCTTTGTTTGTTTTATATTTTAAACCACTTACGGTTTGGCCAATTAATAATATGTTGGTATTTTTTAGAGTTTCAAAATACGGCTGATCCTAGTTTGAGATGCTAATGACTTTGTTTTAAACTATTACAAGTGGTACACTATCAATGTGAAAACTTGAAAGGTTTTTAAACTTTTTTCATAACTACCTTTTTTTGTTCTATTGTATTTTGAAAGGTTATGAAAATGAGTTTTGTACAAGGGCTTGAAATTTAAACTTTGAACATGACTACTTCCACAGTTTAATAGTGCCTGTGTTGGTAATAATTAATTAATTACTAACACAGGCACTATTAATTTTATTACGCCAGTATTAATGTCCCAATTTACTCACGGTAGGCTGATACATTATTTCATGTTTGCATTTAAATTATAACCACATGTACATACAATATTGAATTTCGTTAAGCTATTCACGTTATGTACAACATTGTCTTTATAGGGTAAGCTTACAAAATATTCAAAAGTCTAAAATTGAAAAATAATTGTATCAATGTGCTATTTACTCATTGGCTTTCCTAATTAGCTGAGCGTTAGTGAAGCAGCTGAAAAAGAGTTTCTGTCGTTCCGTAGCAAATTTAAGGAGTGAACTGATATACAGACTTCCTTCGGCATGAAACTACTTAACCACTGCTACGTAAGCAAGATAGCAATGATTTTGGTGCAGGTTCTAGGGATTTGGCTGAGTGATAGAATAATTTTTTTATTGCGTTTTATATTTAACCATGATGGAAAAGAGAAAGTCACAGAATAAATAAATTTGTAACTAAACTAAGCCGTATAGTATGGTATTTTAACATGTTACATGTAGCTTAATAGAATGAGCTATAATTTAGTCTAGAAAGCCAGCACGCAACCTGCGCAAACCCTACGCGTTATGTGGTGTACTCCTATATACACTATGTTCTTGAACTTTCTTGAGAATGACAGTGACACAGGAATCTTAAATCATTTCTGGAGTACCTTTGAAAAAGTTACACGATTGAGAATAAGAATGAAAGTTTATTACAATACAATGCTTAATATATGAAAGACAATTATTGGGTAAAGTGGACAATCATTGACTTACAACAGTGTTCTGGTTCTTTGTTCGGTTTTAGCTTTTGCCAAAATTTTTTTATGATAGACTTGAGGAACCAGCAGTGTTTAAAAGACGCGTCTTCCTAGTTAGATATTTGGATTGCAACAGACAATACCAGCACTGTGAACTTACAGACGCACAGGTCTCCTTTATGATTGCACTCCATAAACACCTAACCATTCTCAGACAATCTGCTCTATACCTGTTTGTTTTACGCTTCTCTCGCTCTATTTACACACAGTCGGAGGGTCAAAGCAATTCAGATTTTATGTGAGCTGGTGAACACCTGGTGTTAAACAAGACAGCTCGTCCCGCTCCAACCTTTTCTCCGCTGTAAAAACATTCTGTCTACATAATCTGCTTTCTAGATACTTGCAATATTACGTGTAGCGAGTAACTGTTGTTCTTAGAATACATATAACTATTATAGTAGCGCGGAGTGGTAAATAATATTGTACTGTATGTGCTTGTGAGGTCGTATATTTGGTTAGGTGAAAATATTTACATTATTATTAAACATTTTAATATCCGAAAATGGTAGTCCCTGCAGAAGAGTCAAGCTAGTGCCTGTTCTGTTATAGGTTTTCAAATTTATAAGATTGAATTTTGTCTGGATTATTAATTAATTACTTTAACGTGTACCAAAGTATACGTCACTTACTTAGCCTTGCTAGCTTCCTTATAATTAATGAGTTATCTACTTGCGTTCAGGCATAATTTTATGTCTTATTCCTCACGTCATATGTACATATATTAATTAAATAAACACACATAATCTTCTGTGTGACTTTTTTTTAACAATACAATTCCCAGATGACTATTTAGTTACACATTACTAACAGAAAGTGTATTCTGATATTAATGTACACAAAACTCTTATCTTACATATACATGTAAAAGCTGAGCAATATAAAAATACTAAACTTACAAATGTTTAAAATAATCTTTTTACATTATTTTGCCAAATATCTTTTATTGGGCTATTCAAAGTTCAGCAATCCTATGAAAAACATGATAATATTTAGAAGTGAATAAATACCAGTAGCGTTCTAGAGGCAGGATTACAATTCTTATTACAAAACCAATCTCGTCCCTCATAACGATGCTTTTCAGTTACACACTAACTGCCTCTGGATGATTTTCTGACAACTATCTCATCATTTTATAGTCCGCCAAAGCTCTTTGCAATATTCTTTATTGCGAGACGTGGTACATAAAAATTAAATAGCTTGCCTAATTAGCAAATATTTAACTGATATCGTTCATAGATACTCAAAATGTGTTACAGTGAACTCATTATAACTCGTAACCGTGTACATAGATAGTTTTTTAGCATTTAAATTGTAATTATTGCAATATTGTTTCAGATTATCAAACTAATTGTTAAAAGGAGAGGCTATTTGATATTGCATGACATATTTAATTTAGGTTTATATCGATATTGTACCTTTTCCTAATGGTTAGATACGTGTCACAGTACAGCAGAACATAGCCCATGCAGCTGAACCCAACTTCTGGAATGTTCGTCTCGATATAAGAGATAAGTGGATATAATAATTACTAATCTCGTATCAGTCATACATAAGTATCATACATTGTTTGTATGGAAGTAATAATTTTGTTTGATACTGAAGTTATCAGTAGATGGTCAGTCTTGTAAGAGAACGTTTTGTTACCCACACGGCACCTAGCTAAACTTTGTTGAAAATCCTACGAATAAAACCACGCTCTTTATTTAGGAATACCAACAAGTCGCACATAAAAAATATCGCGGAATGTTCTTATTTTACACCATATATCACTAACTGACACCGGCCATAATTCAGAGCCTTTGTTTTTTTAGCAATAGGCCGTATCTAAAGTGTTATCTATAAGTTTAAATTGCACACGACTAATGTTACAAAGAGTACTTTTCTTGTATGTAAATATTATCTCTGAGTGTACCTTAATGTAAGACACACCAATCCTACATCATGGAGACTTTACAATGTTAATTCTTCGGTCTAAAAATAAATTTTTGATACAGTAAAGATTTATTAGTAAACATAAAACCAATAAAAATTCACGCAACTAGGTATAATAAAAATATAATTTGAATATATAAATATGATCGTATTTTATATTTTAAATATGTAAAAGATTAGGGGGTAAAAGATATGATGAGGTAAATCAATGAATATTGATTTATTCATATTTACCTGTAAAACCAAAGACAGCTCGCAGACTACGTGATTTGCATGTAATTAGTCGACAGGCAGTCGCTCGTCTTGACAGCCCTTCACCGTCCCTTTGACACGACACTTCTCCTGCCTTCTCTCCTCTCTCTCTCTCTCTCTCTCTCTCTCTCTCTCTCTCTCTCTCTCTCTCTCTCTCTCTCTCTCTCTCTCTCTCCCCTCCCTCCCTCCCTCTCGATGTATGCGAAAGATTTTGGAGAAAAAAGATAAATTTTATGTCAAAGGTCTCTTTATTCGCAATCCGGCAAAATTTTTAATAAACCTCTCAACTTTTATATACGTTAGAGACCACATGCAGAAACCTATACTTAAATATTTGAAACCTTCTTTTTCATACGCTCATTGAGATAATAAATTTATTTTAGAAATTTCATAGTAGGTTGCTCCTAAATAACCATGCATGGTAAGAATCCCCCAAACTTGAAACCTTAAATATATTTTATTTAACAGGGTATGGGTACGCTACACAATGTGCTGAGTAACAGGTTTGGTGCGGTTACATCCAAAATTTGCTCAATTCAGTAGGCTACTCATGTTTTACTATTTTTACATGCTAAATGTCACACTTATGTATTGTATGGTAATTTATTCTGAGCGATTATATTCCTGACATCATGGTTAACCGTAAAAACAATGTAAAAATGCTCACAACACCAACACTCAGCCATAGCCCATCGAGTGACATACACCGTAATCGAGCCCAATTTTGTTTACATAAAAGTGATTATATAATTTAATATATAAGTTCATGTATATAGGTAGTTAGTTCATGAAAGTTTCATAACTTTCGGTAAATAATGTATTAAAAAAGTAATACAGCATTGTTACATTTCCTTTACTCAAACCAAGTTAAAATTCACAGTATAGTGGTAAAAATGTTTAAACACAAGTAATATGTGAACCAGTCCACAGAAAGCTTTAGACAATTTACCCGGACTGAAGAAATAATGTTTAATTTAATAGTAAAGTCCCCTTGTTAGTAATGCGATACGCCTCCGAAAACGTGTTAAAGTGGCATCGCTCACGCGGCCCATCCTCGGAAGATAAGTGACGCTATTATCCCGTCTAAATTGAATTTTTCCCCCGAAAAACCCATTACCCATTGCTATTATGTATCCAATATAATCCCGCTTAAAAAAGTAACAGTATTGATTAGTTCTTGGGCGGATTATGAAGTTTCATTAGTAAAAATATCTGTAAGACTTTAATAAAATGAATAACAACGGTTGTGAGAAACATGTTGCAACAATTTGCAAATAAGGTATAATGGCTTAACGAGTTTTCTAATATAGAAATGTTGTAATAAACACACGGACTGAAATTAAAATGAAAGCAAAATTCGATACATTTATTGCTACATAATTTATTGACTATTTCCATAAATAGATTAAAACGTTTATACTTTATGCTATTTCACTATTGAGTATTCTTTGCAAGTCTGAATTAAACACCTGTTCATAAAAAACGCATTGTACACACTATACTCTTCTGTACTCGTAAATGTAGAAACATAAAACTTTGAACGGTGATATACGGAATAAAATTGATGTTTTTCATGCAATCAGTAGCTCTTCAACAAGTCAGAGAGATGGTAAGGAGTCGGTGGAAAACATGTAAATTTAAACATAGGTCAATATGCACCCATTTTAAATATGTCAATTATAAGAATATCATGTCCAAATTAGACCTCAAAAACCTAATCTTAAAAAAAATAGCAGCGCTCAAAAATCCAATACTGATCTTATGTTTAAATTCAAGAATAAGTTAATTTTATTGCAACCATATCAGATGAAGCTATAAAACCATAATCTCTGTACACAAACACCTATTTCAAGATATAATCAGAGGTTCTTCTATTCTTCCCTGGGAACGGTGTACGAGAAAAGAAGTAGAAATTTTTCTATGCAAGCACTTCAAAAGCTTTATCCGTAAAAATTGGTGGTGGTTCAAATATCTTATAACTAAACTAAAAATTCTGCAGAAAAGTTAGCAGAGTTTCTTTAATTTATTTAATTCAAAATATATAATATTTAGTGGTTGCCAAAAATAGCAACATAAAAATCACTTACCTACATTTTTATAGGAGGAGTTGAAACTGTTTCTCCTCCGATTCCTGGCAATACACCAGTCGATGATAAAAATCTGACAACGCGTTAATTATTACATCTACTGTAAATCACGCTGCTTTTTCTACAATATACAAGAAGTAAACACTAGTGGATAAATCCGAAAATCTGTCGGTCATTCTACTACGCCTTTTCTAACGATCCATGTATGTATATATATATATATATATATATATATATATATACATATATGCAAACACAAACACATTTCTATTATTTTGTATATTATGATGTTTAAATTAATGTTCACAAACAGAAAAAAAGCATGAAGACACTGAAAGGAAAGAGGTTTTAATATTAGTTTAAAATATACGAGTTATTTGTTTTTGTTATGGGATATAGATTAGAAATTTTAAATTATGGACGTTCAGTAGTAATTATATTCTTAGTAATATCACCATAAACTATGTGCTATAATACGCAGAGGTTGCCATTTAAATAAGATACATAACATATTTTTTTTTTTATTTTAGTCTTTCTGTTTAAATACGCATCATTACAAAACAAAACGATCTATGTACTAGGTTGGCAGAATTACTAATTGTTAATTAATAGTTTTTATTGTTGTGTTTTGAACTAATATATTGTTTGTAGGTCAATTCACACTTAAAAAACTTTAATATATGTTTTATATAAAATAGCATATATATCTAGATACATTGCGATAAAAATCCACCTAATCGCATTAATTGCTAATGAACACCGGAATAAAAACACTTGTAATAAAACTTTTAATCTGTTACAAACGTTAAATACTTCGGTTTAGAAATGCCGGTACAATTGTTTGACCGTGTCAGGCACTTCAATGAAAGCAGAGCAATATAAGCTACATGTAATAACGTTTTACAGCTGTCAGAGGTAGAGTGTAGAATAAAAGTCAGTGATTTACATGTAATTATTCGCTGTCAGACGCCACAGTCAGAAATGCCAGTCCTCGCTGACACAAGCCTTCTTTGACAGTGACACGACCTCCAGGCAGCTTGTTGCGAGTCTGTGGTTATTAGTGTACATTTAAACAGTCATAAATTTAATTCCTCACTAACCTAAACTTTTTTGACATTTACACATTCTACAGACAGCTTTTTGTGTAACTGTCGTTATTAGTGTGCATTTAAACAGTAAAAAATACCAAATCGATTTGTTATACCTTTTATAACCATAACTATGAAACATTTTCGAAATCCTGTTATCCTGTCAAACTGTAGTGGTTGATATACACTTGATATTACACTGTTGATATTAGACACTTGTAAATGCCGGTCTATGCTGAAAAAAGCCTTCTTGCCACTGAGACGACCTCCAGGCTACTTGTTGTTAATCCGTAATTGTTGGTGTGCAATTAGAAACTTGTAAATGCCAGTCCTTGCTGGCTAAAGCCTTCTTGCCACTGAGACGACCTCCAGGCTACTTGTTGTTAATCCGTAATTGTTGGTGTGCAATTAGAAACTTGTAAATGCCAGTCCTTGCTGGCTAAAGCCTTCTTGCCACTGAGACGACCTCCAGGCTACTTGCTGCTAATCTGAAGTTGTTGGTGTGCAATTAGAAAATTGTAAATGCCAGTCCTTGCTGGCTAAAGCCTTCTTGGTCTCTGAGACGACCTCCAGGCTACTTGTTGTTAATCCGTAATTGTTGGTGTGTAATTAGAAATTTTTAAATGCCAGTCCTTGCTTGCTAAAGCCTTCTTGCCACTGAGATGACCTCCAGGCTACTTGATGCTAATCTGAAGTTGTTGGTGTGCAATTAGAAAATTGTAAATGCCAGTCCTTGCTGGCTAAAGCCTTCTTGTCTCTGAGACGACCTCCAGGCTACTTGTTGTTAATCCGTAATTGTTGGTGTGTAATTAGAAAATTGTAAATGCCAGTCCTTGCTGGCTAAAGCCTTCTTGTCACTGTGACGACCTCTAGGCAGCAGTTTGAATGTGGCATTTAAGGTTTTCATGAACTCAATGTTACTATTGGTATTGAAGTGATTTGTTGAACGATTATATAAAAACAGCTTATTTTATTAATTGTTTAAGATAAGAATAAGATCTTTGAATAATTGTATGAGTTATTGGTGTTTAGCCAGTGTTATACGAGGCTACGAAAAAGACACTCGTATTTAGATATTCCCTGTTGAGTGTGATGTGTAATTTAATATTCTTTGTTCTGTGCAATGAACTGGCTTATGTTCATACTCACCAGTATGAACCCCATACTGTTGTTATACCACTCGAACATTACGTAAGTTCCTGACGTACTACATTTTAGGCTGGCTAAGCTTAGTTTTTCGTGTGGAAAGTTCGTTGTTACTTGTTTTAAATTTTAATCTACCTGAATAATGGTTTTGCAAGTGAAATAGACAGGGTCTGCCTTCACTCTTAGTTGTTTGAGGTAAAATTAATTTTTAAATATAAGCAAATTTATAGCGTATCTCTGGGAGACCATGCAATCAGACCTAGCTGAGAATGATTTGCAGGGAAAGTTGCATAATAAGTTTCGAAATGTACTGTTTCAATTGATAAAGGCTCACTCACAGTTATAACTTCAGAAGATATTATACGAAGGTATTATCTATGGAGTTATTTTCACACACACAAAAATTCCACAGCCAATAACTACTTCAAAATGTAGAATATTTAACATTAAATATGACTAGGGATAATTTAGGGGACGGAGAAATAATAGTATATATATATATATATATATATATATAAATAAATTCAACTGTGCATATTTTTGGTAGTTACGCAGAGTAAATTATTATTGAAAAATCAAAACAAAAAACGCGTCTTCAAATGAGGATAATGAAAACTAACATAGAGCGATCAGTGTCGTCGGTACATCCTGTCTGCGGCTCACCGCGCTTTTCCAGCATCCGCTCCCGTTGAACAATCCATAAATTGTGCTTGGGTCGTCGGAACTGTGCGGTTTCATTGATTTAACAATCGGATAATTCAACCTTATAATTAATAAATAATTAATACTATTTGGTAAATACATTATCACACAATATGATTCAACTATTTTTCCTAAATCACCGAAAATGGAATTATGTAATAAATACTTCGCAACTTTTAAAACTGTAAATTATATTTACGAAGTTCATGTTTAAGAATAAGCTTTAGAATTTGTTCATCAAAATGTACTACACGTGTGATACTAAAGAATGTACTCAGCCTTCAAACGAATATGATGCGATGTCGTGTGGCTGATAATTCCATCTTAAATACCCAAGAGGATCGGCCTTGGCAAGCCGATTTATTTATTTATTCAGAGAGTTACTATAAGGTTTCCTAAACAACTTTTGTATACAATCCTGCACTAAAGGTCAGAGGCCGAATCATTACTATCATCCATCCATCTTAAACCTGTACATTCTAAGTATATAAATTACAGTACAAATCCATGTAATACACAAAGGTCCAAATCACACCTCATCAGGCTTAGAGAAGTTTTAGAGAAAGGACTTTAAAAAATCTCGTGATAAATTCTAATAACGTGTAAGATAAGGGTTTCACTCTTCTAATGAAATTTTGTTAGCTCTTATAGTTAGAACTATTATTGAGAATAACCTTCCATGATAATTTGCTTATCGATGAAGCGTCTTAATTTGATAGTTGACCCTCAATAAGATTAAATCGCTATAAACTTTATTAATCATCTACATTGCCTCTATTACGGTGCTCACGTATTACATGTTTCCCGATCCTTTGGGAAGGATTTAAAGCTTCCATCACAAAACTATAGTTTTTAATTCATGCGGAATGCCAGAGTTTCGAATATATTAGTGAAATTTAAAAACTATATGACGGTGTCCTCTGATTGAACTTTTTCTTTTCTAAATATACCTTTTTGAAAGGGATTTTATCATTTATTATGTATAAGCCGTTAATGTGGCAAATACAGGATAAATATCCAAGGTAATAATGAAGGGTGGTAAGCTACAAGCCACCAGGAACGACACATGTCAGCTCGTCAATCACCGGGGATCAGGGAGAGCTCCGGAATCGCAAATAGAATCCATCACTAAGGGAGCCCATTATGGAACATTTGAAAGCATTCACCACGTGGCAGAAAAGAAACGACACCATGAATACACTGTGCTGCACTGACATACCCTTGATCTGCTGCAGTCGTTAGTTATTTGTCGCAATTCGTATTATCGAGTAATATATTCCTTGAATCCTTTACTCTATTAAAATAGCAAACCTTAGCAATGGCCACATATAAAGTATGCACAAGTTTTCAGGTAGCACCGACCTGAAAAACACTCATAGCAAAATAAATAATAATATAAACGAGTTTAAATGCTCATAAGTAGTAACTGATATTAAAGTAGTTAGTAAATTACAGAATAGTTATAGAATAAGCAACGCGTGTAGTAATCAGATGTTTTAAAATAAAAAAAAAAAAACTACTCATAAGACTTTTGCAATCCATAGAGAGGATCCCTGGGTTCTTCAGGCAGTATCTGTAAAAAAGCAAAACTAGACTGCAAGATTCTTGGATTGATTCCTAATCCACATATGTAACAGTTTTATTGGGACGGGTATCTCTATACTTACATTGTTAAATGTGTTCACTTTATGTACCAGTTTCTCAGTAAAAATAAATGATAAAGACTTACTCTTTGTTTTATTTTGAAGATAGTAGTATTCTGATCAAATTAAGTAGAAAATTTGTTATATTTAATTATTGTTTTTAATTATTTATAATTTTTGGTAAAAATGATTCAAATATTACTTTTTTTTAATTTTAAATGGTCAAAAAACCACTATTTAAATAAATTTTGAAAAAATGTCAACTTAAAATTTTCAAAACACTAATAGGATCAAAAAAAACCAAATATTATATTGATATCTCCTATGGTTCTCGAGAAAAAGTTACATGAGTAGTAAAAACACGTTTTTTCAGGAATCGCAATTTAAAAATGTAATAATATGGAAAGCAGCAGTTTCATTTCCTTAGTACATTCCTGCACAATAAGCCGGTTGATCTGGGTCTCCCTGTTCTTCATACTCATCCTCCAACTTCATTTTGGCCAACTGCAGACACTTTTTTTGGATTTCTTCCATCGCATTTTCAGCTTCCGCAATTAGTTTTTCATCAAAATCTTTCATGACTTTTTACAGTTACTTCCAGGCTTTATTCCCAATCTTTCTAATAGTCTACATCTTATTGTGTTCCTATAGTTATAAGTAGCTATTCCCTCATACACACCCAGTTCAAGGGTAGATCTCATCACAAAGTTGGATTTCGGTAATCCTGTCCAGACTACACTGTTCAGGCTCTCGCAAGGATTTTGGGTGCCACCATGGAGACACTTTTTCAACAATTCGGGATTCGAGAGGTCTCTGAATATTGGTTTTATTTGATCCATAACAACTGTGGGGAAGTGTGTGTGATCATCATGGTTGTACTGTTCATTGCTATCTTTAGCCTTATTGAATTTACACTGACTATCGGGACCGTTGGGACATAGCTCGTGCATTGGCGTTTCATGCGCTTCTGAACGTGACCAACGCACTCTAGCTTTTCTATTTCAAAATCAGGGCCATGAGGTTTGGCTGCTATGACTGTTGGGTAGGAGAAACTTTCTCCATCACCAAGAAAGTTTTTATATCTAATACCATGAGTTGTTACGGATGTTTGAAACTTATCAAAAATACCCTGAATTTCCATCCCGCCACTTTTTCCTGAGTAATTGGCTTCACAAGTACTCTCATTCTCATTTTTCAGCCTATTTTTGCATCTTTAAAATTTTGAGAATATCCTGACATCCATTGTTTACCTCTATAACTGTGACATAACCGTTCAGACTTGTGTGGCCCCGTCTCTGCCACGATCCATCAAAAATCGCTGTCAAGTCTGTTTCATTGTCATTCTCTTCTACACATTGTATAACAGCAAGTTTCTAAGCAAACCTCTTTTGCAGCAGAGCTCAGCAAGTTAGAGTAATACTTGAAAGCCGGAGGTCCAGGCATATTCATTATTGCACAAATATTGTTTGCGGCAGACTGCCCCTTCCTGATACAGTGGAATGCGTAAGATAAACGCACATTCAGTTCTGATTTCTTACCAGTACTGGTACCTATTTTCTTACTGTTACTTCCAATGACAGAAAAATCCCATCCATTACATACAATGTTTATATCAACACTGAGGCCTAGTCTCCTACCACTACTAACAGGCAGCCTACTTTAACATTTGGCACAAACAGCTATTTGTGTGAGCAAAGAATCAAAATCTTGTAAATTAATAAGGTATGTTACACCAGTTTTTTAATCTTCAAAGTCTTATATTCAGACAAGTACCTACTCACCTTCATTTTAGAGGAACTTCCCTTATTGTGTTCATTAGCAAAAGTTCTTGAACTAACACTAGTATTTTCATCAGACCTAGGCTTACTTTCAATACCTAAATCTTATTTTTTAACACTACAAAACACTGCTTTACGTTTTTTGAAAGCTTTGATTGATCTAGGCATATTTAGAAAGTAATTATCAGCAACAATTACTAATAAAACACAGTAACAAAAACACTCAGAATCTTCACTATACAGAATCAAAATCAATAACATAACCAAGCAACCAGAAAGTAGAAATAATTAAGAAACCATCTGCTGTTTCTGTTGTACTATTTTACAGTAGTACCAAAAGCTTAGAAAAAAATTAAAAGCTTATCTCAAAATAAAGCACTATAAAAAGTAAAATGTTGGAAATGAATTGTCAGACCTTGCTTAGCGTAGCTGAGAAGCTCATGAAAATGCTTATGCATGTTATTACTAAAGTGTCAATAACTTTTTATAATATTGCTCAGAAAATCATAATTTTTAGACATAAATAAACAGGAAAATAAACACAATTTAAATACTCTAAAAACAAGAATAGAAAATTTTCACCCTTAGGGTCATCCCAGTCCCCTTAAGAAGTTATAAAATAATTTAGATTTTTGAAAATGTGTACTTTTGTACCGGAGAAAACATATTGTTAATTATATGAACGATTCCATTGAATAACTTGAGTGCATTGCCTTTTGTTACACTCAATATCTTTCTTGATAAGTTCTTTTGGTTCCACAGGACGTTTGTTTATCTTTTGATTTTAACGCTATGTCTCAACAAACTTTCCAAGCGTTGTACATTTGTGAGAATCAAGAACGGTATTGCTTTCAGGGTGTTTTTTATTATCGCAGTCATTTATAAACATCAATATTAATTTTTCATTGTAATGCCAAATTACAAACTGACAATTTGTATATCTACCAATAAAAAATTAAAGTCTCTTAAAATTTTAAACTACTACTGATTATTTTATGAGTATGGTATTCGGGGACAGCTGATGTAAGAGTGGTCTAAGGTGTCAGACTTCTGAGCGAGGTTGGATATAGAAAATATTATTCATTTGGCCATAGCATGTATTGTTTATAAAGTCGACCGGGTACGATATCAAGACTCTTTGTTTTATAACATTATCGCCCTGAACAGAGGCCCATAGGGACGGGCAGAATAAGCTTAAAAAGGGATCGGCCTGTACTTTAATGATATGCTTGTGTATTATAGTGACATCATATTAACAAATATGACTTTTAAAAGAATATAATACACCAGTGAGTGAATATTGATAGTGTAAAATGTAAATTTTGGCTTCGTAAGATTCCATGTAAATCGTTAGTCTCCGAAAATATGTTATAGATATATTGTACGGTAAATATATTATTTAGATTAGACCGTGTTTAATAAATTGTGTTACACAATGAAGCATATTCTCCAGCCTACGAATGAATCAATAATGAGTTATAACGTACTGAAACAGCGATTATATTATATACATATTATACAATAAAAGAATGATGAAAAATAAAGTTACATAACAGTGTCAGCTTAATAATTTTCATATCATCTATTAGTGAAGAGTCCAAACTCCTTTTCAAAATTTCTATTGTCTCATGTATGAGAATTATCAGAATTGTTTAAATCTGTTCACGGTTTTAAAAGCAAGAGATGTTTGACGCTACAATACATTATAGCCATAGGTCACCACTCCCCATTCCCCATTACAAACCAATCTCGCGCTTGATAACGTTGCTAGATTACAACGAAACTGTTCCTGCCTAGATTAGCCCACAGCACAACTACTTTTGTAAACAAGTCTTCTCTTGACGGTTTTGTTTTTATGTATCTCATACGTATTAGTGTTTTTAACTTAGGCGTACATGAAGGACCTTTAGAGTTGTACATAATTTGGGAATTTCGTGGAACAGTAAACGTACACAATAGACTGTTATTGTTTGGCTATATATCCTATTATAAAGCACAGCTCAATAACTTTACTAAGTTATCACGAAAGTTTTAACCTCGTCCATAGCAATGACACCACTTGGCGCTGTTATGTTGGATTCCATGAATACTTGTATTTCAATTTTTTTCTGTTCATTCAATTACTAAAATCCATTACATAACTGAACAATGTTTCATTTGCAGACTATTTTATAGGTTAGAAAATATTTCTACGCTCCATTAGTTTTAGAAGTATGCTTTGTTAGTTTGCTTCACCCCAACACTTTTGAATGTTATTTTTATGAGTGCTCATAAATCAAAATAATGGTTAATCAAAATAATGACACTGTATACATTAATCATGCTAGACATTTGAAATAACAACTTTTGTACGTTTACTTTTTGAATGTGCCCATTTGTTTGTATTGAGGCTTAAGAGAGGTGAGAAAATTCTATTCCAGGTATCAATGTTATTGAGTGTTTACATAACCAAAGTTAACTGACTTTATTAAATTTGAATTAATTTCTATGTTCGTTATTAATTAACGTTCAGTTTTATATAATTATCAGGTGATTTTGGATTAAAAGGACTTTTGTGTTATGTACTGTATACATTATTTAAATATATAACTCTTAAAAGAATTAAAATTGTTTAATACATAATATTTAATCAAACCCAAAAAACCTTACTTTAGAATTTCAATTTGTGAATAGCAACACATTTTTGTGACACATAAATACAAATACATAGACATGAAACAGAAAGATGGAAATATACGACATATGTTCATTATTAATTGATATGCAGTACACAATAATGGGGAGGTTTTAAACAGTAAATTTTGCCAGCATAGTAGATAATAAACACTCGTTGGATTGAACCTGCAATCAATAGAGTGTACAGGTATTTCCTTTTCAATAGGCCACTTTACTCAGGTGATCGCTTTTCTTTCTTTCAGAAACCAAAGGCAGCCCCCAGAGCCCTTGATTTGCACGTAATTAGTCGTCGCTCCTCTATGACAGCTCTTCACTGTCTCTTTAACGCGACTCATCTCGTTTTCTGTGAATAGACATTCGAAAGGGATGTGCCTAGTCATTTTTATTACTAAAACAAGTCTTTGACAAAGATATTGCAGCTCATATAAAATGATCTTAAAGAGGGATTAAACGATATTATATTTACAGATACATTCAAGTCATCAGAACTGGAATGGTTTTAGTGTTTAGGTTTATCACTTTTTCTTTTAAACAATTGATGATTATGAAATAAACCACATATTACTATACTAAATATGATTTTTTATAATTATATGTAACATTTTAATGACTTTTCAATGAAGTACAAAATATTTATATAATTCTCTGTTTTTAAAATTACGATCTGACTGAAATTAATGTTTACAGATAGGTTATAACTGAACAACGATTGGAATTTGTTTGATATGCTTACCTGGGATTTTTATCAGAGTAGAGGTGCGATTATGTAAGCAATGAAGTAGAAGATATGCTGTTATTAGGTATAAAATAGTACAGTAATATAAATAAATTTATGTTTCGTATTATATAATAAATTGCCGTTTTTGACTATATTTGTTTCATGATTAGTGCAATGTAACTATTTCAACTCCATAATGTATGGTGAAATCATAAAATGACGTTGTAGATATTTAAAGGTTTCCCCATTTATTGCATATTCTAAGGGTTACAATCACAATAAATAGAGCATATCTAATAATATTTTCAGTATATCACAAATATTTATTTTAATATTGTGTGGAATTGTAAGGACATAGGTACTACACATAAATAAGAAAATCTGAAATAAATACCCTCTCAAGTAAGAAAATTTACGCTTACGTACTATAAAGAACATAATTTTTAAGTGAATAATTTACGAGTTAATAGTTTCGACCATAAAAGAACGCACGGAAAATAAATCTAGAATTTGCGTACTTTTCTTTGGAACTATAGTTTAATGGGTTTATTGTTATTTGTTTTCACGTTCTTTAACAATTATGGAAATGTTTACTGACATGTAATAAGGAACTTTAAACCTGTTACATTTAATTTGATTACATTAGTCACCGTTACTAAATGTTATAAATGTGCTAGAATTCAGATGTATTTAAATAATCTTGAAATGATGGAAACAGAGAGTAATAAGATAAATCTGATAGCTTTAACCTATATTTCATGCAAAGAAAGGTGAGGCTGATACCCGGCGGCAAGACGCAAGCCTTCAGATACATAAATCAGGAAGAGATAAGGAGCTGTTTTCTCAGTTTGCCAACTTGAATAATGTATTTTCATTTTCATTTCATCACTAAGCTATTTAAATCAGCAAGTGCACTATGTGGAATCAAACGATAATATTATTTTAAATTTACAATTTCCATTAACGGTTCCTTAACCATATTTGAACTACATTTATTTTCTTGTGGAAACTACAAATAAATAGTACGATCTGTAGAAAGAGAATATTCAGTTTTATTACCACTTACTACATATAAACATAGTATAAGTACCTGAATGTATAATATAATAAACGCTGATAGATTTAATTGTATTATGCATCGTGGCGTAATAAGCTTAGTGGATCTCATTATGGGTGTAATTAAATTTACCTGGATTATTTAATCAATTTGTGGTTCCTCTATTCTCAATTACAGGATTTTAGTTCATAACATTAACTTATATAAGCTTCAAACCGAGGATACCAATTATTTTCTGTATATTGCTATATATTCATTCTGTACTTGCAGTTACCAGTGGTTTCACACACAATTCCGTAGGCTTTGTCTTTGTATGGGCACTTCTGCTACGTGTGAATTTTATTTCCGATGCCTGTTTTAAGTGTCCGATAGGGAATGCTATATTTTGAACAATTTATATTTATGGACATTGTAATTTACTCCGGTCTTATTATTGTTTTGGGCCATATACACAGGTGTGAGAAGCCCACTTCTGTTAACATGGGTTTTACTACAGTCTTTAGTAAAAGACTAGTAAAATTTTAAAGTTAGATGGCAAACTTTTTCAATGATGTCTGCATTACAGTATTTACCAAAGCGCTGCATACAGTGTATTTGCTTCAACTTACAGTTAAAATTATATTTTTAATGAAATTTATATTTTTATATCTGGATAATTATTACTCTGTGTTTAACAGCAGTGGCAACACAGGTAGTAATAAGAAGTGTTGTTACTATTAAGCTTATTGTACATGCTTTCACAATATAAATATAAATATATTTTAAATAGTGCTGTAGTAACACATTTTTACACAAAACAATTCAGTATGGTTTAAGGCTCTTTCAATAAATACGAGAAAAGTTTGTTAATCGTAATGCAAATTTAGAGATAAGTGGAGCATAGCTGTGAGGATTTTTTAAACAGAAATAACCTATTTGTAATAAGTAAAGGTTTTTCTAATCTTTTAGTTTTAGTTTGTTAAAATTAAAACCAGTCGTTAGGCACGTACTAGCACGATAAAACATATCAGCTAACGAAGCAAAAATTTAAAATTTTGTTGAGGGTTTTGACTTTTAATTTATTGAATTCTTCGGTCATCCAGTCAAAACATACATGCAGGCGTTTTATATATATATATATATATATATATATATATATATATATATATATATATATAAAACAGAGATATGTACAATTTTAAAACTAACCCATGGAGGTATTGTGTTTCTTAAAGAGGGAAAAGTTACCTAAAACAGTGTTTTTATTAAATTTTTACGTGAGAATGTATGTAATATACTTATAATAATATAATTTATTCTTAAAATTAGCAACAATGAACCTAGCAAATCGATTGGTATATTTTTTTAATTTTAAAATTACAAACTTATGAATTTTAAGTTTCAAAACTTTTGCAAACATCTAAAAGGAGCTCCTGAGCTTTTTCATAGAAATAACTTTTTTTATAAAAACACTAGCAGTTACGTACTACTTAACACGAAATTGCACCTGCATCAGCACTTCTGTTTTGAGTGTCATATTTTCGACGCTAATTTTGATTTTGCCTTCTTGCCACGATTAAGAAAATATGATAAAAAAGCGTATATTTGTAGCCATGTTTATTTTCTTCGGCCGTAGTATTTTTATTTCATAATTTATTTTGCCTTTTTACTGATCAAGAAGATAAACGAGTATATATACACCCATACATCTGAAAAGCCTACTTTTGTAAAACTACACAACTAAGATAGGTTTCATAACAGTCTATAATGTATAGAAAATATTGAACTACTTTATCTTTTATCTCTGCATTGCTATCAGTTTGCCTGCCCTTTTGTACGCAATTTAGTATGAGTGGTATATGTATGACCAATGAGGATTCTAGTGAATTATATTTCCGACGCAATTGTACAGTTTGCCTTGTCATGATCAAGAAAATATGTGGAACTCGTATATTTATGGCCATTTTAATTTATTTCGTTCCTAGTTTTTTTGTTCAATAGTTGATTTTACCTTGTTTCCTGAAGAAAATATATATATTTCATATCAGAGAAGCCTCCTTTGACAAACTAAGATAGGTTTTATAACAGTCCTTACAGTTATAGGGCAAGTTCGATAGTAACTTATCTTTTACATCTATTAATTCATATTTGATAAATAGTTACAGTTAAAAGTGCATTAATTACAATACTATTTACGTGTTTGTTTCTTTATAAACTGAACAATATTTTAGAACATTTAGAATTCCATTAAGTACATTAGCCCGAAAGCACAGCCCAGCGAACTTCCATTTAGCATAGTTTTTGCCTACTGGGAGTCCTCGGAGAAAAATTCTGACTATCGTATGTTTTAGGTAATTTTATAAGGCACATAAGTAATTACCTTAACGGTTAAATTCTAATTAAGGCGTAAAAACTAATGTTACTCCTTAGAGAATGTTACATACTATCAATGTTACATTAAATCAACTAAAAATTTGGTTGTGTTCTCACACAAAATGTTTACGCGGAACAGTTGATTATATTTGACCAGCTCTTTTAATTAATGTTCACAAATTTAGAGACCAAGATGCGATTTTTCACTACTTAAAAGCCGGTGGGATTTTCGAAATAAGAATATACCTTTAATCATACCAGGGACGGTATGAATGTCCATGCCAAATTGCAGTATGATCGGTTTAATAGTTTACGCAAGGAAGTAAAACAAAGAAACAAAGGTACTGCTATATTTATAATATTATAGGATAATTGTACACGGAAAAGAAGCTTCACCTCACAAAAACATACAATAGGAATTTAAAAAAACTGAGTGTATACTGTTCAAACAGTAAGTTACGTCAGAGAAAGTCTAAAGTCGACAGTTTCTATATAATCAGTTGGTGTCCGTTGGAGTTGTGACGGACAGAAATGTCGTTGTTCCAGGACAAGCTCTCTTTGACACAGACAGTGAAGGGCTCCAGGCGGCACTTGCCTGCCAACGACAGAGAGACGAAGCGACGATTAAAGGGAGTTAAATGATCATTCAAAAATGGAACATACAACTTTTTACTCCGTTTAAGTTACGTTTTCACTTATTTTATATTAACGAACTGCTATAATATTGTATTATTCAATACTATCAGGAAAGCCGTTTGCGTAAATAAATTGTTGAACCTTATGTATTATTACACTTAATTACATACACTTAATCCATGCAGTATCTAACAAAATTACGTAAAAATTAGGTGCGGTGCTTCTATCCAGCTTTGTAATTATTCATAGTCCATACTGCTGACAGGTGTTATTTTATTGTATTAGCTTATGCGTGGATATGCATTTTCTGGAATAGTCATTGTGTAGTGTCCTGCACCAAGTACAGATCATTATGTCAAAATGTAATTTGTTAATGCCAATATTACAATTTAACGCTAAATAAATAAACTATAAACTGCTGTTTAATAAACTATAGTAACTAATAGTATATTAGTAATCTTAAAATAAACAAAATGTAATTTTATTTAGTTACATAATTTATAGAACAATTCGAGTAAAAAGTAAACACCAGTAAATAAATGTAACAAATAATAATCACATAATAATAATAATTTTAGTATAAATGTATATTTTATACGAGTTTTTTCTTCAAAATAAAATATGTTTTATATCAGGAAATTCCAAAAGTGAATATAGCTACATATACTGTAATAAAAGTAATACGTAATAAAAATATCATTTTGTGGAAATAAATGGTTTAAAAGTCTGTTCAACTTTAATGAAATATAAATGTTAGACTTTAAACTTTATTTATAGATTTATTACAGAATGAAATCAAATTTTTATTGGGTCATTTATTACTTATAAAGGTAGCTTCTTTTTTACCGTAAAATGTTTCACAAGTTAACTGCCTCAAGTCTGTTACTTTTTCATTATTCCAAAATATTTTCATTTGGAAAATGCCAAATGTCTTTGCATGTCTATGGTTTTTTTTTTTCAAAAATATTTATGTATCAGGATTCTTATCATACATAAAAAAGCTTACAATGGAAAGTGTCTGTGCACATTTAAACACATGCTGTACTGACTAGGGCAACTCAGATTCTATTTGCAGGATAAAGCACTTCCTGCCAGCCAAATGACGTCACGCCTGTTGGGAATTTGCGATTCCCTATCGCGATGTTTAGTGATAATAATGTCGAATGTCTGAAATGATTAAACTTTCTCCCCTAAGTTCAATGAAATATTAGTATAATGTTTTTTTGTGATTCAATGTTTATTGAAATTATATACATATATGTTTTGTGTGTGTGCGTGCGTGCGTGTGTTTGTGTGTGTGTGCGTGCGCGCGCCCCTGAGTGTGTGTGTGTGTGTGTGTATGTGTGTGTGTATGCGCTACAATATTTCAAACATCCAATGAAATTTATAAGGATTATTTTACTTCTTTTGACACAAGACGGTTAGAACCTAAATCGTCCCCATTTTTAATGGTCTTACATCGTAATTTATGTTGGATAAAATGCTTTCTTTTTGAGGATGTGTTACTAAAATAAAAGGCTTTACGATGTTGGTTAAAGTTCAAATGCCATTATTCTAAATGAGGAAATTACAGTACTTGGTAAAACAGACTTGACTTGAGACTCTCAATTGCAGGACAAATTAGATCTGGTCCGTGGGTGGGTTGGTAAAGGTAAGTTTAACCGCAGGTTCTCAACTGGCAGCTGACTGGATGGTAAACCACCTTCCTCACTTCTCAAACTTCGGTCGATACCTTAAGTAGATTCTACTTAAAACAGCACCAATTCAGAGTTTCCGATTATTCAATTCAGTTTACAGACGTTGGAATATTACTCTTTTTAAAATACTTGTATTCGATTTAAATTTTACACTTATCTTTTATGAAATTTGATACAGCTACATAGCAAATGTAACGCAATTTCATATGTTAAATGCATTAATGGCACTTGGTTATTGATATTATCTGTTTCTTAGAACCAAGTCGAGCAAGGCTTGAGATATCAGGTCATTGAAAAACATTATTGCTGTGTCATTGTACAGGTACGGTACCCATGTTATAGTACTAATTAGGTTATTGATATTATCTGTTTCTTAGAACCATGTCGAGCAAGGCTTGAGATATCAGGTCATTGAGAAACATTATTGCTGTGTCATTGTACAGGTACGGTACCCATGTTATAGTACTAATTAGGTTATTGATATTATCTGTTTCTTAGAACCATGTCGAGCAAGGCTTGAGATATCAGGTCATTGAGAAACATTATTGCTGTGTCATTGTACAGGTACGGTACCCATGTTACAGTACTAATTAGGTTATTGATATTATCTGTTTCTTAGAACCATGTCGAGCAAGGCTTGAGATATCAGGTCATTGAGAAACATTATTGCTGTGTCATTGTACAGGTACGGTACCCATGTTACAGTACTAATTAGGTTATTGATATTATCTGTTTCTTAGAACCATGTCGAGCAAGGCTTGAGATATCAGGTCATTGAGAAACATTATTGCTGTGTCATTGTACAGGTACGGTACCCATGTTACAGTACTAATTAGGTTATTGATATTATCTGTTTCTTAGAACCATGTCGAGCAAGGCTTGAGATATCAGGTCATTGAGAAACATTATTGCTGTGTCATTGTACAGGTACGGTACCCATGTTACAGTACTAATTAGGTTATTGATATTATCTGTTTCTTAGAACCATGTCGAGCAAGGCTTGAGATATCAGGTCATTGAGAAACATTATTGCTGTGTCATTGTACAGGTACGGTACCCATGTTACAGTACTAATTAGGTTATTGATATTATCTGTTTCTTAGAACCATGTCGAGCAAGGCTTGAGATATCAGGTCATTGAGAAACATTATTGCTGTGTCATTGTACAGGTACGGTACCCATGTTACAGTACTAATTAGGTTATTGATATTATCTGTTTCTTAGAACCATGTCGAGCAAGGCTTGAGATATCAGGTCATTGAGAAACATTATTGCTGTGTCATTGTACAGGTACGGTACCCATGTTATAGTACTAATTCTATAAAACGCTTAGAATTTTTCTGGATGCACTAATTTGAATACAAATTTCCCAAAATATTTAGTCGTTAAGAATATTTTAAGAAACATGGAAAATACATAAGAATATATCTCTTATATATTAATTCAAACAAACTCTCCAATAACATAAAGTTTTTTTATTTTTGTGAGGCCTTTCGTACTCAATGAGTACATCTTCGGACTCACACAACTGAATGAAAGTAACAATAACAATAGTAACAACAATTTTGTACTAAATAAAAACATATGTCATTAAAAATACAAAGAGGTAATATTCTATGACAGCACAGTATGTTATATGTATATATAAAAATAAAGTTTATATTTAGTTAAATCAAATAAAGTAACGGTGAATTTTGAAAAGGTCCAGGTTCGTTGTTTACCAGATTATTTTGGTTCTGTTTTATAAAAATGGTTTCATATGCATCAAGGAATTTTTTATTTTGTACTTCTTTTAATAATTTTGCATTTGAAAAAGATTGTCCAGTTTGAAGTGAATGTTTTGCCATGGCTGATCTTTCTTCCTGTTGGTATTTTAAACATGCCCTATGTTCCTTAGCTCTCTGTTTTAACTTTCTTTTTGTTTGGCCAATGTATTTTAAATCGCAATTTTCACAATTAATTTGATAAATTCCAGATTTTTCTTCTTCATTAATTTTATTCTTGGGATTTCCTAATATATTCTTTAATTTAATTTTGGAATTTGTAGATACATTAATATTGGCATGTTTCTTAAAACTTTTAGTAATATCTGTAGATAGATTGTTGTAGGAAACAGATATCCATTTTTCAGGTATATCTCTTGTATTTAAATATACTTCTGCAGATGCAACGGTAGCCTATCTAGATGATGACATCCCATGAAACACGCAGACCGCCGTGCCGCTTAGATTACAAACACACTGCAAAACATTACAACATTCTTACATTGAAACAAAAGTATAGATCGATACCGAATCAGAGAGCTTCTTCGTGTAGTTTAAATTTGAACGTATTATTAACCATACAAATCGTGACACAGCAGAGAGTGGTTGGTGACTTATCATGTCTTATTGTGTTTTTCTGATTACATTAATGTCGGTGTACGTTTGCTATCGGAAGGGTTAAAGTAGAGTGGGATTTGAATTCAATTTATCATTCATTAATACATATTACGTTTCATAGTTGCATTTAGGGGGTCGGTCTTTCCTTACTAAATATACTTTAGTGCGGACAAAGTACTTTTTGTGATTCAATCTTGATTAAAATTAAATATATGGGCAATAACTTTTTATAGCACAGATGTGTTAATGACTACCTTATTTAGGATGACCGCGTTTTCAAATGCTAGGGGTACAGTTATCTTAGGTCACAGAGAAGTGAGTATTGAATATTTTTGCTGTAATCTATTTTAATTTCGGGATAGGCCACTTTCTCTTCTATATGTGATAGGAGGGTAAAATTGTCTGACATGATTGAACTTTTGGCCTCTCCTTTTTGTATTTTGCGAGGAATGTGAATTTATATTTGAATTAACTTTAAAATGTTGTCTTGCTTCGTGATTATTTGTTTTTTCTTCTACTAATAAGCATTATGTTTGTATTTATAAGGGTTCAGATATTCTAAAGTTTCTATTTTAAATCCTTATGTTAAGAGAATTGAGAGAATTAGTGAAGACTGGTAGGCCCTAAACGTTTTCTAGTGCGTGGATTTCTAAAATGGATTTATACACTCTTTGGGCTTTTGAATGCTTCTTTGTTCCCTTGTATCCTTGGGCTATTTCCCCTTATTTTTACGAGATTGAATTTTATTCTAGATATTGAATTTAGTTTTGTGTACTGCAATAGTGATTTTGTGTGTTCAAGTAGCTAATTTTTATAATTATATTGGTTTTGTTAGTAATAAATTTTTATGTCTTGGAAGTTAAAAAGTTTTGTTGTTTATTTTGCCTGATTTCCATAGCAAAATGACTAAATGTTGCCCATACATGTTTACTTTCGTTTACAGTAGTTTTGATCGGGTTGTTTGGTTGTTTTCAATTCATCGTTTATTTTTTGTTCTATTTTTTCAATGGTTGCTTATTTGCTATTACATAATTATTAACCTAGCCATTGAACTTAATTATTTATCGTTCTCTGTCAATTTCTTCTGTAAGGGTTAGATGTATAATTCTGTATATGAAAGAACTATGATCTGCTATTTTATATTGAGGAACGTAGAATGAATTTTATGAAAACATTCTGCTTTTTTCTATGGTTATCCAAGTATTCTGTTTGTAATATTTTTGGAATGTATCACATATTAGCCATATTTAAAGGAAAAATACTTTAAGGTGTTATAGGTATCGCCTTCCACTGAGAACTTCTATAAATTTTGTTTTAATGATGAAAGTAAGTCTCTTAAAGAGTGTAACCCCCCTCCCACTGACCAATACAGAGTCTAAGGTAATCAAGATTGTCTTGCCTCAATATAGCCTTAAGGTATTTGAATATATATACAGACTTTTTTCACACCACAAATTTAATTACTTCGTTCATAGTCTGTTTTCTAATACATTGTACACAGCATATTTTGAGGTTAAATTGGTGGTATTATATGTTGTTATATGATTATATTTTATAACTGTAAATACTTTATGATTTTTATTTTACGTGTGGTTTAAATCTTTCTTCTTGCACTTTTGTTAAGATTCCCCATTGTTATGTTTTTAGTTACAGCCCATTTTATTCAATAGTTTTAGGTTTAAATAGTAGGTATAATAGCCTGCGTATTAATAAATTCCATTTTTAATGAGATATATTTTTAATCTGGTGAGGATAGTTTACCTGGTGGCGGTGAGTATTCTATACATGAATAATACTTTTATTTAGAATTTACCGTTATGTCCATGGAATTATTGTTTATAGTTTAACTCCTAGTCCACTTCGCGAGTTAATTTCTGTTTGTGAGGTGTATTGTTGAGGTAGTATGTCCGAGGAATGTACTGTAATTCATACAGAATTACCACTACAGATTCGCTATATCAAAAGACACTCATAGAATGTGCGATTTAATAATACTAAATACTTTAGAATCATCGTATAAGTTTCTGGATATGTGAATTTTTCCCATAGTTATATTATATTTTCTTCATGAAATTTTAATATGTTTAAAAATTTTAATAAGTGATCAAAGCTCCACATATGAATACGTTCTTTATGTAGCTTAAGTAACCGCTTAGTGTTGGTTCCTAGTCTTCTGGAAGTTAAAACACATTTTAATACAAAAAATAGCCTAATTCAATAAATTAATATTTAAATGGGATAATAATTATTAAAGTAATTTATAAACGTTTTTATAGTGGAAGAAGCTTTTAATAATATTTTAGTTGCACAGTTCAGTAATATCATAATGACATTAACTGGTCAAATATACTATACAATAAACTGTAAGCTTAACATGACAGAGAGCTTAAAGGAAAGTTTCTGACCACAAAGTGTAGTTTTACAAAGCAAACATTCACCATAAGACGCATCGATCCCCTTATCGTAAACTATGCAAACCGGATCAAGTAGTTGGCCAAAGTTGAACGCCGGTGGCTTACCAAGTTGCGCCAGCGACAGACGAGATAACCGGCAACGTATGACTACAGTTTAGCTGGATTTATACTGCGTGCCGTCAAGTTCTTTAACAAAATAATCGCTTTACTATTAGTTTGTAAGGGACGAATTCTTATATATTACATGGACTATTTATTATACATATTGTGAGGGATTTATATGTACTTTATAAATAAAAGGAGAAAATTGGTATTTTCTAATCGTAGTTTTTATGGAATATCTAAGAAAATGCCTTATTCTAAACTTTAGTATTCCTACCGAAATAGTATGTGATGATGTTGTTTCATAACTAACACATTATCACGCATTTTATTTGAAATTTCGGTAATTTGTTATGTCAGCTCAAGAGGCTTCACTTCTGGTTGTTAAATACCTTCAAATTGAACCTGCTCTGAGTACCAATGTGTCACTAAAATCTGGACAACATTATGAATATCCAGGAGCGGCAGATCACTAACCGCAAATGTCGAAATATTGGGGTGCAACGGTAGATCGATAGGTCTAGTCTACTGCAGGAGATGTCTGTCAGAGTTGGGGGGGGGGGCTCCCTGAATGTTAAGGATTTTAAGGGCTGTTGCGAAACATGGTACAGAACCGGCTCATGCCAAAAGGGGGACTCTATCCCTAAACTTACCCCTCCAGAATACCTTTTTACTCCGGAAGAAGTGCAAAGTTTATTTAAGAACTAATTGCAATTTCTCAGTTTCATGACCTAGGGGATAAACATTAAGGTATGTCATACATTTCCGCAAATGAAAGGATTTGTATCTTATCAAACACTTGATGTTAACAACTAATTAAAAGTATTATCGTATATTTCAGATTAAATTCTAGTTTCAATAAAAGACAAGGGCAAGCCCTGTTGAAATTCGAATATTTTACATTTTGATGACTCACGTTAAAACCATAAAAGTTGGTTATAACCTCATTCTGAAATTTAATCTCCAAATCGATTAAATTAGTATTTGTGATATGTTTCACCTTTATTCATGTTGTTCCTTATGTGATCTCTACCTATATGTTGCTGTTTTCTAAAGACGTTAGTCTGAAGCGATTGAAACATTGTATTAAGTGTAATAATTTTTGGACATTTATTGATGCAACCTTCTCCCATATTCGTTCTGAGAATTGATGTTGCGGTCTGAGAAATCTACTACTGGCAATTTTGCTAAAACCGTTTCAAATGTAGTTAAAATAAAGGTTTCCTTGGAGTTACCGGTTGATGGCCAAAAGCGGATACGTCTGTATTGTGTAATATTTGGATATGTAAATTAATCCATAGAAAATCATCAGCTCACACGCATTTTGGAGAAATATCGTCATCTAGATAATAGATGTCTATCTTGAATACCACGTGATTCTTCTTTTAATGGGACTTATGACATAAAATTAAGGATTTGCACCAATTCCATTCACTTTCATTAGACTTATTAGGAAAGATGTTAAGAGTTGCAGATTACGTCAAGTATGAAACTAGTCAGGGAACACCAGTGATAATATACGTCCAGTGGAAAGTTGTATTTCACTTTAAAAGTAAAATACTTTTTGCCGTGAGTTATTTAACAAGGTGAGTTACGTAGGACGTCCTAAGTGTATTATTGACTTACTATAACAAGAAAAATTACAGCTGTAACAATGAAGCAACATGCAATCCACCTGCCCTGTCATATACAGGGAATCTATTTAAAACAATGATCTCTGGTTTTATATATAGAGTTTACAAAAACTGTAGGTCCGGTTTTGAAACACGCAATTTTTCATTTTAAATCAAGTATAAACATCAGGAAAAAGAATCAGCTTGGAAAAATGTATTGAAAATGTAATTTAAAACCGGTTCAAAATTTTGCACCAAACATACAAATACTGGAGTTTACAAGGTATGAAATATTTACTAAACAATTAGTTATGAAATCATAAAATATTTTATGTTCAATGAATTTAGTTTGCAGTAAATTTATACATTCCAGGATGTGCAATGAGGCTGTAATTTTATTTTAAATAAAGAAAAGAGCAATTAAATTATAGTGTCTCAAAATATTTCAATGAAATAAATTCTATAGCCTTCGTCAAGCAATATGTGCAATAATTTGAAAACAATAATTATTTTGAAGTAATGATTAATTATAAGTAATTCAGCTATCGTAAATAACAGCTTGAATTTAAACAGGAACAATAATTCATACCCGAAATAAACAAGTTTACCAAATGTATCAAAAAGCCGGAGAAAAGCTGAAACTTCATTTTATCTCAGGAAAGCCTAATTTAACAAAACACGGCTCTTTTTATCCGTTTCATCTTGACAACTTAGATCTGGTTTGTTTGAAAGAAAGTTAGAACAAAACTTCTGAGCGAAGCTCTCTTCGTTTTTATCATTCTTTCACGAACAATGCATTCCATAATATGTTCTGTTTATAATTATAAAAAGCAGTTATATAGGCAAACGTGTTGACAGCAAACATTCTGCTAACTAAATTATATGCAAAATATATAAAAAGAAGCATCAGTAGTTTAAAATAAAAGAAACAATATGAATAGGAAAAAATCAACCTACTATCATTGTACATATCTATTATTTTATACAATGTTATGAATCCGCTTTAAGTGGGAACATAGTGTTTTTATGGAGAAAAATTAACTATTGGTATATATTATTCATTGATTTATTGAGAGTATATTGGTGCAAGTGTTTTTTAATAAAATAATTCATAACTAACTCTTTTCAAAATAATCATCAGGATTAAGAAATATTGATTCAGTTTTGTTTGCTCTAAGTTTATTGTGACAGATTAAACAACAGAGATCCCATTCAATGGATATTATTTCATTAGTAAAGTAAAGCAGTGAGTTTGAGATTTGCTCTGGTTCACTTAAGATAATGGATTGTCGGCTACCCTCTACAACTGCGTGGGAGTATATCAGAACATCCAGTTATAATCTATGACATCACCATACGCGCAGTATCAGTCCTTTCTACTTACGATACGTGTATGTTATACTGGGGTGGAGGTGCATCCTCGGGAGTTTTATCAAAACTATTGGAAAAATATTATGAAAACATAAAAAATCCATTAAGCTGTACGTTATATTTAATTAACTATAATGAAGTGTTGGTAGAAAGCTGGTTTTGCAGTATAAGTGCTATTTAGATGCTTTGGGGTTAGGTCAGGCACATCTAAACTTGAAATATAAGATATAAAATATTAATAGTAGTTTTATAATTCTACAAAAATATATTTTTTATATTTATAAATATATAACTTAGGCCTTATGGTATTTATAAAAGTCTCAATGCTTTAATGTTAAGTTGTATGATTATATACATTATCAAATTATAAAATTATATAAACAGACTTGTATACATCACTGAATATCATATAATTTATGTTTTATGGATATTTTTCCATTTTAAAAATTAAAGTAAATTTCTATTTTTACAAGAATTAAAATTATTGAAACATTATACCAATATACAACAGATGAAAACAGAGTTATGAAATAAACTAAATGCTCTAAAAAGAAATGTTTTCAGGTTAAATAAAAACAAAACGCAGTTATTTTCGTGGTTTTGCTGTGTCCATTATTAGGGAGGAAACAATGTATCAACAAGAGCTTGGTAAAAATAGCAGCTCTTTCCTGTTGCTGTATCATTTAAAACAAATATAGCCTCATTTTCCTTGCACAAAGAAAATTATTACTTCTTTTATTCAGTTTTAATTCAAAAGTGTTTAAGATACGTATCCAAACGCAAATTATCTAAAAGGATTTAAAATTTAAAAAATGTCTGATTACTATATAATGTTCCTTATCGATGGCAAAACATGTTATTTTTATACTAATAATAACCTGAGGCTTTGCACACGGTTCTATTTTGAATAACAGGTATTTCCTAGTCAATACTGTTCATAATATAAAAATAAACCCTCCTGAAAATAATTAATGTTCACTGGTATATATTCCAAGTTTCATATGAATTCCATAAATATGGACTTAAATTTTTTTAAATTAGACCATAAGAAGTTTGTTACGGACGATTAGATAACAATTTTTGGAACCCTGTATTTGGAGAATTTAAATCTATCAATAATGGATACCAATTTATCTACACTCCATAACATTTGAATAAATAGTTACAGCAATCTTAGTAATACTTGAACTATGTTAGTCAAGAGTGGAAAACAACTGAATATGAAGCAACCTAGTGACAACATATGTGATATAATAGCATAGACTCCAATAATAGTTCTAAATTGTAAGTAGACATGTCAACAAATCAACATGTCTATATCAACATAGCATAACATGTCATTATAACAATATGTTGATTTATATTGTTATAAAGTTTTGTTAAGTAATTTAAATGTGAAATATCAAATGGGGCTCTTACTTCAGATTTAGCAAGTGAAGAATAATTTCGGCTTCGATTCAATTACAGTTCACAAGCCATAGTAAGGTTTGTTTTACATTTGCACAATAATTACATTCTTGGTAATGAAAATGAATGTAAATATTTTTTTAAGATTATTTTACGTTTACAACCTTAATTATTGTGCTATTTTATGTTGCCATTGTGGTCACCTTTACGACTAATGTAAAAATATTCGGTAATGCTCAGCCAAATCCCACGGAGTGACATGCACCATCATCGAACTCAGTGTCGCTCATATACATATATGAAGCTTCATGTAAGAAAAAGAGTTGGTAGATGATTTAAGTTTTGAGAAATCGCGCAGATAGATATACACAAATGCAATTTTCAGCCCCTCGATTGATAGGCTGCGATAAAGCTCAGCCACCTTACCCAAGTAAAAATGTAATAATATCTAAATCATTTTAGGCATCCTGTTTACTTCCTGATTGGTGGACGTTCTCGAAAGGTGAAAGTCAAGAGGTGGAAAATATTCAACTTCTAACTGTCTGTGTGACCTGCAAGAACTCGCAGATTAATTAGCGAGAGCAGCACGGGACTATAATATATCCACTCAACTGTATGTATAAGATGCAAAGGTCAGCTACTCTACGACGAGTCCCGAGATAGTCCAATCACAACAATCGGTTCGCTAAAAGTAAGGATGGCTGATCTTGTTGAAAGCTTTCGCGTATTCACAATAAAAAAAGTTTCCGTTCAGAGGTAGAAAGAAAGAATACGAGTCTACAGCGATGGAATGTCGGTTGAATCCGTGATGATCCTGCATGAAGATGCGGTTGAAAGCTGGAGGAAGAAAGTCCAGTACAACTCCCTGGAAGAACTAGACTGAGACGAGATGTTCGTTACACACCTTAGTTTTAGGAACAAGAACCACATATCCGGCTTAAAGTCGTCATGAAATTCTAAATGTAAGGGATACATTGAAGACATACGGGTAAAAGAAGAAACTATTTTTCATGTGATGTGAGGAACTTTTTCGCAATAATCCAAACCACGCCGTTAGGTTATTTAGTTTTGTATACTTTATGTTTAAGTTATATTAAATTTATAAATAACGAAATGTTTTAGTAGGGTGACGAAATAAGCAATTCAATAAGATGACGTATATACTTTTTCATTAATTCTAATAATAGCTCGCACATATGCTGTCCTGACACTAAGTCATATGAATGTATAGATAATCTCATATGTATACTCTCCCGTAGGAGTTTCTTATAATCGAGCCGGGTGTGTGTGTTCACCCTTAAGCTTAACAGCAAAAATTCTCAGCATAAACAATTTCAAGAATTTTGGGAAAAATAAACTGTAAGTCTGCTGGGTTAAAGTCAGAGAAATTTAATTTTACATTAATTTACAAACTCACTGGAAAATGACTTATCTATATATATAAAAATGAATGTTTGTATGTTTGTCCTTTATGGAATCGTGAACTATTGGACCGATCATGATGAAAATTTGTACGTATATGTATTTTTCCACGGAGAAGGTTTATAAGCTATGCCCATCCCTTTCCCGATTCAGGATTCCGCCCCACTGGTTACAGAAATACCCATAAGAAATGCATTGCAGCAAACATATGTTAACGTCTTTTCAAATTTTTAATCAGCTGTTCTTTGTAAACATATATTACACTTATAGTTTTAAAGCATAGAGTAAGCTTAAGAGAAACGACAAATTTTGTTTAAACTGTTTTTGCAATCACTGTTAAACATAGACTTTACTATCCAGATAATACAATTCAAATTTGACGTAAAAATTCACCTTTAACTGCAATATTTATTTAATATAAACCATGCTCATGCTTGATCAGAAGAGTAATGCAGATATCATAATTACTATCTTACGTTGGCTACAAATATAAAGAATGTTATAAAATCAACCTTAGTTGTTTTTTTTTGACAGAAGTATGGTTCTCAAAACTCCGTGTGTACATATTCTCTCGATCGAGACAACAAAGCAAGCTCAATCGTGGCATCGGAGATATAACTAATTTAATCTAAAATTTATTATAGTAAAAAAAAAAATTTACTAAGTAATATAAGGACTTCGGTTCTTAAGATTTGCGTGCGAAGCCGTGGGTAACAGCTAGATAGAGGCAGGAATATGGTACATACCTTCATAATACGCCCAAGAGGCTCACGATGGAACGACTATCAATTATCTCAGCAATGTTTAGAATGTGATAGAAAAAGAATAAGTGAATATAGTGTACTGTTTTCAACGGGAAATTGCGTGCGAAGCCGCGGGCAACTTTTGCAAAAAATTATTGAAATGCGCAGCAAAGCGCGCCGGGCCCGCTAGTCCATTATATTATTGCTTAATCCAGGAATAACCAATAAACACTAACAGAACAGCTTTGCCTTAGTGAAATTAATAAAAAACCAACAATAAGATTCTCGTTCATAATAAAATATGATTTTAAGAGATAAGCAAGTTCGATCGTTGTGTATTGATATGAGAAATTATAGGAAGGCATTTCAATTTTAAACAAAGAGAGTCTTAAGGACATTCAAGCCGAGATATTTGAAATCCCGGTAAATAAATGAGTTCACTCGCAGCACTTTGTTTTGAAGCTCCGCTAATTTATCGCTCAGTTCCCAAATCAGTAATTCAATCACTCTTAGAGCCAGAGAGGAATCACAAACGGATATATTAAAGCAGTTGATCATTAGGAGGACGCAATAACACTGTAAGTAATAACAAATATTTTTTTGGGACTTAAATTTAAAATTCAAATAAGAGGCTTAAGCGGTAAACTAAGTAACAACATAGAGATTGACATTGGCCGAGAGGTCTTAGACCTCGATTTTTTGGAACAGAGTTACGTATAGTTCAGGTAAATCCTATCAGGGACGGTAACACTTATTTTTTGTACCATCGACCTTGTACTGTATCTCTTGTACTGTATCGAGTCTTTCACTTTTGTTTAACAAGGTATTTGTACAGATCACTGGCCCATGAGGACGGGCAGAATGATGTTTGAAAGGGGATCGGACCTTGCTTAAAAAAAGGTACGTTCTCCAAAAACAAAACCTTTTGGTTCTCGATGTAGGTATCACTAAATATGTATCGATATATTTATATTTATCGCTAAAGGGGATATATGTATTATTTTTATCTCTTTTGAATATATATGCGTATAATATGCTATGTGGATAAGTCTCTGTAAATGTGGTTTCTTTGTAATTACTTCTTCAAGTAGAAAAAACGGATGTTTTATAATGTGAGTTAAAGCTACTATGTGCCGTAACACTTTATCCCCTTCAAAGCAGAATGAACCAATGCATAGAATAGCACTTTTCTGCAAGTAATAATGTAACCTGATGGAGACGTTGCGGAGTTTGCTCGAGTCGTTTATACGGCCGGCCGTCTCCCGTTGAGATCCAGCGGAAAACCGCTGAGCGATTGTGATGAATCGAATTAATTGCGGCTTCAGATAAACAGCTTGAGAATTAAAATTGCAATCAACCAAGACGGATAAGCTTCAGGCTGGAAATTTTTATGTATGTACCTGCTGTACATACATAAATTAATGATTTTGTATTTTACAATCAATGACGCCTCCAAACAAGGTGCAGCCGTTCAATGTCATGCCAAAGGTCAAAGGTCATTTCCAAGTAAATATTCTACAAGAACATTTTCATGAATATTTTTAGATGTTACATTCCGATGTTAGCTCCAAATACAGTGATTAACTCTACAATAAATTGGATCTATATACAATATAAATAAATAAATAAACCTTTTATTACATGTGTACTTTTCAAACATGTTTTATCCCTGAGTAATTCTGTTAATTTGGAATGATAGTCATCATCTTGGAAATGTTTATATATATATATATATATATATATATATATATATATATATATACAGGGTGTATATTAAGTCTGGAAACACCCAAATATATCCTTTAATAATTTAAATATAAATTTGAAACCTCTTACAATCGTGATAGAGATTGGGCATCTACTTTTTGGAACAATGTTTTGTTATGTCACACCAACGGGGGACGTCCTGCCGAGGGTATCGTGAATATTCTTAATGGAAGCCTATACCTTGTGATACATCATTTTAAAGGTAATAGCTTACTGAATTGAATGCCACAAACCGCATCTCAAAGGAATTATTCTATCAGACAATAGAGCATTTTTAGTATTGAAAATTTACTGATGTTCAACAATGTAATTTTAACATGGTTCTTGCCACAAAATGTGTTACACTAATTTTTTTAGCATTTTTTTAAATGTTCAATTAAATAAAACAAAAATTTCATTTTAAAGCTGTATTTCTATTAGCACAAATTTGCCAGTTTTTATTACAGTACAATTATGGAAATACTTATGTTATTGATTTCTTATTACAAATAAAAAATAAATGTATGCTGTTAGAAAAGTCTTACAAACAAACGTTTTTTACCTGCATTTGGTGTCAAAGCAATTGTTCGAACTGTGTTCCTTCTACGGTTTTGACAATGAGCCAATCTTGTGTAAAATGATTCGACAGAGTTGCCTAACATTTCTTTCAGTTTATCAAAGCAATCTCCTCTATAATCCTGTTTCTTAGGTCTTCCAAATTATGAGGCTTTTCTTCTATAAACATTGGATTTTAAATGACCCCATAGGAAATAAATCGATTTGGTGACAAATCCGGAGATCTTGGAGGCCATTCGATTTCTCCTCTTCGGCCAATCCATTTATGAGGAAACCTTAAATCCAAATACTCTCTTACCTGTCTCCCATAATGGGGTGGAGCACCATCCTGCTGAAACCATACATTATCAAAGTATTCTCCTGATGCAATTTGAATAGCTGGGATTATTTCATTTTGGAGCATATTGTAGTAAAGTTCGGCATTTAAATTTGCATTGATGAAAAAGGGTCCAACAATTTTGTTACCTAAAATTCCACACCATACGTTCAGTTTTTTGTGGTTGCTGTGAATGGGACTCAGTAATCCAATGTGGGTTTTCACTAGCCCAGTAACGGCAATTGTGCCTGTTAACATTGCCATTTAGGAAAAAAGTTGCCTCATCAGAAAATAGTATGTTGGTCAGAAAAATCTCTATTGTCATCACATTTGCGCATCACAAGTTCACAAAACTCAACTCTTCTGTCGTAATCATCCTCACTTAAACTGTTGGACCTAAATGAACTTTAAATGGTTTGTATTTTATTAATTTTCAAAATCTTACTCACAGACATAGGGTGCATATCATGTTGCTGTGCAGCTATTCTGAGCGATGTATGTGGGTCTTCAATAAATGTTTGCAAAACATCTAGTGCATGTTCTTCATCTGTTGCAGATTGGTATCCTACCCGACTTTGGCCGATTACGTACACTCCCTGTCATTTCAAAACGCTCAATAGTTTTTTTGATATTGTTGAAACACTTATGGGATTCCTTTCTGGAAAGTGTCATTAAACAAATTACAAACTTCCCGATAAGATCTTTGACGATCGCCATATCCTCGCATCATCAACAGAGTAATTCGTTCTCTTTCAGACAATTCCATTAAAATGCCAAATAAAAACTGAACTACTGTAATTAGATAACTTGTTGACAGCAATGCTTCAGAGACACTGATTAACTCGACAGGAATGATATGACCTTTGTCCATTTGTAATTCCCAAGCTTAGACCTGTCTAGTGAAAGCTCCATGCTCAACAAACTGAAACCTGTAGACCAGATGATTAATAACACAATAATGTTTTCTCATAGGCTAGTGACCTTTGTCTCTTTAAACCTTCCTGCTGACTGGAAAACACCAAGTACAGATTCATAAGTAATCAGAGAAAGTGACTCATAAGTTTTTATTCATTGTAATAAAAACTGGTAAATTTGTACTAATGAAACCAGCTTAAAAAATAAATTGTTTATTTTATTTTAATTGAGCATTTAAAAAATGCTAAAAAATTAGTGTAACACATTTTGTGGCAAGCAAGAACCATGTTTAAAATTACATTGTTGAACATCAGTAAATTTTCAATACTAAAAAATGCTCTATTTTCTGATAGAATAATTCCTTTGAGATGCGGTTTGTGGCATTCATTCAGTAAGCTATTACCTTTAAAATTATGTATCACAAGGTATAGGCTTCCATTAAGAATATTCACGATACCCTCGGCAGGACGTCCCCCGTTGGTGTGAGATAACAAAACATTGATCCAAAAAGTAGATGCCCAATCTCTATCACGATTGTAAGAGGTTTCAAATTTATATTTAAATATATTAAAGGATATATTTGGGTGTTTCCAGACATAATATACACCCTGTATATATAATATGAAATCATTAACCTTCCTAAATCTCAACATTTTATGCAAAGGCGTGGTGTCAAAATATTTGGGTGGTCGGTTGATTCTAGGTGTTGTTTTATAATAAGTGGTAGTTCAGCTGTAGTATATAGTATTGGAATGACAGTGATCATGGATATATCTTATATTTTATTTTCGAAGACGTGAATAACATTTCTAACCTTTGATGGTTTGAAGCTAAAGAAGCTTACTATGAGTGTTATTTAAGATGGGAATAGTAGAATCGAATGATTTTTGCTACTTAGTCTGCGACACTAGTGTATAGTGAATACGCACTTTATTATCATACGGGATGAATATGCCAAGTGATCGTTGCTTGCTACAAGTTACATACATTAATGTATTTAACTATGTTGCCTCTGTATAAACGAGGCTTCATGCAACATTTTGTGTCTGTGAGCTAGTCTGTTTTCAAGATATCTTGTAGACAGGCTGACATTTAAATAGACAGAATTCAAATTTTTACAGCCACTTGAGTGAATGGATCCGCTGACGCTCAGATAATTAAGCACGCAAAGTTAAAAATCATAAACTCTAAAACAATTCTGAAAAATCGTAAATTTTAAAACATATATATTGTATGAACATTTTATAAATGTGTATATTAGTTTCGTATTTACTCTAACAGAGGTACATTTACAAATAAGTGGTTCAAAACTAACTAAAGTTGTAAACATTTTTTTTAATTATAATCTCAATCATTATCTCTAAATGCAGAGAGAAAAAATATTTAAATTAGCTGTATTTGAGCGAAACGTTATTGGAAAATAGATTTCTGTATTTATTTTACGTGAGATTAAAAAGCCAGCAGTGTTGCTGGCGTTATTTGTTTAACATTTCATGTTTAATATACTGCATGCATCTAGAATTAGTGCAGACGATTCTATATTACTCTTAGTTAATGCTATAATAGTAATAAATATTCATATGTTATACTAAATATTATAAATTGAATATTATTTTGTAAATTGAATTGAAATTTTTTACACGTAGATTACGAGCACGTTGAATAAAGATGTATTTCACAATTTGATATACATAGATCACTCTGAATTTAACATGTGCGGTATTATTTGTCATTATTAACTGACTAAACTACTTTTATATTTTAAAAATCACGGGGATGAACTCAGTTCATTGCTGCAGTACTTTTTGATTATTTATAGTGTTGTATGTAAAATATTAGCTTTTAAAATAATAACAGTTCTGTAAATCTATGGCGTTTCACCATAAGACATTCTTTTGCATTACCCTTTATGTACCGTATTAAAACCCTATAATATAATGGTATCGTATTAGGAAATATCGGTGGATGAAAAATGTTTATGTACTTGTTCCTTTAGTTTAGAGGATTAAAACTGTACAGATTGTGAGAAATAGATGTGTGATTTAAGTCTAAATATTTAACAAAATGTTTATGTACTTGTTCCTTTAGTTTAAAGGATTAAAACTGTACTCGTTGTGAGTATGAGATGTGTGATTTAAGTCTAAATATTTAACAAAATGTTTATGTACTTGTTCCTTTAGTTGAAAGGATTAAAACTGTACTCCTTGTGAGTAATACATGTGTGATTTAAGTCTAAATATTTAACAAAATGTTTATGTACTTGTTCCTTTAGTTTAAAGGATTAAAACTGTACTCGTTGTGAGTAATAGATGTGTGATTTAAGTCTAAATATTTAACAAAATGTTTATGTACTTGTTCCTTTAGTTTAAAGGATTAAAACTGTACTGCTTGTGAGTAATAGATGTGTGATTTAAGTCTAAATATTTAACAAAATGTTTATGTACTTGTTCCTTTAGTTTAAAGGATTAAAACTGTACTGCTTGTGAGTAATAGATGTGTGATTTAAGTCTAAATATTTAAAAAAATGTTTATGTACTTGTTCCTTTAGTTTAAAGGATTAAAACTGTACTGGTTGTGAGTAATAGATGTGTGATTTAAGTCTAAATATTTAACAACATGTTTATGTAATGTTCCTTTAGTTTAAAGGATTAAGACTGTACTGCTTGTGAGTAATAGATGTGTGACTTAAGTATTAATATTTAACAAAATGTTTGTATATAAGGAAATTAGAATACCTTTGCCGATTTTATGTATCAGGTAGTTTCAATGTATTTTTAGTCAGTCAGCAGTTGTATCAACTTATAAAATATAATAATAAAATGATTAATAAATGTAATAATAAATATTTTCTCTGCTCACCTGGTTTTTCATCTCGTATACAATTTCATGTTTCCTGTTGACTAAGGAAGCAGTGTGAATCTGTGGCGATCATTACGATATCACGACTTTTAACCATTTTATTGGATGAGAATAACCCAGTTTTATCACTCGAGAGGCAGAAATATTTTTATGTCTTTCTATCTGTCTATCCAATCGATATCAGAAGAACAAACTAACTTTGGATGAAGCTTTTTTTCTATAAAGACAACAATGAGTTATAATATGGTACCTTGTAGTCTATGAAGTTTGCTGGACGCTATGAGCATGTTTAAATTGGTCTCATGTTTAACCAAGATAGCTACGAGAAAGTCTAATGAATGACTACAAACTGAGTACAGTCATATGACATTTTAACATCCTGTTATTGACATGAAATTTTGCTAGCAAACTCAGATAAGCCGGGCGTATTCCTACTGTGTTTTTTAACAAACCCTACATTCTTCCTTGTACTCACAATCATAATAATAATCATAGTATTGGTTTACACCGGAATAACAATTCAGTGTTACGTAGTAGGATTGGTCACTTTACATTGTTTAATACATACCTCTTATCAGTAAGTAATCTATGAAGTCTTTGTATACAAAGCTGATTGAAGCACAATTTTAAAAGAAACAAAATCCATATTTAATGTCAAGGAGATTATATAAAGCTAATAAGAAATAAAAGCTTTCTTAATGTTTCGTTTATCAACGTCTATTTTTCTTAGCTCCAAGAACTACTTCACATTTATTTAAGTAGTAACGCTTTGAAAACTAATCCAACCGTTTTATTTTTTAATTATCTCTGTTGTCGGTCTTGACAGTTCATATTATAAATTAATGTATAGATATACGATTTCTAATACCTAAGTTACTTTGATCTTAAATAAATGTTTTTAGAAATAGTGTTGAAAAACTTATTTAAATTTCAAGTAATTACATTTTTTATTTTTACATAGCTATAACAGTAAATATAAAAGTTATAAATAGTTTCAATTGTCTTTCAGTGAATTTTAATTGATCAAAATAAAAGGAATAGCAAAACATTTTTTATAATTGAACCAGAGTATGAATTTTTTAGAAATGTATGGTTTACAGAATACAATAGAAAAACCTATTAGTATCCAGGTGTAATAAATAAAGAGCGGAATTTTGCAATGTAATGCTTTAAATGTAATTAATGTAAAAAATAAACCAAATGTTAATAAACCTACGATTTTTATACTTCTTTTATTCTTTGTTGAGTTCTTTTAAATGCAATTCTGATTTCCGAAGTATATAAGAGTAACGCAAATGGTATAAGTTGTTATGACCCGTTTTGTTCAGCGAAAACAATATTGCTAGAGCTTGTTATGATCTGCAAAACTCGTGATCCAGTTTCCTAATACCAAGTTAATCCCCGGGGTACTAAACGCTCGTACACGGAGCCAGAACATCAGCTCGGGCCGCCCGTAGCAGAGTTACAAACGTTGCCACTTGAGGTGGAAACTTCTGTCCCATGTGGACTTTATTCGGACTGCTGTACTTAGATTTCAACTACTCTCGCCAAACTTATATTTTATGGAATAACTTTGGTTATTTATAACTTTTATTACATGAAACTAGTTAGTCAGCATGTTCAGACGTGGAAGACAAATAGAGTTATGCGATCGAATTATATTAATTAATTAAACTAAAAATTTCGTTTTCATAATAATAAGAGTTATGATAATTTTCAAGGAGATAGCTCGAAATATAAAAAACTAAATTTAGCACTAATGTTATATAAATTAATTACGCAAATATGACCCAGTCTACAGAGGAAATAACCACACTATAAAATAATAATGGTTGAAATATCTGGAAGTAAATGATAAAATAGTTTGATGTAAAGAATAAAAATTCTAATTTCAGGAAAAGTTAATTAATGTTATCTTATTGTTGGCACAAAAATAACATCCAATGATAATGAAGAAGAGAGGGTAAAAGTTTACCATCTAATATTATTAAAAAGAATTATTTGGCGTCTCATGTGCCGAATGAATGTAATTTTATGCGTTCATGACAATACCTCGTGGCTTTTAGGGTGTTTTGTGGCGTAACTGGTGCTGATTCGACAGATGAAACGCTATCTTATGTGTGAAAAATTCAAAACTATTAACAAATTGTGCCATTAGATTTGAGCAACGGTCTCTACGGAAATCTACTTTTGAGTGTAAGATTATTTTCATTGCCGTAGTTGAGTTAACCTTGTTTTCCAATGAGCAAAAAAAAAAAAAAAAAAACAAATATATGCGTAGGAAAGAAATGCCTATTGTGTTATAGGTGGATATCCTACCTACAATAAAGAAAGAATCCTTTTTTAGTTCATACTAACTTCTAAAATGATCTTTTATAAGGTTTTGTCTAGTGAAGTATTGCTGATTCTTTTTAACATGGATCATTTAGGCATGTTAGAGTTCATTTCACTGTGTTTCCTTAACTACTGTTTCCAAAATGCCATATCTAAATTGCAAGTTGGAAAACCCAATACTTAGTTCAAACAACCTCAAGTTTGTTCATATTATATGTTTAAATAATATTTGAAATGCGTTAGTTGTTTTAAATTCGTCACTGTTGCAATATGCAGTAAATATATTAAATTTGTATATTTTGCTATCTGCATTGTATTGCTGATCAGGCACTGTACAATTGATACATTATTATATTTATATGCATACAAATGTTTCAGCAAATTTCGGCTTACTTTAGGGAATGTGTCAACAACTACGTTCGGTGTTGATTAAATCTGTATTATAAAATGTATCACCATTAATTTACAACTATCCTTTGACGCGCATAGGAAGTCACTGTAAACTAATTACATTGCAGTGTTCGTTAATGAAAACAGATATTCGTAATTTAACGTAAATAATTTACGGTGTGTTGGATACACAAAGACTAATTTTTGTTACAAATGTGCAATAATATAACTTAACCGGTAAACCAGAGCAAACTCTTATTCGCTAGTTATTGCGATGTAACCGTCCCGTTAATTGCTATGTCCTTAACGAAAATCTTAGAGCGTTATCCCGAATTCTATTAATTTTACGGATTATTGATCAAATGATTGTTATTAGTTTATTTAAATCACTTGGATTAGATGGGGTAATTCAAAAAGGTTTAATTGGTTGGGGTTATAAGTGATTCCAACCGTTTAAATATCTTGTTTTGTTGGACCTGGTAGTAAGTATCTAACAGAACCACCAGCGTCATCGGAAATCAGTACCGAACGGCAGTTCTGGGAAGTTATCGCTGGGAATTCTATGCATATCCTTATCATCTTTATTTTTTTTACATTACCAGATTTTATCTGCAACAAAATTGTATTTTGAAAATGGTTTCTGCTTCGGACCCGCAGACTTGTCCAGAATCACTAAATGTAGTTTAGAGAAAACGTGCATCCTTACACCATCCATACTTTGAGCTACAGCTTACCACAAAATCATGCTGTCCGGTATATACATCATATAGTTTAAATATAAGGATCAAATCTATTAATTTATATGTTTTAGAAACAAAATGTATTAGCCTATGTTACATGATCTGTATTTGTATTCAAACCAGACTTGGTACTGAACAAAAAATTTTTGTTAAAATAGATTATAAGTTATATGAATATTGTATAAATTGAGTATTACCTGTATTAGATTATGTCAATCTGTTTTGGAATTACATAAAAAAATAAATAACAAATAAATAGCTTTAAATCGTTAATATCTATGTTTATGCAAGTAATTATATCTCGGTTATTGTATAACGTTAACAAAACAATATTTTAGAAGGATATTAAATTTCGAATTACTGCCTGTAACAATCGTATACGGTGCCCCTTAAGGTTGTTAGCTAGTCACCGCGCTGTTATATTTGGTGAGGAATAGCTTATGCGGAGTATTGGTCATAATAGGCCAAAATTACACAGAAAGGATTTTAATGCTCAGGTTATTTACAACAACGACTACTCTTAAACGTTTTGTACCACTACATGGGTTTCAATGTAGTAGCAATATAGAGTTTTAAATATCTACCTGTGTGATAACTTTGCATTCATTCATGAAAAGAATTACAAATGTTATATGTATATTATTTAAATAGAACCTTTTATGTTTTTCTATAATATACTCCAAAGCACAGAAAAATTATACTATGGGCAGGTCAAAAATAATTTCTATTTTTCCGTCGTTATCCGTAGTGTCCGCACAGTTTATCACAAAAAATTTCCTAACGACGCAAATATTGTGCATGTCACTTTTCTAGAAAGGTAGCGTCATAATGATGACGATAAATATCACTCCATTGGATTTGGTTAGGCTAAGCATAATTTTGACAATGCTTAAATCCAAATGGATTAAACCAAATAACATTTTTAAATGAAACATAGTAACAGATACAGCCTAATCAAATGAGCTATAAACGTTCTCTCGGAAACTCAGCAAAGTCTTTTAAACGATATGTGGAGTGACTTCCATCTTGTTTATAGTATGCTAAACAGAATGTAATCAATTTTTAATACATTTAGAAATAGTATAGCCTATTGTTTAATATTGACTTAAAATAGATTCATAAATATAATAATTTTTCGTAACTTAAAAAGTTAATCACGATGTTTGCCGCCAGTAATATAAAAATCGTATTTACTTTACCAACCCCACAGGTGACAAGCGCCAGCATACTTCCACAGAGCACGACCCTCTCGTTTATATTAAGTTATTCACTTCAACGCACCGGCTGTCAAGGAAAAGCTCCGAGATTTCTCGTATTTTAGGCTCAAGTTAAGAATTTATAAAGAATATTTCCTCCTGTATTAGATATAATAACACACATCAAGACGTATTCCGCTACTAATGTAGAGGATCGTATTTAATTTACCAACCCTACAGGTGACAGGTGCCAGCATACCCCCACAGAGCACGACCCTCTCGTTTATATTAAGTTATTCACTTCAACGCACCGGCTGTCAAGGAAAAGTTCCGAGATTTCTCGTACTTTAGGCTCAAGTTAAGAATTTACAAAGAATATTTCCTCCTGTATTAGATATAATAACACACATCATGACGTATTCCGCTACTAATGTAGAGGATCGTATTTAATTTACCAACCCTACAGGTGACAAGCGCCAGCATACTTCCACAGAGCACGACCCTCTCGTTTATATTAAGTTATTCACTTCAACGCACCGGCTGTCAAGGAAAAGTTCCGAGATTTCTCGTACTTTAGGCTCAAGTTAAGAATTTACAAAGAATATTTCCTCCTGTATTAGATATAATAACACACATCATGACGTATTCCGCTACTAATGTAAAGATCGTATATACTTTACCAACCCCACAGGTGACAAGCGCCAGCATACTTCCACAGAGCACGACCCTCTCGTTTATATTAAGTTATTCACTTCAACGCACCGGCTGTCAAGGAAAAGCTCCGAGATTTCTCGTATTTTAGGCTCAAGTTAAGAATTTACAAAGAATATTTCCTCCTGTATCAGACGTAATAACATACATCATGACGTATTCCGCTACTAATGTAAAGATCGTATTTACTTTACCAACCCCACAGGTGACAAGCGCCAGCATACTCCCACAGAGCACGACCCTCTCGTTTATATTAAGTTATTCACTTCAACGCACCGGCTGTCAAGGAAAAGCTCCGAGATTTCTCGTATTTTAGGCTCAAGTTAAGAATTTACAAAGAATATTTCCTCCTGTATCAGACGTAATAACATACATCATGACGTATTCCGCTACTAATGTAAAGATCGTATTTACTTTACCAACCCCACAGGTGACAGGCGCCAGCATACTCCCACAGAGCACGACCCTCTCGTTTATAACTTTAAATATCTGTAATTCGTTATTTAGTCTAGTTGTAAGGACTTTTCCGTATTATAGAAGATTATTTATTAATTTATTACACTCAATTTATCACATGCGTAGTTATAACTTCTGGCGAAAAATGCTCTTATATCATTATTAAAATAAAGTAATCCCTAACCGAATATTTGGAAAGATATTTTGCTAAATGAACCCCTATTCCCGTTTTTGATCATTAAATTCTGGATTTGGTTACATTTCAGATTTGTTGAAATGATAAAACCTTTACACAGTAACGTGATAAAACAACATCCCCTCTTCAGCCAAAAATGTGCAATGTTTGGCATACAGAGAGTCGGCTGCGTAATTTCTGCAGAAGTCCACTTTTACAAAATGATTATCTCTGATTTCAAGGAGGCTATAACTGCGTTTTTCTTTTCATATTTGTTAAACATAAAAACAGAGAAACAGCTATGTGCACGTACCATCGCCATATTTTTGTATTTACATTATTCTTTTATTGAGTTTAATAAATATCTTTGTTGTTATAACTTTCTGAAAAATAGGATGTAAATAGAAGTAGTAACATTGTGTACTTGGGGGGTTTTCTCTGAGTCTCTCTCTGAGTTTAAAATCGTACAATTTTAACGTTCTCAAAAGAACAAATTGAGATACAAACAAATAATATAAATTATGTTTGGTTACTGCGGGAGTATTCCTATTACAAGCAATAAAGTTTTGAGCAACGACAGTCCCGGAAAGTCATAAGTCACGACAAAAGGTGATCTGAAGAAAACCGATAAGTTGGAGAACTCTAAGTCAACCTGTGTCCACGAGCTAACTTTACTTTTAACAACTTACCTTCTTTACTTTACTTTTGCGCCTTGATGCAATACACGTAAATCAATGAAGTCTTTAAAAAAGTACACCACTACTAAACTAGTTTCTATCAACTTGTGGCCAATGCGATCAGGTATAACATAGTTGAAACTTAATAAATAAAACTCTGTAAACACGGACTGGTTCTTTGTTTGAAGTCTATTTTTGACGATGGAAGGATTATGAAGGAAATAGGATTTTCCGGACATTTGCCATCGGTCAGTGAAACAAAAAATCAAACAAGAAAAAATATGACTGGTTATCATAGATATGCATTTTGTCTCCTGTTTTAATGTATCCGTTCATTACATTATTATTTAACGAATTAATCACACAATAAGCTTATTATATTTTATGTATGCAGGAATCTTTTCAGGTGAAATGCTGTTGTTGCGGAGTTGTAGAGTTGCTTGTATTCAAATTAACACGTTTGGTGTACAAGAATCCAATACACCATGAGGCACATATAAGCTTCGTTAAACAACATTTTAAATGTGTGGTTTACATCATTCTCGAAATATCCTGCGGTCAGACAGATACAAGTTCATACAGTCAAATTTGTCGAAGAATACTGAGCATTGAAGCCAAATCATGGACAGTCAAATTCCGTAGTCGGAAATGCAAGAAAACTTATTCTCGTTTACGTATAAATGAAATTCCATGAAAAATGTAAATCCTAGGGACTAAATCTTTGAAAAGCTACTTTAATATTTGTTAAATTTGCATTTTTGTTTATTAGTTTTCAAAGAAGTTTTCAAATAATAAAAGTTGTGGTAAGCTAAAGAAGGTATTACTACACAAAAGGGCGCTGTGTAATTTTTTAGCAATACCATTTAACGTTGACGTTCTCCTTATTTATTTTGCTATTATCATATAAATACATACTTCACATACTATATTTTTATATTATTATACTTAGTTTCTTTTAAAGATTATCTATTCTGGTATTTTCTTGTTGTCATCATGGTTAGAAATTTACTTTGAAGCGAAATTTCTATAGTTCACTTTGTTTTCTTGATATCAAGTGGACAGACAGGCAGACAAACAGAATTAAAATATTTCCCAGCCCTTCGAGTGATACTCTTCGCTAAAACTCAGACAATAATATAATGAAAGATATGGACTGGGTAGAGTTACTTACAGGTAGACAATATCATTTATTTAGTACTACTATAATGAAAGTAACTTCTAAGAAGTATCTCAACAAAATTCTCTTTATGAAACTGTAACTGTGCAAGAGATTAGTGGATATGAATAGGGATTACTTTAGAAATTGGTTACGGAGTTCCCATTCCCATCCAAGATTTAGTTCTTAAGAAGTACTGAAAACCTTTATTAATAACGTAACTCATAAGCTGATGATAATAAATAATTAAATTATATGTCACGAGTATTTTACCAATAATAATGGTATCTAGGTAATAAGGTAACTTAATCTTATTTCGATATATTGCTAATTATTTTTTTGTTATGAAAGATTTCTTTTGAAATATAATGAATTGAACATAATGTAAGGAGGTTTTGCACGAATAGTAATGAGTATATCTCCTATCAAGGACCTTTTATTGAAACATTATTTTATTAAACAACAAATATCAACGCTGCATGTTTGTAGTTGTTATTTTAAAGCTCGAATAAAACCGAGTGTTTGTAAAAACAGAACTAATTCAGGGTAATGGTTTACACGCTTAAATAAACCGTAAATATTCTGGGAAATTTGTTAGAAGTTTTTTAATGTCATATTTTTGTATTACACATGAAACGGCGAATACTCGTGTTATCAGTTTGACTCATACTGGTGTTCTTTTAATATTTCTTTAGTTTTATGTTTCTATCACTACAAAACGTATTTGGTTTCCTGATGTATTTTATTATATAACTTAAGAATCTATCACTTTGGTTTAGGATATGTTAGTTAGAATTAGCATCCTAAAATTTATAAATATAAGACTGTTTAAGTGACGAATAAGATTAAATCCTTGATTTTGTTGTTACTAGCCTATATAATGTTTCTTTCAATGTAACTTAAATGTTCTTTAGATTTATAATATAGTGTGTGATTACTTAGACTACGTCAAATATCACGTATGAGCCCAGATAGTGAAATGAGATATCAATACTCCGAATGAGTATAATACCTACGACTGTGACCATATACTCACTGGCTACACTGCACTGTTTATTCATAGTGTTTGAAGAGATTTAATAATGATAACAATACTGAAAATAGCTTACTATTGAGCCCTATTTGTTAGTATGATAAACCAGTTTAGTATTAAAAGTTATTAGTAAGTAAATCCCGAAACAAAACCCATATCTATAGATTGCTTTAGGAATAAAAATAGCATGTAATGAAAATAAATAAAAAAATCAATAGGTAAGAATCTATCTAAATCAAATTTTAAACACAGCCAACAAAATACTTGTAACAATGCAATCTTTTTCATTAACATTTTAACGTTGAAATTGACGTATACAAAATATCAGGGACAGAATACCATTGAGAGGAAGAAGATTTTGAATTCCGTAGTTCTCCATCTTGGAACTTCTCTGAGTCGGGATGGTCCTACAACAAATCAATTATATATTTTTTAACCAGACGTTTGTTATGACAGGCTATGAACCAACCTAAACTGGTAGTATGCTACCATGGTGTTATATGTACTGATAAACTAATTTATTTTTGAAACTGTAATTTTTATACTAATCGGACGAGACTTAGAGAAGCTTGCCACTGTAGGGCTAGAAAAAAAATAATTTTCCATTCAGAATTTATCTATATCTGTCTGTCCATGCTGCTGTATGTCCGCACAATGTCTCGAAAACAAACGAACCTCTCGAGTTATAGTGTACGGAGTTTAATTACTACGCATTTTACTCCATCTAATTTGATCAAGCTTTCGACAATTGAAAAATATCAGAATAAATAAACACATTTTTTAAACAAAACACACTTACGAATATTTTTTAAAGAGATTTTAACTTGTGACAAATTAACACATGCAGCCTCACTATGCCAACAGTTCCAGTTTATGGTGATTTAGTGTCTAAAATATAATTATTTAAACACAAATACATCGTTGTTTAATTAACATAAATCTAAATGTATCATGAGGAAAGATATCTAGAAAACAGTTCGTAGACGAGAATTACTTTTATAATGATCAATTTCCAACTGTTTATTTTGTTTGAGCGTTTTTGAAGCTTAACCTCGGTTGCATTAAACCTTAGCGAAGCATGTCACGCAGGACGTCGTGTGCCGTACTCTATCTTGTAAATTATATGGGGTTACTGAAGTAATTATATCATTTAAAAAAATAAAAACAATATACCAACACGTAGCTTCAAGCCAAAAATGAGTCCCAGGACTGTGAAATGGTAGAAAGAATACCTTAAATCATTTATGGATACTGAAACTCAAAATTATCCCACACGCATTGCCCTGTCTCGCTACTAGTTCCCTTTTGCGCATGCGCACGGCTTAGAAATCCACAGTTTCTTGACTTCTTTATAATCAGACGTCCACATACTTGGGTAAACTTGTCAGGTGAGCAACGGCCCTGAGGGATTGCAGTATTTTACTACCGCCACACATAAACGACCGCCGTAATATTTTCTACACTCTATTCCTCATTCACTGTGCGTTAAGGAGCTTCCATTGGCTATATTAAGCAAACGTTAGTTTGAAAGATACCATCCATCCTAAAAACATATACAGTTTTTAAGTAAAACCTGCGTGACATTTTTCAACGCGGTTTACTTTACAATTTTATAAGAAAGGTTAGTTTTACTACCTTTTACCTTTGACAGAAGCATAACAAATCAAAAATAGAACTAAAAATTCTATTACTACAATAATTTGTAAAACTTAACTTACCTTCACCTGTCATAAGGATACTTGACACTACACGCTTGACACTAAACGTGATGTTTCTGGTGTAGGTTTAGCGTCTTTCTACCATTACAGCTGTACTTTAATGTTGATGTAAAAGAAAATTCCAACATCTGCCTCATGTAAGTTTAATTTGGTGCTATGGTATGCATACAGTACTGTTTACTATTGAATACGTAACAATAATTTTATTACATGTTATAGACCTAATCAAGTGCATATTTTTATGCTTGAAGACATGATTTTTTTACGTAAAAACTGCTCAAAAAGCAAAGATTCGACTGACAGACAAATAAAAGTAAAACACGAGTATTAGTTGACAAGATGTAACGGATAACAGATGTTGAACCAGCAGGAAGTTCCGGCGCCAGTCTGACTTTGCCACTTTCGTAAAGTCAACTTTCTTTATTACTAGTGTATTTCTTCTAGGAACGACATCTAAAGCCGTAATTGTAAAAATATTATTGGGTTTGGTTTATTGGTATAAATGTAAATGGGTTACTAGAAAAATATTCGGCAAGGATTTGTAAAAACACAAAATTATAAGTAATATATATTTGTTCGAACAAGCACAAAACTTGTGAATAGTAGCACAGTCATTATATTTAGTTCAAGAATAATTTTAATTAATTATTAAACATTGAGAGTATTCGGATTCAATAAAATTAAAGCCAGATACCTAGGTAAAATGTACATTTACTGATTTTAAAATTGAACATTCCTTCTTCACTTATACTAAATTTTACCTTTTGGTCCGAAATTTCTTGTTCTTGTCCCGCATCTCGAGATTGGATTGACGTATAGCGAATAGATCGTGTACGACAGTCAACTATTGAATTGAAAGACAAAGCTAAAATATTTAATTTTCAGTCAACTCCTTACACCGATCCATTGAACATTCTAACGACCAAATGTATGCTTTTCAAACATATATAACTATGTATTTCATTGACTGTGAAAACAAGAGAAATTTAACTATGGAACTTAATGTAGTTCATTAGTATAATTAGAGCCTGTTTTGCGGAACAATATCTTTACAGTCCGAATGATATTTATTGTTCTTTTATAAAATTTAATACTTATATAGCAATGGTTAATCCTATCCAATTAAAATAAGTGGCTTCTAAACTGTGTCCCTTGAAAATGCTATCAGTATAATTAGTGTACTAGCCCATGTTAGTCCAGAATAGGATACAGAATTTATAAAATAAGAACGATATCAAAGTATTTTTTTCACGCAAGGCATGTAAGATACCTGAAAAACTAAAATAGTTTTAACCATACAAGATAAAATCTGCAAACCTTGCACAGTGTTATAAGGATATATTTTAAGTTTTTATGCAATAACCATCACATTCCTATATTTTGGAGACGGCACGAAGGATTGTCATAGAAATTTTAAGTGTAAGCTTAGGTCAAATAGCGTATCATTCTAAAGCTGATAAAAATAGAGGATTTAAAATAGATCAATATTGAAAATTTTAACGACCGCAATTTATATATGGCAAACTTTTTAGCAATCGCAAACGAAGATATAAAGTTAAAATGGTTTAAGAGTGAAGAAGAAAAGCGAACTTATATTTCGTTCATTAATACTCATTCGTTAAACACTCAAGCAATACTGAGAAATGAATGACACCAGCTTGAAATAAAAAAATTAGTTTTATACAAAGGGAAAACCTAAAAGTTGTATAAACCAAAGTTTAAAATGTCCTTTTTAGTTATTAAAAACAACATTTACGTGTATATAAACATTTACACCCTACATAGAAAAAAATATTTAGGATACACGGATATATACTCGTAACTCTTTTTATGTTGCAGAGTAAATAAGTATTATTAGAAAGACTACATTTATATAATAATTGCGGTATAAAAGGCATTATTTAAGTATGTAATTGAATTTTAGTAATATTTATTTGCCTTATTCCAGTTATTATTAATTTAATTAAGAAAGTGTTTTGGTTTCACCACATCAACTAGATGTAGATTCCGATTTTATTGCAGTGACATATGAAGATTATGTAGAATTCTTTCAAAGTCGGAGCTCGTATTTTAAAATTAGTACTAAGTTACTTCAGAGCAGGTATATGATCTTTAGTGGGTACGTGGAATTAGTTGACCCTTAAACTGCAGTCTGTCCAACCAAACTTTATTGTTCATACTATTACCCTACTTATTGAATCTTATAACAACTTCTTAGACGAGCAGCAAAAACCAATATGACAGTGCATTAGGCTACGGCTGTGACGCATGATGGATTGGTTGTGGCAGCAATAATTCATTTGTATACATTCGAATGGAGGAACTTGTTTTATGTCCTTGTCTATTCAAAGATAATGTTGTACAGCATGGCTCGTTCAACTTCACTCACCATTTACAATGATTTATGGTTCTGGAAATCTGCTTTGCTTTCCTATATAAGTTTGAAATATGTCAGGAACTTTTATAAGCCAACAAACTGCAAGCTTAATATTTTTACTGGTCTTAAGTTCTACTTAATATTTATAAAAACTATAAAACAATGTTAGTTTAGTGTTTAGTAGTTGTGTGTATCTTTACAAATATATACGTACTAGTCTACTTTATTGCACTCAAGATTTAATTTTAAACCAAACAACTCTAGCATTTTCTCGTGAAGAAAGATTTGCCACCCTAATGAGACATGTTTCGCTTACATGTAAATGCTTCTATATTGATCATCCAATCAGCAATGTAACAGGAAACCTACATGCAACCGCTACCCCACGGTTTGAAAATAAAGAAAAATTGCAGTTCCACAGTTGGCTGGGAATGTAATAGTAGAGCTCTACTTGATTAAGTCTGGAACAATGAATCTCAGACCGCTCGACACACAACACTCCTTCAACCAGTTGATTAGTTTTGTACAACTTGGCAAAAAATAGTTTGCTTTAGTTTTACCTACACAGTACAAGTTCAATTTGGGACAAAATTCATAGCTGAGAAACGTTTAAAGTCAAATATATTCACGATGTCTTCGCAATCAAGGGATTGTATTTCAGAATTACAACAATGTTTGTATTAGTAAATATTTCAATTCTTTGTCTATTACAGAACAGGCTGAAAACTACTTACAGAATACTAGTCACAAGGTTAAGTAGACAGTTTGGCACAAAGAGCACAATTTGGTACATTGACTGCCACCCAATCATTACTTAAATACACTTAAATTTACATGTTTACAGACGCCACAAATTTTATATACTCATCACACGGATAACAAGAATGTGTGTCTTCCCAGAATTAGAAAACATCTTGCATCTTGATTTCCTTACTGGAAAACAGACGGAGAGCTCTTCGTCATTTGTAACCATCTGATATTCCTAGATAACAGGGTCATCTGCCCTCATATAAAAAAACCTGTCACTGATGACATCGACTGAATGGTTTAGAAACCTATGACAATGGTATTTATGAATTTGTCATTGCTAAATTGCGCAGTGAATTGCACCAACAGTGTACGATATTCCTGTATTGATTTCAACTGTGTCCCCCTGATCTTACACCCTCTTAGGTTACCAAGTTTTACTTAAGTTTTTTTTAAAGAACCTTTACGCTGCTTCCGGAGTGACATGATATTCAGGATGGGTAAGGTTAGGGAGTAGGGGCCGCCTCCTATCGAGATCCATGAGGAAGAATTAGGGCACTACATCTCAAAGTCATGTCCCCCTGGAAGAAGGGGAGGCTAGCTCTGAACCAGCCTCTCCAGTCAAAATAGGCAGGGGGTGGCATACCCTTGGTGAGGTTAGCAAGAACCTCTGAGGTTAGGGAACAAACCCCGCCAACTCCAACAGTCATCTCCCACAGTAGACTAGACCTATCGAATTGGCCATGAACCCCAGAATCTCGACACATGCGTTTAGTGATGTGCCGCTCCTGGACATCCATAAGGTTGCCCAGATTGAAGTGACACATCGGTTTTTGCTGTGCTCAGTGGTGGGTTCAACTGGAAGGTATAAATCCAGCCAGAAGTGATCCCTGCTGGGTATTTACTTAAGTTTTGTACTATAACTATTTTTCTGATATTCAACTTTTGGATACCTAATTTTAGATAAATCTCTACATGCGTTCTAGAATATAGTTGCTCAGAAATTTAAAATTTCAAAAATTACGACAACTTGATAACTGTGCACTTATTCGTTGCTTAAAAACTCAACATCTAGTGGTTTTATTTACGGTCACCATCCTCATCTAAATGTTATTTCCTGGAAAATTTAGTCTCTAAAAGCCCGTACCGTACAACAGGGGCGCATAGGATTCAAAAATAATTCAACAGGGACCATTGCGGTTAGCCATAACGATATAAAGTGATTTTACGAAAATTAAGAATTATTTTATATAGGTAAATTGATTTTCATTTTCTATTTGACAAAATAATAACAAGACATCGTCTTTGATATTAATTAAAGTAGTAGAATATTATAAGAATGGTTTCATACAACCCAATTTATGCAAGTTAAATTAATCATCAAAAGTAAGACAATGGCGGGATACAATAGATAAAGGGTGATTTCTGTCCCAGAATATTGCCGTCAAAAATAAAATTAGAGTTTTTAGTTCCAAGTAATAAAAATTCTTTTACCAACGCTTGAATTTTGTTAAACTTGAGCCTTTACCTTTATGTATGGTAAAATAGTGGTATGTGTTGTATGGAACATAAGCAATAATATTACATATTACAAACATTTATTAACACTATTTGAATAAACAATTTGAATTGTATTTATGTTGGAAAAGAAAGTTTGTAAATTAAAATTTGTGATCGTTTAAATGAAATAATATATAATAATTAAATAAAATGATATTTGTTAAGACATCTATCATAGCGTTGTTGGTTTTATTTAAACTTATGTTATAACCACCATATTCTTTAATAGTTTACTTAATATTTTATATTTTTCAGTTAATAACTGTGGTAAAGATTTATTTTAATCATTTCTGTGATTATTACAGAAACGAGAATACATACAGTAAATAAAGGTTTATATTGAACCAGATACATTATTTGGTTCAAAATAACAAACCTAAGTCATTTTTAATTTAAGAGATTCATTTTAAACAATGGGGATGCCGGTGGATTGTTTTACCTTCAAACAAAGGAATTTAATCCTTCCTTTTGAAAGTGTGTATTTATTATCTTTAGTCAATAATGATCGTTTCATTGTTTAATTAACGATTTAAAATGTGTTTCTCAGATATCTTATGTTCTTTAATAATATATATTATGATTATATTGCATTATGAGCTAAAGTTATTTTGTTTCAAACTCATAAATGTATGCCCATAGTATATAAATTTTATATATGCATTGTTGTTATGAAATACAATAGTTCTAGGACTAGAGATTTTTATATTTTATTCATGTGGTCCAAAGTGAATAAAAAATATATTATCATTGGCATACGGATAAATGAAATATCTAAACTCTATCCAATCTACACAAGTTTTCTTCAAAGATGAAATACAACTTTCATTAAGTTATTTGTAGCATGGAACCTGCGTTTAGACCATCGAACTGAAGCTTTAAACAATACACAACAAGATGTTAGTTTAATATATATTTTACATCCCAAACACTTTGTAGGATGACGAATTTTTAAACGGTAACTCCATTACATATTTAAATATTTTTATAGTTTAAAATCAATCATATAGCTAATAATTCTGTGATGTTAATGTATAGTCAAATAAGTACAATATGACGTTTTCTTAAAACATTGAACACCTTTCAAACCTTGATCGTGACTGTAACAGTTAAATAACGAACGTCTTCAACAATTCGCTCAAGATGTTAGGAACGCATTTCTCTTCATAGCTCGCAGGTATTTCCCATGTGATGTGGGTTCGTAACAAAGAACCAGTCAAAGAGATATCAATTCTGAATGATTGATGTACGTTAGGTGAAAGAAAACGTTAGGGGCTGGATAAAGCCGCCTTATCTGGCACTGTCAACCGACTTAGGCCGGTTTTGATAGCTGTTACGTTCATTTTCCTGCACCTTCCAAACTCTCCTTTTGTGATTCTTCTTCTCTTTCATGTTTCTGTCAGAAATATTTACATCAATATTAAATTATCATTTTGATTTACTGTTAAATCTCTTATTGCCAACATTTTTGCCATTATATAGGTTATAAAGTGCCACAAAATAAATGTGAGAAAAATCTAAACTTATAATTTTTGTAAGGTAGGTCGTATAATCAGCTACATCATCTCAATCCTAAGAATATTATAAATGAGAAAATGCTTTTGTTTGTTTGTTTTGCTTTCACGTGTAAACTATTCAACCGATTGAACTGAAATTTTACATGAATAGTGTTACGGCCCCTAGTAAGAATATAGATCAGTGTCGTTGCTTTCCAATATAGAAAATATATATGAACAATTTGTTGTGCTTAGGTTAAACGGGTTCTTGAGTCAAATGTCACATTATTATTGAGAATGAGGCAACTGAATTTCTTTTAAAGTACTTCAATAAATATGTAAATGAACATATCGCCCTATTCTTATTTCTAAAATCCCACTGGCCAAACCCCACTGGTCTATAAAACAGTAAACATCCCACCTTGGGTTCTAAAGTAGTGTAATATGAAAGAGCCCGTTAAATGTAGTCATTCTATGTAGACACTGTATCACAACAGCACGACCATATGTTTAATTATATTTCAACACCATTTTCAATTTGTTAACATTCATACAATGAAAGCACAACAAAAGTATGAACACTCCTTACGTCACAATCGTGGCAACAAGGCAAACCAATTTATTTTTATGGATATTAATGAATGAACTAAATTGTGAATGTGTACATTTCAGGTATTACATTTTGTTTCCTGACATTGTGGGATGGCATATTTACAGTAGTTGAAGAAACAAAAATCGGAGGAACTGGGCATTAGCATGATTCAACAAACCATTCGCTCTGTTATTACAGTTTGAGGAAAAAGCAAGCGCAGTGAGTCTGTGAATATAGCAAGTGGAATCACAAAGCAGTAAACGAAAGACAATATGCAATTCTTATGACAAAATTGAGGAGGGGCAAAACATCCATTTCTAACTAGTCAGCTGTACACTGCTCATGTGTATAAATTGTACCGTAGTCGTAATTATTTATGCTGAATCGCGGTAGGAAGTAGGCTCTTTGTTAACTAGACGCGGTGCGTGGACATTGTTTGTTGGTTCGAGACCGGTCAATCAGCTGATCGTGTTATCTACGGTGATACGTTCCGAACCTGTTGGGTGGAGAGAGGGAGCGCAGTCTTGGAGTTTCCACGAGAAGGTGCACACGTCCTGTTGAGAAGCGGCAGCTCTTCCTCTAACCCTATAGTTTGGGATTTAGAGTAATTCTTTTATCGCGTGTAAATTTAATTCAAGTATTTAATTTTTCTTCATTGCGTATTAAATCCCTATCAGCAAAGTAGTAAGTCCCATACCAGCGTTTAGTTAAAATCTTATATTTTTATACTGTTGTAATTAAAATTTCTAAAGTTTCCCATCTTACAGAGTCTGAGAATTAATTCAATTTTTTGAAGTATTGTGAATTAAATTTTGGTCGTAAAGTTAGTATCAAGTTGTGTGTTATATTGATTTTTTGAATATTTTGAGAAGAGAACTTTTTATTTTATTTTGTTAATTTAAACCATTTTTGGAGAAGTATACATTTTTAGTTTCATTTCAATTTTAATTCTTTTTGATCAGACTCTTAATTAGATTTGTTCGATTGTGTGAAGTTTTAATGAAAATCGAATCTAAAGTTTGCAAACTTTGTCAAATTTTGAGTGAACTTTAATCTCGGAATAAATCAAGTATTTCCGAAAAGTTGTTTTGATTTACGAAGTATTAGCTCCATATGAATTTAATATATGTACTATAATAACGGTACAAAATACTGATATAATTACTAGTCTTGATCAAGGAAATAGTGTAATATAGCAACCAAGATGTTTCATCTTTACAAATAAATGAAAACTGTCATAATGTAAGTGTTATTGGTGTTAATGTTAGTTTTTCAATTTTAAATAACAATACCAATATTTATTCCATTTAAAAAACTGTAATGTTTAGATCTAACCTCGTTACAAAATTACGTGTGAGTCTATATACGAGTATATCTGCATTTCTTGTGCCAAAATAGCAAACTCCAATTTTGTGTTTGCGAATATAAAATATAAATCATAAGTTCAAAACCTGAAATAAGAATTACTCACAACTTTGCTTCACAACTTCGGGCCCTCTTAATCAGAGACAGTGAAACAATGGTACTTGATGCATGATATATGACCAATTCCAGTTTTAAATTATCATAGAACATATCGTATTTTGCTATTCTCTAAGAAAAGATGAACTTCGAGTTTGGGGTTCCTCTAAATTGGAAATAAATAAAGTTCCACTGAAATCGTGGGAGCTTTCTAACGAAATACACGGAATTTTGCATAGAAGTTGCGGGCGAAGCCACTGGTAATGCTGGTATAACTATATTTTATAGAATATTTAAGAAATGACCAAATATTATTTTCATTAAATATTCACATAATACCTTTTTTCTTATGTATCTTCATTAACGTTAATTTATTCGGATCTTACCTGAGACGATAAACTTAAATCTTCATTCAATTGATACACAAAGTATTAAACTATCTGTAATCATACAAAAGATTGATGGTTTAAGTATAAAACTTTAGATTCCGGTGGAATAGGTGGTAAAAATTCAAAAGCAATATCACTTTTGAGAAAGGGTGTAGTAGCTCTAGTCTTAGTAATTTAACTTTAATTAGCAAATAACAGGAAAGGATGACATTTCCTTATTAATGTCCTAACACTAATTAATTTTTCGAATACATTGGGTTCCGGAATTACAGTGGAGTATATAACATAAATAATACCCATAGACATCATATGTGCAATAAATAAATAAAAAATAGATATATTTGTATGTATATATATATATATATATATAATTTTAATAAACATTGAATCGCAAAAAGTACTTGCTCCGCCGGGAGTCGAACCCGGATCTCTCACTTGCCGGGTGAATGTGCTACCATTACACCACAGAGCGCTTACTTTTTCCGATTCAATTTTATATATATATATATATATATATATATATATATATATATATATATATATATATATATCAAAAAGCGTTCGGCATAAAACTCGGGAGGTCCGTGTACTAAACTTGGCCGAATAATTTGGTAATTTTCAAAACAAGTTTAAAAAATGGAATGATTTGTTCTGAAAAATTTAGGGTGTGTTACCAAGGATTTAAAAATATTATCGTCAACTTCAACTTAGAACAATGCAAATTGGATGGCAAAATTTAGGGTAAGCCGTTTATTCCTTTTATAGTCAATATCACGTTTTTTATCACTTATAAATGTGTTACAATGATAAACATTTTGGACGATAAAATCCTAAGTATATAATCTAATATCTTATACACACTTAGTGTTTTTGTAATATAAAAAATAATAGACTATAAAACTTTAAACTATTTTTATTTCTTTGTTGTATGTGTTTTCCTTAATAAAAATTAAAAGTGTAGCTAATAAATTACGATAAGACCATAAACAATAAACCGATGTAACAGAGAATCGAATTATCCGACAGAACAGGAAAACCGAACTAATAAGTACAAGGACGTAAAGACATGGACGGTCTATCTTTCCTACTTTTAAACTTAACATCATCAGGTTTTCCTTAAATAACAAATGATCCACTATTCCATGTGCGAAATCTCTACGGCTTTTCTATCAAATATTATTATCACAGATGCATGGGAATAAGAGCATTTTGCAACTTTTGAGGAAATTTGTTCTTTCAAATACTTTTAGATCATCAGTAAACAAATGATGTAGTATAGATGTAGTAGCGCTTTCGTCCTTAATAAGGATAGTTCAATGGAATTGGGTTTAATGAAGTCCTTGCGAAATACCCAATAAGTCAGGAATAAAACGTGACAAAATAACATGAAACCGAATATTTAATGTGCGGCCAAGTTAAATGGCTCTCGATTTAAGTAAGATCTACCTTACGTGATCGTTAAAAAAAAACTTTCAATCGACAAACAGAACACAAGCCTTTTAATTTCATCAGTTTTTTAAAGTATTATCAACTTTTAAACTAGTAAGTTGGTAATATTATAAAATATACTTACGTTGATAAGGCCCATTCTATCAAGGTTTCTTTTGCTTACCTGAAATAAAACATTAGGTTAAATGAACTGTTTTAGTTTTTTTTATGTAAGGTTATACAACATTCTTAAACATTATTAGTATACTAAATTGGTTATGACTATCATGTCATTAACGGCTTTAATTGTGGGCTGTAAATAATCTGTCACTGTTTCTTATTTAAATTTAAATTTCAGAGTTTAATTGTTATGGTAATAAATGATAACGAGTAGGATCTTAAATTTTTTATGTCAGTGTCTAATGTAACGTATGTATTCAGACATTATCATCACTCTTCTATGTCTTTACATAATATTCTATTATTATTTATAATTATTTTCTGATTAAGTTATTATATGTGTAATGTAACTAAATAAATGAAAGATAGTTATAACATCATATCTACTATCATTACATAGAGTATTAATCTTATATACCATGACTATGAATAATCCTAATACCTGTATAATTTTAGTACCATAGTTTGTGATTTGTATCTACTTCACTGATAAATATTGATATGCTGATAAAACCCAAATCTTCCACTCCCCTACTTTGCTTAATAAAGCGTACAAATTGATCACCTGTAAAAATTGGGCATATGTCATTGAAAATGAGAATAACAGCTAACCTATAAGGCACATTTACCTTGTGTGTAGTAAATGCACGAATAAAGCGTGCTTCTCCAAAACGTTGAGCACTGATTCAGCGGACCCTTTCCTGGCCCGATGTAAAATTTACGACATTCAATAAATTGGTTTAAATCACGTTCCGTAATTATAAAAATAATTCTATCGTATCTCACAAAATCCGGATTGTATTAAGCAGCGCCAGAGCCTTTCTTTATACTCCAGAGCATTGAAATATCTCGAGAAAGCTGTCTTAAGAAGTTATTGAAATGATATCGACAGGTTACCCGGCGTATTTCATAATTCGTCATCGCATCCGAGTTTATTAGATTGAGAATAAAGCAAGAGAAAAACGTAGGGTTAAAGGGAAAAGTTTATATCTCTAGCCCTTTTGTCGTAATTCATTAAAGTTCTCGTCTTTCGTAGCCTCTCCTTGTATAACTTCTCGCCCTAGCCGTTGTTCAAAGTCATCGAATTTCCAAGTAAGCTTACTTTGTCCTTTTCAAAGAGATCACTTAATCAACATTGAATTTCTGAGCAACAGATTAGTATTCTTTTAATTTTTATTTATTACGAATAGTAACGATAATTTAACTAATTTAATTTGTTTTGAAATGTAAATAAGAAAATTATGAATTTAAATTATTCAATGATTTTTAAATACATTATAAATAATTATCTCCATATAATATTCTGTTATTTTTAAGGCATAAATCAACTATCTCACAATTTTGATTTAGTTATTTACTATTAAGAGCGTATATTCTAATAACAGTAAAAATACTAGGTTTACATTAAATTATCTTTAACGCTCTTTTTTGTAACCACTTCAGCCGTATTAGGTTACGATAATTTTATTAATCTTAAACAAGATAAATAATTAAACAGCATACAAATTTATCATGTGTCTTAGTGGAAAGCAAAAGTGTTTTTGGGAAAAAAACCAATACTCTTAATAATAACCAATCTTAAGTATATTTTGGTGAATTTACAAAAGATCAATATATTAGTAAATCCATGAAATACGAAATTTTATTTCAAATTTGTATGATTAATGTTCCTGGATATACTCTTGGAATCAATAAAATCAATGGAATCTAGTATTAAAACATCTGGAACATCATCCACATGTTTTCTATGTTTTCTACACATTGATTTCTACGGTTTTCAGTGTTCACAGGCTGTAGTTTGTTATTTTTAGACCTAGGTGTACGAAAATATTATGCCTCAGAATGAACTTGATTATTCGTCACTCAATGCGCATCTATGTGTCTTCAGTATCTGTATATTTCAGGTCAAAGGGACCAATGACTTATTAATGCCTTTATAAGCATCGGATATATAACCAGCTAGCCATTAAACACTCAATGGGAGGGTTTTTTTCCAAAATTATTTTCTTCACAATAATCCTTCTATACTCATAGGACTCTCAGACCAAGGCTGTCAGCCATCGATCTGTAGAAGGCATCCATCTGACTACTCGATATTAATAACTGGGCTTAACTACTCGTATTTATTTAGAATCTGCATTAGTTTAAGGAGAAGTCGAAAATGATATTATTAAATTTAGTTTACTAAAATAAATATATTTTATATATCTCTAATAAGAGATCAACCAATATTGAAACAAATCCAGTAATTATGTAATGGCCACTATCATAAATTATGTATTTCATATCACCAACTTTAAGCTCATAAATCCACGTTGTATTTAAAAAACGGAAACTTTCTAATACATAGTTTAATCCAAAATCTAATGATCCCAGAAAAGAGAGCCTATCAAAGTATTTATCTAATAAATGTGAATAAATAAAATGATCATATGGATTACAGAGGATCCATATTGCTTGTACTGATGATGGCTGAAAATATATATACGGGCTGGACGGAAACCTGAGAACTTAATCCATATCTAGAAATAACTTAATGGAATACAAGGCAATAACAAAAATTATGGATGTAATATACAGAGATATTTAAAGTGAAAAACAAGTATCAAAGTGTATAGCTAAAACAGAAACAGGCATACCTAGTGATTTATTAGTATAGCCTACGGAACTTGGTGCCAAAGAAACCAGAGACAAGAAAATTCAGAATATGAAAAGTCCGAGGAGGTTTGAAATTATATAAGGTAAACGTTAGTTGTAATGATCTAATGGCTATACGGGTTTTCAGGATAAAGAAAATGTGTAGCCTAGACTTAGAGAGAAATTGGAATTTGTGTAAAATTCAGGTCATGAATTAATCTACTTCCGAAAACTTACCAAATATTTAGTTTTTTTTACAAATGATGCAGAATCAATAGATGGCAAATTAAATGTTAAATGGAGATAAATTATCTTAAGTTTATCTTCTTTTGTTTTCAAATAAAACACATAATATTAAAATGATAACTTTTTTTTACTTTTCTCACAGTGCTCTATATTTAGGATTATATTATTATGACACTATAAATATTTATTTTTTGCACACTTAAATATCGGATTCAAAGCACGAAATGAAAACATCAGTAAATAACTGTTATACCTGTCTCTACTTGTTTATGTTCAGTATAAGAATGTGAGTCTCAGCCGTGATTAGTAGCGACGCTCCTGATGTTAACTACAGTATTTGGAGTCATTCCAAGACCCTTTACTTGCTAAACACGGAGCAATTAAAGCTTAGCAGACTTCTTGCTCGCAGGAAGAGATAAAGACTCTCTCTCGAGAGAAAAATCCATTTGAGATAAAGACCATCCACCTCAACAAGCACTTATATTCCTTGTAAACCCTTGTTTTTTTATACACAACTTTATTGTTATTTGTGTTATAAATAACTCAAAATTATTTATGTTATACTAATTTCAATAAATTAATTATGCATTTGCAGTGTTCAGAAACGTTTAAATGCATAATTGCATAATCAAACATAGGCACACTTCATTAAAAAAATATGTTTCTATTTTGTACGACGTAATAGTTTTTGTGTACTCTTTTTTAAAGTGGTACCATTTAAAACATATGCTTTGTTTTTAAGTGATCTGAATTTGCAGTCTTATCTAATTCAGACAGCGCTGAAAGTTTCTAAGAGCTTAGAAGTTTTAAGTAGGATTTTCGTTGTAATGAACAACAGGCCTTCGGAACTTTCGAAAAACAAATACTCTTAGGTGTAAATTTTAATCAAACTAATAAAGTACTGGACTTTACTTTCTCTTATCTCCTAAGTTTTATAATCAAGGACGATAAGTTTCTTAACACCTTTAAAGTCTTTAAGAGTTTCTTAAGTGAAACAGTAAACGGAAGACTCATCCATACTTAAATCTTTAGATCTTTACTGGATTTCTTATTGAATTTTTAATGAAATACCACGTTTAGACTATTGAAAGCAAAAAGTTAAATACCCATTTGCATTTTTTGGAACGTATATTTTTAAATTTAAGAACGACTTTGGACATAATGACTTCCAAACAGGTAGAGTAAGTAATCGTTATCTTTCAACTTGGACGATGTAGTAAAATCTTCCCCAAGCATAATTGACAAATTTTTATATTATTACTTTTACACTACATTTAACGTCTAACCATCATGATTGTTATTTTGTTTGTTATTTAACTGTACGGTATGAAACACCAGCAGTGTAAAGATTTATTTACGACACTTACAATAATTTCACCGAAACATATGTCTTATTGCATTAGGCTTGAACATTTGTAGACTCTACTAAGAGAGCCCAATACGGTCTGTTTTACGTATTTAATTTATAATATTAGCTAATTTGTAATATTCTATAAATTAAATATTCACTTCACCACTTGTCGGACCCACATGTTGCATTAGATTCAAAAGGCTTCAATTAGCAACAGATTAATATTATTTAAAGTTTTATTTATTACGAATAGTAACGATAGTTTAACTAATTTTATTTGTTTTAAAATGCAAATTATAAAATTATTAATTTACATTATCCCCTAATTATTAAATATATTAAAAATATTTATCTCCATATAACTTTCTGTTATTTTTAAGGTATAAATCAACTATCTCTTAATTTTTATTTAATTATTTACTGTTAAGAGCTTATACTTCTAATATCACTTAAAATACTACATTTACCTTACATTATCTTTAACAAACTTATTTTAACCACCTCAGTTATTTTAAATTAATTTAATATCAGTGATCGTAGGTAAAATAAGTAACTAAACAACATATAAATTTTAAATGTGTAATTAGACAGGACCATGGATGAGACCATGTTGGCTAAATTGTACACTGTTAAGAATTTTTGTATAATAGTTGCGTTACGTTATTTATGTTTTAAAATTTTTAATGTCAAAGTTCAATTTATGTATGAGCTTTCTTAAGTTATAAGCTTTGTTTACAATTAGCTAATATTAAATAAAACCAGTTCTTTGAAAACTATAGCGATTAATTATTTGTTATGACAGCTATCAATATCCACTATAGATAGGCTAAGCACTATTTAGAATGTTTTTATTTTATACCACTTTTATCAAAGCATCTTTAAAGGTATGGACAACAAAAATTTTTATTGTTAGGAAGAAACCTGGAAAGGTTTCTCAAATTAATATGACATTAAAATAATTCATGACAGATTATCTGAAAGTCTATCAAGTAACCAAATCTGATTCGAGTGGTTATCGAAGGTATTCAATATAATATAGAGAGGAAAATATGTTTGATTTCTTTCTTTAATAAATAGATGTACTGGCAACAGTTCAAGATTGTTGCTTGGTTCGACGCTCACAACTTTGTAGACACAAGGTCAAACTAACTAGGAGGCGTTGCGCCACCAACTGATCGACCAATCTGCAAGATAAACTTTAGCTATAATTGCAGTATGTTAAGGACATTTACCTTATAAGAGTTAGTTTTAAAACCTATTTGAACTTAATGGCGTTTGAAATATTTTAGAAAAAAATATTATTTACATTTGCCTTTACATGTGTTACCAAGTAGCATATTTTGAAGAAACTGTATAACTTCCTTCATTATCCACATGTGCTATGTTTAAAAATGCTTGTTTTAAATGTTTTTTCTCTTAAACACTAAATATAAAAAAAAAATTGTTAGAAAATTTTCCAATGTATACAAAGTTATGGGCTAGAAAAGTTCAGGTAACAAAGAGGCCAAAAGCAAAGAAACGAGTATCAAAGAGTAGAAGTTAAGCCCTTGACTTGAGAGGAAATTGAGTTACTTGATGTCTGAAACACTTGACAGGTTAACTTTTAGATTCTTTAATATCATAAGTTGGTTTAAGTCATAACGCACTAAATCACTTTCTTACTTCACACCCATATATTTGCATGAAATTAAAACATGTTATTGAGAGGATAAAAAACTATTTTCAGTTAAAGATTTATTACTACGAACCTTCTTTCTTATTATCAATTATCATGTTATATTATAAAGTAATACCCTTGTAAGGTTTTGAACAGTTACATTAACGTAGCGATCGATGTGCTTGTGTTTGTTGCTTGGTGCAGCCGGATCTGATACTACCATATTTTAATGTGCGATATATGAGTTTCCATGCCATGTGCATTAAATTATAATTACCGGTACGTTACAACTTTTACCCAAATTATTGAAAACATTTCTACTTTTCTTTTTTTGAAAGCACTGATAACTTTATTAAAATATGTATAATTGTAGGATTCATCCGTTAAAGTTTATTTTCGTTTCTTTAACTGTCTAAGCTTCATATTCGCTTAAATATGAATATCTAGAAGATTTTTTAATAGCGCAGGCTCCTTTTTTTCAAAAAGGTATTTTTATTATAATATCTAATACAAATTAATAAATTACACAGTACAACTCGTGTATGATACTGAAGTATTGAAAGTTAAGTTGTAAACTCGCAGGTTATAAATAATTTTTATAAAAAAATGCTATATTTACACACACACACATATATATATATATATATATATATATATATATATATATATATCAGTGTGAAATTAAAGTACATTGGAAGTATATCTTTAGTCAGATCCACGTATTGTAAAAACTTTAGATTTTTTCGGAAAGATATCGGAAAGATAGCAAATATTGTCATAGATGATTCTCAAGGTTTATGGTATCGCATATGATTGACCCAAAGAAAATAAATGTATTTCTTCTTCTACGAAATAAATAAAAGACTATTTCATCTAGAAGAAATCCTCCCGGAGCGGGAACAGAACTTTCATATGTTGCCGAAACAAGAGAATATCGGGCGCCGATCCAACTTTTCCGATTATTTCCAACTTACTGTATAAGTTCCTAGTCTGGTTGTTCTTTCTGTTGGTGTTCCCAGCATTTCTTAGAGTTCCTTGCTTCACGATTTCAGCACGTTTGATATAATTGTGTTAAAAACGGCGCACAGATGGGCCTATGCCATGACAAAACTAATGTACAACCAGTTTACATTTGACTTCTTAATATTGACTAATGACTTCTTATTATTGAAAGTGCATTTTAAACGAAGAAATATTTTGCTATTTATGAATTATTGTTATTAATCTTGTATAAGGCAAATAAATACTCTTCCATTATTTTCTTTTAGTCTAATATTTAAAAGAAGCCCCAAATAGTTACCTCCTCTATAGCGGTGATATATCAAATCTTTAAAGCAAATTGATTTTTTCATAGAGAATAATTGAGCTTGTTGCTCAGGACAAGGATTAGAGTTCATGATCTATCCCAGAGACCAGTACCAGTGCCATTACCAGTGTCAGTACCAGTGCCAGTACCAGTATCAGTGCCAGTATAAGTGTCAGTACCAGTGCCAGTACCAGTGCCATTACCAGTGTCAGTACCAGTGCCAGTACCAGTATCAGTGCCAGTATCAGTGTCAGTACCAGTGCCAGTACCAGTATCAGTGCCAGTATCAGTGTCAGTACCAGTGCCAGTACCAGTGCCATTACCAGTGTCAGTACCAGTGCCAGTACCAGTATCAGTGCCAGTATCAGTGTCAGTACCAGTGCCAGTACCAGTATCAGTGCCAGTATCAGTGTCAGTACCAGTGCCAGTACCAGTGCCATTACCAGTGTCAGTACCAGTGCCAGTACCAGTATAAGTGCCAGTATCAGTGTCAGTACCAGTGCCAGTACCAGTGCCATTACCAGTGTCAGTACCAGTGCCAGTACCAGTATCAGTGCCAGTATCAGTGTCAGTACCAGTGCCAGTACCAGTGCCATTACCAGTGTCAGTACCAGTGCCAGTACCAGTATCAGTGCCAGTATCAGTGTCAGTACCAGTGCCAGTACCAGTGCCATTACCAGTGTCAGTACCAGTGCCAGTACCAGTACCAGTGCCAGTATCAGTGTCAGTACCAGTGCCAGTACCAGTGCCATTACCAGTGTCAGTACCAGTGCCAGTACCAGTGTCAGTACCAGTGCCAGTACCAGTGCCATTACCAGTGCCAGTACCAGTGCCAGTACCAGTGCCATTACCAGTGCCAGTACCAGTATCAGTGCCAGTATCAGTGTCAGTACCAGTGCCAGTACCAGTGCCAGTACCAGTGCCATTACCAGTGCCAGTACCAGTATCAGTGCCAGTATCAGTGTCAGTACCAGTGCCAGTACCAGTGCCATTACCAGTGTCCATACCAGTGCCAGTACCAGTATCAGTGCCAGTATCAGCCAGTACCAGTATCAGTACCAGTGCCAGTATCAGTGTCAGTACCAGTGCCAGTACCAGTGCCATTACCAGTGCCAGTACCAGTGCCAGTACCAGTGCCATTACCAGTGCCAGTAACAGTATCAGTGCCAGTATCAGTGTCAGTACCAGTGCCAGTACCAATGTCATTACCAGTGCCAGTACCAGTGCCAGTACCAGTGCCATTACCAGTGCCAGTACCAGTATCAGTGCCAGTATCAGTGTCAGTACCAGTGCCAGTACCAGTGCCAGTACCAGTGCCAGTACCAGTGCCAGTACCAGTGCCATTACCAGTGCCAGTACTAGTGCCATTACCAGTACCAGTGCCAGTATCAGTGTCAGTACCAGTGCCAGTACCAGTGCCATTACCAGTGCCAGTACCAGTGCCATTACCAGTGCCAGTACTAGTGCCATTACCAGTGCCAGTACCAGTATCAGTGCCAGCACAAGTGTTTACTTTTATATGTATGTACGGTAATTGTTGATAAAAGAAAGAGATTTAAGTTTGATATATTACCTCCCCTTTCGTTATAAGAAATTCTTCTGATGTTAGACCAAATGAATGTTAATATTAAAGTCAAACTTTTTTTGATTGCAGTGGTTTTATGAGTAACAACTTTCGGAATGAGTAAATAGCTGAAATAATACGTTTTTGAACTAATTTAATAAAATAAGAAACCATTTTTAATATATTACAGATAAATTATTTTTACTATTTAAAATGTTTAGTATATCTCTCGTTACAATCTGCCAGGTCATTCAAAAATATGTTGTATATTTAAAACAAAAAAGAACTTAATCCCTTCTCTTACAAATGTACAGATAACATAAAAGTAGATTATACTTCACTTTAAACATACCGCGTGTAGTCAAAGTGCATATAATTGAGAACAAACCAAGGAAACCATATTGTGATAGCGATCAATAGTTTAAAAGTTCAAACATACTGTAATTTGTTTAAAATAAATGAAAAATATTGAACAGGATTCATGTAGTAATTTCTTTCTGTGGCTATCACAAATGATCAGAAATATTTTTGTAAATAGTTTAACTAGCCTTCTAAAAATAATTGCACTTTCGAATGATTTTCTATTTGTATTCGTGGATATAATAAATCTGACTAGGATATAATTATGCTAAGTGGGAAAACGTAAGAGGGTTTGTGGTAAATTTATAGCGGATAAAATAGATCACGAAATAATGAAGAGAATAATGTCCTCTTTATAGCCTAGTTAGAATATACTCATACAATAGACTAAATTTGTGATATTAGTATTGTGCAGGTACAATACTATATGTACAATACGTAAAGGTATACACTTAATAAGGGGTAGCTTTAAATTTAAAAAAATATAGTTCATTTTTCGAAATATCCAGCTTTAATTCCTCTATACATAGTGCTGAAATGATCTGATTTCTGGTATTAAATTTAAGGGATATCAAACTTCCCCCAAAAAATTGTTTACTATTTAATCCGTCTGTTGATATAATAGCTTTTACGTATTATCTTGCAAGTTAAAATGAAAAACATAATAATTATGTAACATGCCCTTAGATTGTTAGGATTTATATTAAATAATATTTAATCGAATTGGAACACGTTAATACAGTCCACGATCACAAAAAATTAAATTAAGTTTTAGTTTTTTCATGCTAAAATAGCCCAAAACTTAATTATGCTGAAAATATGGCAAGACCTAAGGCTCTCTATATTGTAAGCAGAGTTTACTATCATAATCCGTAATTGTAGAAGCAATGTAAAATCTTTTGGAAATCAATAAACAATCTTTTGAGATGTTGTCTTTAAACCACATATTTTGAATCGATGTTAAATCATTTGGATATCGCTATAAAATCTATTAAAAGTAAATTTAAAATATATTCAGGTTCAATTAATTTTTTTTTAAACAACAAAAGGTTTAATACATATACGAGTACATGTCAAATTTCTTAAGATTCGAGTTCAGTATGTTTAAATTGTTATCAAATTCTTCACCGATAAGAAATTGTTTTCCAAATGTTAAACTGATAAAATGTTTTGTTACATTCTGTGTTGATAATAAAGTTTTATGCTGTAGAACTCTTTACTAGCAACAATTTTGTCGATTTCTATGCTATTCAAAATCGTTGCCAAATTATTTACTAATGAAAGTTGGTTGTGAAATACTTTCCTCATATAAGTTAACGTTTGAGTTCAAGAGATTATGAAGTGGCATAACGGTTATAAACAACAACCCGTTATTAAAGACTTTCTATTCTCTTTATCTTAAAATATGAGAACACAGATAAGATTCATTATAAATGAATTTATTATAGAGTAATCTGTTATTACTTAAGTCTAAATAAACAATTTATTAATAAACTGTTAGTTCATTTTATTCTATATTAAAATTTAAAATTATAATATAAGTTTATTAATATATATATTAGTTTATTAATGGTGTTTTAATTTGCATTTTAATTACCAACATTTATTTTTATTACATTATTGAAAACTTTTCATTATCATATACCAATTTTGCTTAATGTTAATTTTTTATTTCAAACGAAGTATCGAAATTGATTTTTTATTAAACTTTACTAATCAGGGATTTTGAAAGGAATGGAATAATGTCTCTTGAGTTTTTAATAAATTTTATAGGATTCTTTCCTTTCCCATCGTAAAAGTAGTGTCTCTTTCATTTTATAACCATTTTTAGCCCTTAACTTGCTAATGAAAACTATTAAAATTCTGTATTAGAAACTTTTTTTAATAGTAATGAGATATGTTCAACATATTTTTATAAGTTTAAAATGTATGTAACCAGTTACGTATCTGCCTACAAATGACAATATATGTAAGTAAGGCTTCATTCTGTTACACTAAGAATAATAGGCAGAATAAAAGCAAATAAAAGAAAGATAAATTTAAATTGAAGTAGAGCCACTAAAAAACATAAAAGAAAAAATAAATATAACTGATACGCAATAAAGTTTCACCCCAACCATACAGGCAAGAAGCGGCCAAGGGAAACTTGCATTTAACAGTGAGAAAGATTGAAGAGCAAAGTAAAGAAACGTTGTATGTCGTGGAAGTGAGCGACGCCGCTACGTCACCCTGCTTTCTTTGTTAGTTGTCAACAGTTTCCCAGTGAAACTTGGATATTGGAAGTTCTTTTTCAATAAAACTTGTTCCAATAAAACAACAAACTTGCCCTTATACGCTTACACAGTAAAACAAGAAGAAGAAGGCTTAGTAATCTCGAGGCTAAACTTGCATTGAGTTCAATATTTGATATGCGTCACATATATCACTTTTATTTACTAAGCTAACATTTACATACGTATGCATTTTTATCTTATCCCTACATAATAACTGTAATACATTAAAAAAACACTCTATACACTGTTCTAAATTATGTTTGAGCTATTTTTTGTATTTATATTCCGCTGAACGTTAAGATACCTTTTAAAACTAATTCAATTGTTTTAATGAAAGATAAAAATTTTGGCCAAAAAAATTTGTAAGGATGATAGGAATTTATGAAATACCTAAAAATGAAAATGAAATACCTACCTAATAAACAGTAAGTTAAAGATGAATGTATCTACAGTATTACGTAATAGAGAACAATTGTGGCATTACCATATTATTTTACCTCCATATCAATGTCGTTAGAACATACGCAATAAACGTACACCAACGAATGGTAATGCAGCTAATTCGTTACAAAAGTTGTCAAAAATTAAAGATTTAAATATTTTAGAATAAGGGCTGTAATGCATGTTAGTTTATAATCTATTAAAATGACTCTATAAACTCTAAAATAAGCGGTTGCTTTAAAAACAAGTATGTAATGACTTTATTCCTCTCCAAATTATACAATTTTTGAATTTCATTTAAAATTTTCGTTTCAGTTCAATTTAAATTACACTTAATTCGTCGTATCTAAATTTAATGTCACAGATTTCTATAGTAAATTTTCTGCAATACTCCTAATAGTATTATAATAAACTTAAGAGGTCCTTCAAACTTGTCTGTCACATCTTTACCTGACTTGTTTCATACTTTTTATGATAAAGAAACATAGCAAATAAGAAACTTCAGGTAATTGGACGTTTATCGTACAGTGAAATATTTTTATATAATTTTCAACCTTGACATGGAACGTATGCATATATCTAAATGTTTTTACACATAAACAGAAAACTCTGACTTAATAGTGGAATATTGGATATTAGAACGTTATTACTATTTATACTATTATTATTTTCACAGCATTGATGTTTAATATCATTACTGGATAATTGCAAATAATTTACAGTTGTATAATAAGAAGTGAAATAGCTGAGCGAAGAATAATCAGTGAAATGATCACTTTAGGTGAACTCTATTTTATATGTATTGGGGCGATGATTTATATTCATATGGTGTCTTAGAATGGTGCGCGGAGCAATCAAACAATTACCGACTAAAGACGGCAGCAGCTACTGGCACCTACTGACCAAGGCCAATTTCATGTAGTAACAACTAATAGTAAACAACCACAACAGGAATATCGGTATAGTGGTGAAATATAAGAGAATCATGCAGAGGACTGGATTTTACATCATTGAGGAAATAGACATAATTAGTTGAGAGTTAGAAGGCTGCCACTCGAAGGGATAGAGAATGTCACTTCTGTTTGAATGTCTGTCACCAGAATATCTTGATTACGAACAAATCTGTAAACTTGACATTTAGCATGAAAATTTATTTACGTATAAGCAACATCGAGTTCAATGATGGTGAATGCCTCTCCAAGTGATTTAGCTAAGTTTATATAGCCATTGGCATAATGGCTAATTATGATGACAAAGAGCAAATCACAGAATGAATAGATTTGTAATACAAGCAGAATACAATGTATCCCATTTGAACCTGTGACATAGTCATACTTGTAGATATTAAATTTTACAAACCAAATATAGACTTTACAAAACTGTATAATTATATTTACGTTGTACTTGGTTGCGATAAGTTTTTAATATTTATGAAAGATATTTCTTAAACGCAATTATTTGTGTTTTTTTTTTTTATTAAAAGGAGATTATTCTATATTTGGTGTTATTATTAACCTAGGAGAATGTTCAATTTTATAAAATTTTTCATTTTCATTTTTATTATCCTATTCTGTATGAAGTAACGTTCTAAGCAAGAAGATAGTTTATGTATATGGTTACTATTTTGTTATAAAATAAGATATTTTTGGTCATTATTATTACAGTTTAAAACTGTAAATGAACTACCAATATTATATTTGAAATCATAACATTGTTGTGTTTCTTAAAAATACTAAATGCATTGATTATTAGTTTTAATTATCCATGTGACTCATTGGGGGAATTTGAAAAATAATATAGTCACAATTGAACTGAAAGATTTCTTTTATCTGTTGGAATGTAGTAAAAAATCAAAAACAATTTTTAATTCACTATAATTATGAACAAAATTGGTTGAAATTTCTTCAATAATGTATAAAGATAGTAAAATCAAATTCAATTACGTCATCAATAAAAGGTTTGTGGACCACAATAATAAGTTTCCCGTTAGTCGTATTATGTTTTATTATGTTAAATGCTTTATAAATTTTAAATTAAATGCAATTGTGTGACCCTCATTGTTTAAATTGTATATTTGTGTGTATATCTGATCTTGTGGTCTGTATTAGATAATGTACTTGCAAGTATTTAAGCTTAACATGCAAACTGTATAAATAAGTAGAGGATATAGAATCATAAAATGTATTATTGATAAACCTAAATGCATTTTAAATAGGTGTCGTGATTAAATTTCACATGTGTGATATAAATTTAGCTTTAATCTTACACATAACTTTTTCTACGTTTGCGTATGAAAATTTCAACATACTAAGCGTGGACTTTTCACTTAAGCCTTGAGAATGGAGGTCAATGGGCGCTCAACAATAGCCGAGACAGCGCGCATATAAATTACAATATTCTATGTCAAACCCCTCTTTAAATGGCGTGGGGATATCCAGCCGCAATATTTTGGCCAAAATAGGTAGTTATGTATTACCAAGTAGCTAAGGACTTTAAAACAGGCTCGGAGAATAGTGGCTTAATTTTGAAAGAGAATAGAATTAACTGAATTCATTAACCTTGAAAACAATCCGGAATATTTTTGTAACTTCTTTCTTAATCTAATACAGCTCAAAGTAAAGACAAAATGTAAAAATGATTTAATAGTAGAATTTTAGTGACACCTACTTCTGTAGCTGGAAAATGTTCATTTATGTCAGTCTTTTCACTGGATATCTCAAAAAAATAATTGACCGATAGTTTACATGTAGCATGAAATTTCATATATATGACGAAAACTGAGCTCGATGATGGTCGATGTCTTTCTATGGGGTTTGCCTTAAGGTTACCGTTTATTTTTACATTGGTCTTGTAGGCTATCATGACGGGAAAAAGAAAATAGCAAAATAAATAAATTAGCAAACAAAATGTGTACAATTATAGGGCATTTTAACAAACAAATTGTACTGGAATCAATGTCAAAAGTCATAAAAATATTTGGGCCAGCGCACTCTTATGGTTTAATATGCTCCCGAACTCATCGAAACTTTTATTTAAACATTACTATAAAACTAACTTAATAAACAAAAATTTAAATATCATGTAGCCAGATATCTCGATAAAAAGTCTGTCGGTACATTTTGAATGTTACGTGAAAACTTTTTAGATAGCCAAAATAAAATGTATGATAATACACGTCCAACCATCGCCATTAATCACTTAGAACTCAAAGATAACTTCCCTTTTATCTGCTGGAGGATATAAATTTTTACTTTCTATATGATGTATGTATGTATGTCTGTCCATAGGACAACTAGACAATGTAATGCACTATATAGTTTTTAAAGTTTTCATGCAACCTTAGCGAAGCCTGTTCACGACAAGTGGTGTGACGTACGCCTACCTCGTTATATAATTAATCGAATTAAAGCACATTGCGGGTTTGTGAGGGGGAGGTATACATATGGAGATTTCTCGATAAGAGGCAGTTCCTACCTGTAACCTTAGCGAAGCCTGTTCACAACAAGTGGTGTGACGTACGCCTACCTCGTTATATAATCGAATTAAAGCACATTGCGGGTTTGTGAGGGGGAGGTATACATATGGAGATTTCTCGATAAGAGGCAGTTCCTACCTGTAACCTTAGCGAAGCCTGTTCACGACACGTGGTGTGACGTACGCCTACCTCGTTATATAATCGAATTAAAGCACATTGCGGGTTTGTGAGGGGGAGGTATACATATGGAGATTTCTCGATAAGAGGCAGTTCCTACCTGTAACCTTAGCGAAGCCTGTTCACAACACGTGGTGTGACGTACGCCTACCTCGTTATATAATCGAATTAAAGCACATTGCGGGTTTGTGAGGGGGAGGTATACATATGGAGATTTCTCGATAAGAGGCAGTTCCTACCTGTAACCTTAGCGAAGCCTGTTCACATCACGTGGTGTGACGTACGCCTACCTCGTTATATAATCGAATTAAAGCACATTGCGGGTTTGTGAGGGGGAGGTATACATATGGAGATTTCTCGATAAGAGGCAGTTCCTACCTGTAACCTTAGCGAAGCCTGTTCACATCACGTGGTGTGACGTACGCCTACCTCGTTATATAATCGAATTAAAGCACATTGCGGGTTTGTGAGGGGGAGGTATACATATGGAGATTTCTCGATAAGAGGCAGTTCCTACCTGTAACCTTAGCGAAGCCTGTTCACATCACGTGGTGTGACGTACGCCTACCTCGTTATATAATCGAATTAAAGCACATTGCGGGTTTGTGAGGGGGAGGTATACATATGGAGATTTCTCGATAAGAGGCAGTTCCTACCTGTAACCTTAGCGAAGCTTGTTCACAACACGTGGTGTGACGTACGCCTACCTCGTTATATAATCGAATTAAAGCACATTGCGGGTTTGTGAGGGGGAGGTATACATATGGAGATTTCTCGATAAGAGGCAGTTCCTAACTGTAACCTTAGCGAAGCCTGTTCACATCACGTGGTGTGACGTACGCCTACCTCGTTATATAATCGAATTAAAGCACATTGCAGGTTTGTGAGGGGGAGGTATACATATGGAGATTTCTCGATAAGAGGCAGTTCCTACCTGTAACCTTAGCGAAGCCTGTTCACATCACGTGGTGTGACGTACGCCTACCTCGTTATATAATCGAATTAAAAGCACATTGCGGGTTTGTGAGGGGGAGGTATACATATGGAGATTTCTCGATAAGAGGCGTTCCTACCTGTAACCTTAGCGAAGCCTGTTCACAACACGTGGTGTGACGTACGCCTACCTCGTTATATAATCGAATTAAAGCACATTGCGGGTTTGTGAGGCGGAGGTATACATATGGAGATTTCTCGATAAGAGGCAGTTCCTACTTGTAACCTTAGCGAAGCCTGTTCACAACACGTGGTGTGACGTACGCCTACCTCGTTATATAATCGAATTAAAGCACATTGCGGGTTTGTGAGGCGGAGGTATACATATGGAGATTTCTCGATAAGAGGCAGTTCCTACCTGTAACCTTAGCGAAGCCTGTTCACAACACGTGGTGTGACGTACGCCTACCTCGTTATATAATAGAATTAAAGCACATTGCGGGTTTGTGAAGCGGAGGTATACATATGGAGATTTCTCGATAAGAGGCGGTTCCTACCTGTAACCTTAGCGAAGCCTGTTCACATCACGTGGTGTGACGTACGCCTACCTCGTTATATAATCGAATTAAAGCACATTGCGGGTTTGTGAGGGGGAAGGTATACATATGGAGATTTCTCGATAAGAGGCAGTTCCTACCTGTAACCTTAGCGAAGCCTGTTCACATCACGTGGTGTGACGTACGCCTACCTCGTTATATAATCGAATTAAAGCACATTGCGGGTTTGTGAGGGGGAGGTATACATATGGAGATTTCTCGATAAGAGGCAGTTCCTACCTGTAACCTTAGCGAAGCCTGTTCACAACACGTGGTGTGACGTACGCCTACCTCGTTATATAATCGAATTAAAGCACATTGCGGGTTTGTGAGGGAGAGGTATACATATGGAGATTTCTCGATAAGAGGCAGTTCCTACCTGTAACCTTAGCGAAGCCTGTTCACATCACGTGGTGTGACGTACGCCTACCTCGTTATATAATCGAATTAAAGCACATTGCGGGTTTGTGAGGGGGAGGTATACATATGGAGATTTCTCGATAAGAGGCAGTTCCTACCTGTAACCTTAGCGAAGCCTGTTCACATCACGTGGTGTGACGTACGCCTACCTCGTTATATAATCGAATTAAAGCACATTGCGGGTTTGTGAGGGGGAGGTATACATATGGAGATTTCTCGATAAGAGGCAGTTCCTACCTGTAACCTTAGCGAAGCCTGTTCACAACACGTGGTGTGACGTACGCCTACCTCGTTATATAATCGAATTAAAGCACATTGCGGGTTTGTGAGGGGGAGGTATACATATGGAGATTTCTCGATAAGAGGCAGTTCCTACCTGTAACCTTAGCGAAGCCTGTTCACAACACGTGGTGTGACGTACGCCTACCTCGTTATATAATCGAATTAAAGCACATTGCGGGTTTGTGAGGGGGAGGTATACATATGGAGATTTCTCGATAAGAGGCAGTTCCTACCTGTAACCTTAGCGAAGCCTGTTCACAACACGTGGTGTGACGTACGCCTACCTCGTTATATAATCGAATTAAAGCACATTGCGGGTTTGTGAGGGGGAGGTATACATATGGAGATTTCTCGATAAGAGGCAGTTCCTACCTGTAACCTTAGCGAAGCCTGTTCACAACACGTGGTGTGACGTACGCCTACCTCGTTATATAATCGAATTAAAGCACATTGCGGGTTTGTGAGGGGGAGGTATACATATGGAGATTTCTCGATAAGAGGCAGTTCCTACCTGTAACCTTAGCGAAGCCTGTTCACAACACGTGGTGTGACGTACGCCTACCTCGTTATATAATCGAATTAAAGCACATTGCGGGTTTGTGAGGGGGAGGTATACATATGGAGATTTCTCGATAAGAGGCAGTTCCTACCTGTAACCTTAGCGAAGCCTGTTCACGACACGTGGTGTGACGTACGCCTACCTCGTTATATAATCGAATTAAAGCACATTGCGGGTTTGTGAGGGGGAGGTATACATATGGAGATTTCTCGATAAGAGGCAGTTCCTACCTGTAACCTTAGCGAAGCCTGTTCACAACACGTGGTGTGACGTACGCCTACCTCGTTATATAATCGAATTAAAGCACATTGCGGGTTTGTGAGGGGGAGGTATACATATGGAGATTTCTCGATAAGAGGCAGTTCCTACCTGTAACCTTAGCGAAGCCTGTTCACAACACGTGGTGTGACGTACGCCTACCTCGTTATATAATCGAATTAAAGCACATTGCGGGTTTGTGAGGGGGAGGTATACATATGGAGATTTCTCGATAAGAGGCAGTTCCTACCTGTAACCTTAGCGAAGCCTGTTCACGACACGTGGTGTGACGTACGCCTACCTCGTTATATAATCGAATTAAAGCACATTGCGGGTTTGTGAGGGGGAGGTATACATATGGAGATTTCTCGATAAGAGGCAGTTCCTACCTGTAACCTTAGCGAAGCCTGTTCACAACACGTGGTGTGACGTACGCCTACCTCGTTATATAATCGAATTAAAGCACATTGCGGGTTTGTGAGGGGGAGGTATACATATGGAGATTTCTCAATAAGAGGCAGTTCCTACCTGTAACCTTAGCGAAGCCTGTTCACGACACGTGGTGTGACGTACGCCTACCTCGTTATATAATCGAATTAAAGCACATTGCGGGTTTGTGAGGGGGAGGTATACATATGGAGATTTCTCGATAAGAGGCAGTTCCTACCTGTAACCTTAGCGAAGCCTGTTCACGACACGTGGTGTGACGTACGCCTACCTCGTTATATAATCGAATTAAAGCACATTGCGGGTTTGTGAGGGGGAGGTATACATATGGAGATTTCTCGATAAGAGGCAGTTCCTACCTGTAACCTTAGCGAGTTATCGAACATCTTATTACTCAAGAGGCGAGCACAAAATTACTTTTTAGACATACTACGTACAATAATGTGTTTCCTTATATTATTGTTGAAATCTTAGATTAGGAATGGCAGAGCATAAACTAATATCTAAGTCAAACAATAGGAATAGGATTGCATGCATATTGAGCACGTCATTGTCCTCGCTATTTGTTGAAGATAGAACACATATAAATCAACTCCTATTTCAATATACACAAGATATTACCTACAAAACTTCGAGAAAAGATGTATAATAGATCAAAGACAGTGAACGTTCGCCAGCTGGTGACATGAGAAGTAACGGACTGTACTCGGGGGAGCGGGACTCTTTTCAGCTGACGTGAGGAATGTAGCAAAGTTAGGCAATTAACAACTTTACACTGCACTTTTTCCGCTTCCTTTGTTACTTTATCTTTTAAGTTCGTCTCTCTCCCTTGGTTGAATGGTAACCAATCATTATGATTTATTTCTCTTTTGTAATTTTATGTAGATATTTACTTTTTACAGTAGCAGTATTACATTATTATATGTAGGTACAAAATTAACGATGAAAGCCTTTTATAAACATCTTAAAGAAAAACACATTATTTCAGCGGCACCATTTTGTTTGGGAGAAAATATTTCTGTCTGGATGTAAAGAAAACAGAGCAAAGTTGTCAGTGACGAACGATATAAAAACTGTTATTTGCTCAAATAAAACAGGCGACCGTCTCACTTGTTCCCTCTTCTTTACATCTGATTTGGAATTGACTCCATAATTTTGTCCGTTATATTAGTTTTATTTCCTTCGAGTCATTTTACGTGCTGAAATAATGTTTCTTACCAAACATTTTTATTCGTTTTTCATATATTTTCCACTCAGTGTTTAAGTTTTTTTACATGACAAATAACACTTAGTACGCATAATTTGATATTAATTTATCGTTTGTTTTTATACATAATTATCACAATTCCACAACTTAATAGCATACTAAATGATATATTTATAGTTAAAAGATAATTAGATAAAACAAAATACCAAATGAATGGTTTTGGAAATGTTTTGGCAACCTTTAATTTCCTTTTTTAAGCACCTTCATTTCAGTAGCGTCGGTATCATGTTGTTTTTATAGCAAACCTTCCTTTGCGTAAATTTGTAAGGAAGTATTAAATATCTATAATAAATTGAAACCTGGTACTATTTCGCTGGATTTAGAAGTTTTTATTTATTCTGTAATGTATTTTATGTGTAATGTATTACACTTTAGACTGTTTTACCAACTGCTTACATATTAAAATGGTATTTTTAGATTCTTTCTTTATTCTATACACATGTTACTCTGATACGTCAAAAACAAAAGACATGGTGCTAGTTACGTTTAAATTTTAAATTGTGCAATCACCACTAAATAGCAATGAGTTTTTAAGATAATACATTTTTAGCCTTATGAAATTATAGGCAATCATTTGGTGTTTAAATAATAGTTATATCTTGTGCCGCAGAGATGGTTTATCATGTTTTAATAACTAAAGTTTCGCTTTAAAGATAGTTTTATTTCATTCAACTCCCTTATTCTAGACATTACTACTGTTCTGACAATGGATACCTATATCAATGAAATGTCTTTATGGATTGCAATATAAACTTAATTTTGCACTTATGTAATACACAAATACCCTCAACAACCGGACTGTTATTGGCTTAGCGTTAGTAAAGCGTATAACTCGCTGGGCTGCGCATTTGTTTGTCTTTTCCCATATTATCATGAATGTATGAAGCTTAATTTCTAACAAGCAAAATCGAGTTTGATAATAGTGTAGGTCACCCGATAGGATTTGGTTGGAAAATGTGGTTCTGGGTAACTATTATGGCAACGACAAAACTGCAGAATAAACAAATTAGTGAGCTAACTGGTACAAACGGAAGTGTACTGCAAATGTGGTACACATGATGAGCATGCATCAGCCTATGGACATGCTGCCAATTTGATATCAATATAAGTCTTTTGCCTGGTTAACCGTATGTTGACCCTGGGAGAGCAACAGTATCTGGCGGATGGTCCGATCCTCGGGAGAGATGCCGCTCTTCATGACACAAGACTGAACAACCCGCTTTATTTTCCTAAAGTGAAGCGGGAAACATGTACAACAATTTTTGAAATTTTGCACCGAAATTGTATAATGAACTCTCCTGTAATTCTAAAGTGCTTAAAGATACCACGATTAAACCTGGAGTCAAAGAAAATGTATCCAGTACCTGATAAAAGCTTTTGTGTTCAGACATTAAAGTTTTTGTAAGAATTTTGTTTTTAATTTTAAAATTGAGATTGAAATTTTGATTATTACTTTAGTTATAATTAGTAATACTTTAGGTTCATTATGAAAGCTGTTCTGCAAAACGTATGTATCTGAAAAAGTTTTTATAGTAAAAAAAACACATTTTTATTTATTATTTAAGGATGGGTTCGTATTTCTACAAACTCGCCGTGTTTTCCAAGTAATAAAACTATCGTTAATAGTTTATATGTGTTTTTAGAAAAGTGTAGCACTATTTTGCTGTATTTACCGCATATATTCGCACATATACTTAGTTTTTTATACGTTCGATTGTAACATAGAGATATAAGTTAAAGGTAAAAAGGAAATAGTAACAAAGGTTAAAATGGCACGCCTGTTTGGCTGCTATCAACTTCTGTCGCACTTTGGCTTTATTGCTGTCCTGGAGCAGCAGCATTTACGCCCCAGCATTACCTTGCGACACTTGGACAGACACAAACTGCTCCGCCTTTCCAACAGTTTGTGCTTTTCGCAATCGTATCCGTCCTGTTTTCTCGCTCATTTAAAAGGCACCGGGTGCTTATCGTTGTCTCTCTTTAGCTTAGTTTTAGTTCAACAGTTTTACACAAAAAATATTTTAGAAATGGATTTCATACTTGTATACACGTTTGGGTGTTGTCGTTGACTGCGCGGCTAAAGCGTCTGATTTTTTAGATGATGCTGTCAACTGTAGTTGTTAATTTTTTTAAAGGATAGGCAGGTCCCCTTTGAATACCTATTCTACCCGGCCTCGGTTTATTAAAGAAAACATTTCGAGAGAAGGATACATATGTTGTTTTTAAACTAATGATACTGTTAACTGTATTCTAAATTACGTATATAGCAAATATGTTGTTTTCAACGTAATAGTGCATAAAAAAATAATATCACCAGAAAATAAAAGAATTCAAACATAAATTCACCAAAATACAGACCGACATAGACGAGAATTTCCATAGCGTAATAATACCTGAAACTGATATCTAGCTTTTACTTTTAAACATTGTTTACCAATATGTACGTTTAGCATTTTCATGGCGTTTATTAGTCCTTAAGCTGTCTATTAAATGTACGTATTGCAAATTCCTGACAGAATATCAAGTAATCTAGCAACACCTACTGCAACTAAACTCTAAAATATTATAATTGTAATAAAACAATTAATTTACATTTTATTTCATACTCTCTATTATTTTCTACACTCGTAAACCGTTATGCTTCAAATAAAAGAACACAGCGTATCGTATTTTGTAACGTATATTGAAAACTAAAAATTAATATCAAAGATCTCACAAGATTATTTGAAAGCGCGATAAATATTTACCTGTTAATTGTATTGTAAAAGCAATTACATTTTTTTTATACTACGCTATTTTAAATTAAACATTAACTATTTAACTAGGCAGATTAGCGATTTTAATTCCAATCATTTTTCTAAATACATTATAAAATATTATAAAATAATATTTTGCATGTTTTCTGGATCGTTTTTGCCTTAAGTCAATTTGCTACGGTGGCATTAGTTTCTTTAGAGGAATTGTTATAACAAATAAGGTAACCACAAAAATATTAATGTAATATCAGTTATGTATTTCTCATTACTTTCATCCCAGCTTCCATCTCACATATGAGGTCAGTACTTGAATCAATGACTGATTTAGTGGTGGATTTAATTAATGAAATTGGAATTAATAATACATTGTAATTCCTTGGTATACCAAACAACATATTGCGCAATAAAGCACTGAGATAAAACGAAGCAGTTTGTGTAACACTGCGAGAGATGTAACTAACGAAAGGCAAGATCTGCCCGACCACAGAATGCTCCGCGGTTTTTGGTTTGTGGGCTTTGACAACTAGTTATCTTGAGATCTACCCCTACTCCAGAGTACTTTCCCTCCAGAGTTGGCCAACGTGGACTTTAAGTAGTCTAAACCTTGTAAATGTTACTCACACAAGTGTGTTCAAGTATTATTCTACGGATTTTAATAAACAATACTGGTTAACAGATTATTGTTTGTTTGAATTTTGTTTTGTTTTAAAGATGGAAGGGTTGTAAATAAAACATGATTTTCCTGGCATTTTCTACCCTTTAGTAATAAACGAAATCAGTAGAAATACTTTTCGATATCTTCAATCTGTCCTCTTCCTTAGGTGAATAGTCAACCTATTACATAACTACAATCTAGGTTAAAATAAACCAATTAGAACAGAGCATTGTGATACGCATAAGTCAGTTATCACAACCATAATGTGTAACTTCCACTATCTCTAAAACATGCACTTAATAAAATCAAAACAAAGCACTAATTTAAAAAAACTAACTTTTACACAGTTACAGAATAATGCTCACAATATTTCTGCACTCGCCGACCAACCACCTAGGACCAAGGGCCAATAGTAATTGGCAATTGACAAGGTAGAAATAAGGTGGAAAGCAAAAAAGGAGTGAACAGGAGAAGGCCTTTTTAATTACAGTTCCTTTCTTAATGAACTTCCTGAATTTTTACTATTGGCCTATGGTTATAATAATAAACAGAAATTCGTCTATTACTTTTGTGGATTTCTTGTTGCCACAATTGCTACCCATAATTCAATCTATTTATGTAATACTCATATTCAAAGTTGGTAATCGCAGCTTACCTACCAATAACCATCCGGTCACCAATTCCGAACTTGATACGAACAGTCCTTGTCAGATTGAAGACTCTCATACGCTCGGCACTCGTTCCAACAACATTGATTCACCAATCGACTTTCGACTGCTACTAATCTCGTCTTGTATGAGGCATTTATATTATTTAACTGCGTATGGAACAATCTGCAAGTATATGCTATTTACGTGGACTGCAGCAAGGCCTTCAATAAAGAATGCTACTCTCTTCTAGTGTCAACACTTAAGACCTATGGAACTATGAACCTCTTTTATGTTGGCTCCATAGTGAATTAACACTATAGATTAAATAAGTAGAAATACTTTTCGATATCTTCAATCTGTCCTCTTCCTTAGGTGAATAGTCCTTTAATGAACTTTAATGAAGGTCCTTTAATGACCATTTATATAGGTAGGTGGACTCAAAAATTATATTACAAGTATTATCTTATTATTAATATTTACAACCACTCGTATAAATGGAAGTATATTGTATTCGGTACTCAATCGTGCATTATCGGGCGCTTTTTATTACAAGAACAGTTTTTTTTGTATTTTTTACGTGGCAAATCCGCGGTGTGGCAGTAGTCGATCGCCTACAGATTTGTCACTGCAGATTACAAGTAGGCAATACGCAATGAGTAGAGCAGTCGCATAAACATGGCCGCCTCTATTCATTCCCCCGCCAAATGTGAATTGAGAACTTTTATTCATTTCCTGCAAGCAGAAGGGGATTCTGCAGCAGAAATCCATTTTCTCCGATTGTGCCATGTTTGCGGAGAAAACATTATTAGTGATGTTGTACGTGAATTGTATAGAAAGCCAAAGATGTTGACATATAAACACAAAACTTTTAAATTGGCTTCGGCTTTTAGTTTTTTTAATCGGCCCTTGAATTTTACATTCGGCCATCATTAATACTTTGACGAGTTCAGGCACATTACACAATTACAAATGATTAGGCAGATGATAATTAATATCTTAAGATTCCGAATAAAAATGGCTTTTTATAATATCCTTAAAAATAAAAGTGGATTTTTAGTTGTTTACGGATTATTGACACTACCCTTTCATTACAAAAAATATTATAAAAAATGTATATTTAATAACAACGTATAAATATAAATTTACTTCACCTACAATAAAACAGGATTACAGTATATTTTTATAACAATACAAACAGTAGAACTATATAACGGTCAAATTAATTAAATTATTTACTTAATTTAGTAAAGTTAAATAGGTTTTCCTCATTCGTAAAAACGTTTTCATACCATTAAGAAAGTGTAATGCATATTAGAGCTCCCTCAAGTGACTCAATGCCTTTATTAAATCAAATTTATGAAGTGTCTGCCTTATGCGCTTGGGTCTATTTACTTCCTTCATTAAATCAGAGTGAGTCCTGTCTCATTTCTGAGACCCTTTTTCACCAGAATGAGGATTCGTCTTTTAGATCAAGGCAGAATTTTCCTTTCAAAATAGAGAGTGTAGAAACTAAATTAATCTCGTTATTCCTATTATGTAAACCAAGTCACCTCCTTATAATAAAATTCTTCATTGAAACAGGACAATCTGTATAAATATATTACGTAATCTTACAATATAAAATTTAACTTTGTATTTCATGTTAAATTTCCAGATACTAGATAGACGTAAGTTACCATTCTCTTAATATGGAAGAAACTAGCTTCCAAACTATGTTCTCCTTACAAATTATATTGCATTTAATCCATTTATTATTTAGACTATACCGATGTAAATGCAGTTTATAATTCGATTGCAACTGACATAATTCAGCATAACTGGTTATAAGTGTTTAGTTAAAATAAACTCTAGTTTCCTGTAGCAATTAAGTACGGCCTTTATTTAAGTTATTTTTAATGCACTATAATTTCCATTTTGCTAAAGTTTCTCAAAAGTGTATAGGAAAATCTAAAAATCTATTTTTACACACGGCTATATTCACACATTATACATTCAATTAAATATAATAAATGGAATTATTTTCAATTGAACAAAGAACCGAAGGTTTTACTCACTTTTATTAAGTTCCTTGACGTTTTAATATTTTGTATACATTGTCATTCCGTAAAAAGTTCAAAGTTTTAATTTTGTATCTACTAACTTTATTTTGTTTTTGGTTCCTTGAGTGACTTTAAAAGTACTATAAATATTTTTATATACTAAAAAGGAAAATTATTCTACGTTTGTCACATAATAAGTATTCAGTGAGTTGTTAGTAAACAAAGATTAAAATTAAATGCCGGACTTCTAATGCCTTTGATTGCTTTATGAAAAAGTACAATGTCCTGAAAAATTTCATAGTTGTAACATTTTCTCAGTCAGGAAAAGAAGTTGAGTTAACTCCTGATCAAAAGGACCTTAGCTTCATTAGTGACAGTATAATCAGGATGGGTAAGGTTAGGGATAAAGTTCACCTCCAGCCTGTATCTCATGGAAAAGGATAATGGGTAATATGTCAGTTACGCCACAAGAAGGGGAGGCCAGATCTGATACAGGGTGTTCCAGTCAAAGTGGACAGAGCAGACCGAGGAAGTTGCCCAGATCTACGTTTGCTGGACCCAGTATAATTTCTACTCGCAACTATATACCAGTCTGAAGTAAATAATCCTGTATTTACTTTGTTTTAATAGTTACACAGAGTATATACACAAATCATTTTGTATATATTATTATGATATTTACGGAGTGTGCAAGTAAGTAATTTAAGTATTCACACCAGTTATCGCAGATCGCTGTATAGTTCAGTTATATTCAGTCAATGTACGTCCACTTATTAAGATAAGTGAAGTGGGGTGGATTTATATTGTGGCTGGGTAAACGCCAACCAATCAGCAATCCAAATAACTTATAAATAAATATAATATAATTATAAATATGTTATTTATATTATATTAAGTAGTTACTTGATAAATGAAATGGAACAATTTTGACTGGGGTTGATCGAAAATTAGCCAGAAACCTCACTCCATTAAGTGTGCCGGAATTTGCAATTGCCTAACGTAAATAAATGTACGCAAAAATTAGTGTTTATTTTTTCACAAACGGCGCCAATCTAGACTTTAGCATCTCACTCATCTTGCGATTTGAATATTAATCAAGATACAGTTCACCGTCTGGTGCAGTCACATACACATCCCTGTACTTATTCCAATAGTCCACCCCTCTATTGTGATGCGTTCTTTTTGAGACTGTGTATCCCTTGTTTAAAAGTGAAGCTCAAATTTAACTTAAAATTAGTGTACGATTATGCTACTAGATGGACAAAGAAGCTTGGGAGCAGGTGGATTTAAATCAAAGGTCGACTTCTTTATGATTATGATTCTTAATTTCTTAAATTCATTCTTTTCAGGAACATGCAGTTTTAATATAACATGAATAATCGTCTCTATTTTAACAACCTCACTTCTTATTCAAAACGTAGGAGCTTTTTTATAGAAACAACCTGCATTATGTGACGTATTAGAGTTTAAAACCAACGTACTAGCCGTCGCTATCAACTCCTGCATGAATATAATATCCAGCAGAAACAGCCGGTGCAAATACATAACACTTACCTTTTTAATACGTTTCATTTTGTGCGGTATTGTTCAGCTGTGCTAGTTAAGCAGTTTCAAACATGGATATAATACAAAGATACATTTATTACTGTTGGTGACGGTCGTAACAGTACTTAATCAAAGATGATAAGAGAATCCGGCGTATGTATTTTAATAAAGGATAAATGTTATTAATGCAATAATTACTTTAATTTAATAAAGTAATCATGTAAAAATGGTATAAAATATTAGAGCTACACCATCTACATCAGAAATAAAGGTTGCTGACGGTCAAACGACAGGTAAAGAGTTCTTTTTATGATAACAAAACCATCTTACAGAATGGCTGGCTGGTGGTGATATTTTACGTCCTGTTAAGGTACTTCTGAACTATATTTCTTATCTACTAAACCTTTACTTTCATGTGTATAGGTTTTAGTAGTGATCACGTCTGTTTTATCATTTCCACCATTAGATTTGTTTTCGTCTCACAATTCTATTTTTTTATGAAGAAGGTTTTTGTATTCTTACTCTTACTTTACTACATACATGAATGTCTGCCAAACAGGTGAATATAAGTCACGCTTAACTTAAAATCTACTCGTAAAGTAGGTAATAAGTAATAAAATACGACGGTTATAATGAATTGCTCTGCATTTGTCCGGTTGATAAATTAACTTTGAACTTTAATTAAAATCTGTCATCACAAAGATGAAAAGCTTCAATCTAATGACCAAATTCTAACTTCTATAATGCATTGTTTTCACGTTGAAACAAACTCACATGATGACCGTCTTTGATCACGGTGTAGCTGAGCAAAGGACACATTCAAAGGGAGTTTGAAAACAGTGAATTAGGTCACATCAAGTTTCCACATGTGCTGGTAAAGCAGTTCACATTTGATTCCACTTTCGGCTTTCTCTCTTTTATAATTGGTACTCTACAACAGGTAAAACGAGACCGAATCTGATATTTAGTAATAAATACTCCATTCCCAATTAAATAGTATTTGACTCATATAATGTACTCACAAACATTTCAGAGGTAATATATAACCTACATTAGAAGGTACTTTACAGGACTTAACAGACATATTAGTTAAATTTTTTTATTTGATTATTAACTGTACGGAAAGTAATAATAAAGATGTCAAAGTTGCCATTGTTGCAATACAGCCTGGCAACTATTTACAAATAATAAATGCAAATTTATATATCCAGATTTACGATATACACAAGTATTTTTTTCTATTTACAATTCATAGATTGTAAATCTTTTTATTATTTACTGGCTCCAAATTTTCTCTTCCTTGATGGGCGCCTTATACTTCTTGTTAATACGATGTCAACGGAAGTTTAAAATCTAATAAGTCGATAAGAGTAAAACCGAAGGTATTAACTGGTAACGCTTAGTTTTACTTTACCTGAGCGTTAACGAAGCATATCACACGGAAGGAAGTGAGCTGGAAAAATGTCCCCTTTGCCTTTTCTCATGATTCCTTCGAAACGTATTAATAATAGACTTGAAATTTTCCATGAAACTTAATTTCTATGTGATACGTATACGTTTAACGATGGAGTAAGTTCCAATATGGGGTAAGGCTAATCTGGGGTTTGTCTAGATGTAAAAATGCCTTATATGTCTGTTATTTTATGTTGGCTGAAAAGACGTCGAGGGATAATTTCAGGTATATCTATTATTTTAGCTGCTATATCCTATACATAATTTATATAAATTATCAATTTACATAATAAAATAATTTGTATATTTGTTTGACAATTTGCCAATATATATATATATATATATATATATATATATATATATATATATATATATATATATATACCCCATATCTTCTTTACCGAGAACAGATATAATGTTATTTGTATATTTATAATAAGAAATACATCGAAACATTGATTTCCTATTCCATTGTTGTTAATGTACCATCCAAATTCGACTCTCATCCAAATTCTGCTCTGCGGTATGGTTTTTTGGTGCTCGGTTGAACATTATATTTTCTAATTGTATAATCAACCATCAAACATTAAAGTAATTTAACGTTGACCGCTTGTGAGGTCAGAACTTTGTAGGCCTAAAGCACAGATAGAAAGAAAAATAGTATAATAATATTGTTTAAGCGTGTGTAAAATATAATATATCTTTTTAATTTATTAACATATTGGCAATGAATCATTAAAGATATAAAAACTGGTTTTTAAGGAAATAAATTCTGACAAAATATGACTACATATATAACACGGGGCTTCAAAATATTAAAAATATAGAAATAGTAAGTTTCCTTAAGCCACAAAAATATCCTTGCTTGATGTTATACATGGAAAACAAATTGTGACAAAAGGCTTATACAAAAACTGAAAGTTCCAAAGAACGTAATTTCACGGCATAATAAATCAACCAGGACGAAGTGGGGCGCTCCCGACGGATATTGGAGCTGGATTTTCTATTCAGCAAAATATTTCCTTATTTCAGTTTTAACTTTAACCTAACCGCCTTTATGCTGCTTATATTTTTTGGGTTAGGAATTCTAACGTCCATATTTTTCAAGACATTTATTTATTGGAAGAATAATAAAACTGTGTATAAACAATATAATTATAAAACAATAGGGGATATATTCATATACATGTTTCGGACAGCTTTGAAATCTGTTATAGGCCTATTTGCTATCATGGTTACCATAAGACCATTGTAAAATAAAAGCCAAGTCCAATTGAAGAACATCAACGATCAAAATCATAACTTATGTTAAGTTCCATTAATACCGTAAAATCACTATTTTTATCTAATACAAATTTTTTCACATAATATCCTTCGTTAGCATATAAAGTTTAATGTGTTTTCAAACACAGAAATACTTTTAAATATTTGATTGTTAATTAGTGCTCAGTGACGCAAAAAATTATGAGATGCATTTAGAACCTTGTTTGCCACAAACCATTCCAGTAATAAGTATTAAGTTAATTCAGGGACAAACTATGTTGTGATGCGTGCAGTTACCGTAACTCGTGCAGTATCAGCGATGGTCAATGTTCAATGTTTTATTGCATAAAAACAATACAAATTGCATCGCAATAATCATAAAATTTAAAATCTAAAACTTTGCATTCATCACTACAGTGGCTCTCATTCAGACTTACAGTTTTTTATTCACCCAAATTCTCATTCATTACATAGTTTTCCCACTATAATCACATAGCTAGCCAATTAGGTGGTCCCCCAATCGTTGGCCATAAACTCGTCTGTACTATTTTATAGCTTTAGAGATCAGCGCGGTTTTCAGACGAGTTTTAAATGCCTTAGACATTGTGGCATTTTTGTTCGAATTTGGTAATTTGTTGAACGAGGACATTAGTTGAGAGCAAGTCAAGGCCGGACTCAGGATGGAAGGTTCCCGCTAACGATGCTGCCCTTTGTGCAAACTATCAGTTGCCGTAACTCGAGCAGTATCAACGAGGACATTAGTTGAGAGCACGTCTAAGCCGGACTCAGGATGGAAGGTTCCCGCTAACGATGCTGCTCTTTGTGCAGACTATCAGTTGCCATAACTCGTGCGGTATCAACGAAGACATTAGTTGAGAGCACGTCAAGGCCGGACTCAGGATGAAAGGTTCCCGCTAATGATGCTGCCCTTTGTGCAAATTATCAGTTGCCGTAACTCGAGCAGTATCAACGAGGTCATTAGTTGAAAGCACGCCTAGTCCGGACTAAGAATGGAAGGTACCCGCTAACGATGTTGCTCTTTGTGCAGAATATCGGTTGCCGTAACTCGTGCGGTATCAGCGAAGACATTAGTTGAGAGCACGTCTAAGCGGGACTCAGGATGGAAGGTTCCCGCTAACGATGCTGCTCTTTGTGCAGACTATCAGTTTGCCGTAACTCGTGCGATATCAGCGAAGACATTAGTTGAGAGCACGTCTAAGCCGGACTCAGGATGGAAGGTTCCCGCTAACGATGCTGCTCTTTGTGCAGACTATCAGTTGCCGTAACTCGTGCAGTAACAGCGAGGACATTAGTTGAGAGCACGTCTAAGCCGGACTCAGGATGGAAGGTTCCCGCTAACGATGCTGCTCTTTGTGCAGACTATCAGTTGCCGTAGCTCGTGCAGTAACAGCGAGGACATTAGTTGAGAGCACGTCTAAGCCGGACTCAGGATGGAAGGTTCCCGCTAACGATGCTGCTCTTTGTGCAGACTATCAGTTGCCGTAACTCGTGCAGTAACAGCGAGGACATTAGTTGAGAGCACGTCTAAGCCGGACTCAGGATGGAAGGTTCCCGCTAACGATGCTGCTCTTTGTGCAGACTATCAGTTGCCGTAACTCGTGCAGTAACAGCGAGGACATTAGTTGAGAGCACGTCTAAGCCGGACTCAGGATGGAAGGTTCCCGCTAACGATGCTGCTCTTTGTGCAGACTATCAGTTGCCGTAACTCGTGCAGTAACAGCGAGGACATTAGTTGAGAGCACGTCTAAGCCGGACTCAGGATGGAAGGTTCCCGCTAACGATGCTGCTCTTTGTGCAGACTATCAGTTGCCGTAACTCGTGCGGTATCAGCGAAGACATTAGTTGAGAGCACGTCTAAGCCGGACTCAGGATGGAAGGTTCCCGCTAACGATGCTGCTCTTTGTGCAGACTATCAGTTGCCGTAACTCGTGCAGTAACAGCGAGGACATTAGTTGAGAGCACGTCTAAGCCGGACTCAGGATGGAAGGTTCCCGCTAACGATGCTGCTCTTTGTGCAGACTATCAGTTGCCGTAACTCGTGCAGTAACAGCGAGGACATTAGTTGAGAGCACGTCTAAGCCGGACTCAGGATGGAAGGTTCCCGCTAACGATGCTGCTCTTTGTGCAGACTATCAGTTGCCGTAACTCGTGCAGTAACAGCGAGGACATTAGTTGAGAGCACGTCTAAGCCGGACTCAGGATGGAAGGTTCCCGCTAACGATGCTGCTCTTTGTGCAGACTATCAGTTGCCGTAACTCGTGCGGTAACAGCGAGGACATTAGTTGAGAGCACGTCTAAGCCGGACTCAGGATGGAAGGTTCCCGCTAACGATGCTGCTCTTTGTGCAGACTATCAGTTGCCGTAACTCGTGCAGTAACAGCGAGGACATTAGTTGAGAGCACGTCCCTAGCCACTCAGGATGGAAGGTTCCCGCTAACGATGCTGCTCTTTGTGCAGACTATCAGTTGCCGTAACTCGTGCAGTAACAGCGAGGACATTAGTTGAGAGCACGTCTAAGCCGGACTCAGGATGGAAGGTTCCCGCTAACGATGCTGCTCTTTGTGCAGACTATCAGTTGCCGTAACTCGTGCAGTAACAGCGAGGACATTAGTTGAGAGCACGTCTAAGCCGGACTCAGGATGGAAGGTTCCCGCTAACGATGCTGCTCTTTGTGCAGACTATCAGTTGCCGTAACTCGTGCAGTAACAGCGAGGACATTAGTTGAGAGCACGTCTAAGCCGGACTCAGGATGGAAGGTTCCCGCTAACGATGCTGCTCTTTGTGCAGACTATCAGTTGCCGTAACTCGTGCAGTAACAGCGAGGACATTAGTTGAGAGCACGTCTAAGCCGGACTCAGGATGGAAGGTTCCCGCTAACGATGCTGCTCTTTGTGCAGACTATCAGTTGCCGTAACTCGTGCAGTAACAGCGAGGACATTAGTTGAGAGCACGTCTAAGCCGGACTCAGGATGGAAGGTTCCCGCTAACGATGCTGCTCTTTGTGCAGACTATCAGTTGCCGTAACTCGTGCAGTAACAGCGAGGACATTAGTTGAGAGCACGTCTAAGCCGGACTCAGGATGGAAGGTTCCCGCTAACGATGCTGCTCTTTGTGCAGACTATCAGTTGCCGTAACTCGTGCAGTAACAGCGAGGACATTAGTTGAGAGCACGTCTAAGCCGGACTCAGGATGGAAGGTTCCCGCTAACGATGCTGCTCTTTGTGCAGACTATCAGTTGCCGTAACTCGTGCAGTAACAGCGAGGACATTAGTTGAGAGCACGTCTAAGCCGGACTCAGGATGGAAGGTTCCCGCTAACGATGCTGCTCTTTGTGCAGACTATCAGTTGCCGTAACTCGTGCAGTAACAGCGAGGACATTAGTTGAGAGCACGTCTAAGCCGGACTCAGGATGGAAGGTTCCCGCTAACGATGCTGCTCTTTGTGCAGACTATCAGTTGCCGTAACTCGTGCAGTAACAGCGAGGACATTAGTTGAGAGCACGTCTAAGCCGGACTCAGGATGGAAGGTTCCCGCTAACGATGCTGCTCTTTGTGCAGACTATCAGTTGCCGTAACTCGTGCAGTAACAGCGAGGACATTAGTTGAGAGCACGTCTAAGCCGGACTCAGGATGGAAGGTTCCCGCTAACGATGCTGCTCTTTGTGCAGACTATCAGTTGCCGTAACTCGTGCAGTAACAGCGAGGACATTAGTTGAGAGCACGTCTAAGCCGGACTCAGGATGGAAGGTTCCCGCTAACGATGCTGCTCTTTGTGCAGACTATCAGTTGCCGTAACTCGTGCAGTAACAGCGAGGACATTAGTTGAGAGCACGTCTAAGCCGGACTCAGGATGGAAGGTTCCCGCTAACGATGCTGCTCTTTGTGCAGACTATCAGTTGCCGTAACTCGTGCGGTATCAGCGAGGACATTAGTTGAGAGCACGTCTAAGCCGGACTCAGGATGGAAGGTTCCCGCTAACGATGCTGCTCTTTGTGCAGACTATCAGTTGCCGTAACTCGTGCAGTAACAGCGAGGACATTAGTTGAGAGCACGTCTAAGCCGGACTCAGGATGGAAGGTTCCCGCTAACGATGCTGCTCTTTGTGCAGACTATCAGTTGCCGTAACTCGTGCAGTAACAGCGAGGACATTAGTTGAGAGCACGTCTAAGCCGGACTCAGGATGGAAGGTTCCCGCTAACGATGCTGCTCTTTGTGCAGACTATCAGTTGCCGTAACTCGTGCGGTATCAGCGAGGACATTAGTTGAGAGCACGTCTAAGCCGGACTCAGGATGGAAGGTTCCCGCTAACGATGCTGCTCTTTGTGCAGACTATCAGTTGCCGTAACTCGTGCAGTAACAGCGAGGACATTAGTTGAGAGCACGTCTAAGCCGGACTCAGGATGGAAGGTTCCCGCTAACGATGCTGCTCTTTGTGCAGACTATCAGTTGCCGTAACTCGTGCGGTAACAGCGAGGACATTAGTTGAGAGCACGTCTAAGCCGGACTCAGGATGGAAGGTTCCCGCTAACGATGCTGCTCTTTGTGCAGACTATCAGTTGCCGGCTTTTTGCTGGAAAATTACTTCTCAGAAGCTACCTCAACTTCTTAAAGAAACCTCTTTGCCTTGAACTACAACCTTGTTAAACTCTAACTTCTCAAGTAACTTAACCTTAGTACCTTCATAACCGTTAAGTTATTAATTAAGAGTACACTAATAACATGATTTTACAAAATACCAATTTACCTCTCTAAAACAGTTTTTACCGAACGTTAAATGAGTAGCAAATCTTTTATATCATGTTTATATAACTTTAACAGTAATATTTACGATGAAATGTTAATCATTTATCTAACTGATTAACACGACAATATATTTAAAAATTACATTATTTTTCTCGTCGTCTAGTAAACTTTATTTCTTCATTATTCTTAAATTATTATACTTAAATTTATCAATATGTGGTATTCAATTAAATTAGGTCAAAATCCAGGTATGATATTTATTGTTCTGTAATTCATTCCAACACTTGCCTAAGTTATTACCTTAATGTTTTCAATGTATACGCTGGTTTGCCCATTGGACATTTTAAATATTTTATTAGATTGTATAATTGGTGTTACAGAAAATAAATGAATATTTCTATTATTATTTAGTGCCTAACTTATTCTCTTCCCTACCTCAGACATACTTGAAAAAGTTCTATTACTTACCATATAACTATCGCAAGATAAACAGACTTGTTTGGTTTAAAAAGGCAAGAAACTAAGAATCATTTCCATTAGCCATTCGACCCTTACGTTTGTATCAGGAGTGACATTAAGGATATTAAGTATAGGTGAGGTTGAGAACAGTGGCCGACTCGTGTGAAGTCCCATGAAGAGGGACAATGAGCATTATATCTAGGTCATGTCACCTTGAAGAATGGAAAATCATGTCTTATACAGCCTTTCCAGTTTCCAGCACTTTCTCATGCTAGCAATACTCTATAACACTAAGAGAGCTCCACTGACTTCAACAGCCATTCTCCTCGGTAGACTAGACCTGTTGATCTACCTTTCCATCCCTTGATATCAACATTTGCGGTTAGTGATGTGCTAGTCCTGGATTTCTGTAGTTGCTCACATGAAGGTGACACATTGGTTTTTGTGTGTACCCACTGTCTTTTCAACGGGAAGGAATAAATCACCCAGACGTGAACCTTTATTCTGGGGATAAGTAGAGTTCCTCACACATACAATTTCTAATACGGAATTGGATCAGCTAAGAAGGCAAATGTTTTGTACTGATATCTAATAATTGTAACGTCTATCCATATTTGAACAGCTCGGTTTACCGTTTGAGATCAATTTTGCGGCATTATAATCTAATAATAAATACTTTAATTTTATGTGTATACCAACCTATGCATATATTTAAAACTTTCTTCCCTCCCCTTGTGGGTCGTACCCGTGCGAAAGTAGCGGGACACTGGATAAGTGTGAATTAGATTTTTATGTCGAGTAAGTCTGTCCCATGTTTTGTAATTAAATTTCCTCTATATTAAATTTTAAATTTCAAAATATTTAACCGCCCCGGGACTTTTTAGACACATTTTATATATAATTATAGGTAAATATTAAGCTCAGCGACTACCGCTCCAATCGTCGTAATTTTTTGCATACTAACGCAGGTTAACGTAATTTCACCGAAAACAATAGTCCCGATTATCGCTAACGTATAAAAACCAGTTTTTCGGCAGTAAAATGTTGGCAATACAAAACACATAAATAACGAGATTTTCGACTATCAAACTAAAAACAATGGCCGACCATGGTCGTTTTGATGAGTTGACAGTAGTCACGTGACAAACAGGAAAGTTTCCGATTGGCCGGGCGGGTCACGTGACCTATAGGACGGCTTCGATTGACCACCAGACGTAAACAAACAAACCCACATGGACAAGGAATAATTAGTGAAGTTATTGACATGGCGTGCGATGGTTCTTGTCACACGCTAAAAAGACCCTAGCTTGCGTATTCAAAACTCAGATCACGCGATGCTTGCCCGCTGCGCAGCGCTTTGCGCTGCTTGCTCTTTTAGAAAAAAAATTAACTCGAGCTTGCAAAGTCCAAGCCCAGATCACGCCATGACTGCTTACACACACAAAACTCAGACAGAACTAACGTAGGTTTCATTACAAGCAAAAGGTAACCGGCGCGTGTTTATCACTGATAAGATAAGACGAGTTTATACTAGAAGTAGTAGTACCTGGACTAGTGCCCTACGAACTAATAAGACCAAAAAAACGAATAAATGCAATGTCAGTCAGGTTTTTTTTAATTTTATTTTTTCCGTCATTTTTTTTTGGGGGGGGGGAGTAAACGGTTACGGCGATAATCGGGATTATTTTTTTCGGTGAAATTACGTTAACCTGTGTTAGTATGCAAAAAATCACGGTGATTGGAGCGGTAGTCGCTGAGCTTAAGATTTACCTAATTATATTCTAACCTAAACTAGATGTGATATAAAATCTATTTCTACCGGCTTTTACAGTTATAGTTACCTAAATAATTACCAATCTTCAATATTTAAAGGGTCGTGTAGTGGTTAAGACTTAGGTAAAGCCCATAACACCACCAAGTCGACGAATCGTTATCGACCCCTAAAGCTATCCTTCCTATTATCCTTCATATACTGCAAGGTCTAAAAAACGAACATGATATTAATTTACAATTATGGTGCATTTTTATGCATATTTTTAGAGATATAACAGCCTTATTTCTCATTAAATGTAATGACATGCTACAAAAGTCAACTCAGTGTTGTCTGCTATCCAACATTTATTAATAACATTAAAATATACTGTTAATAAAATGCATCATAAATGGTAAATTAATGTCATGTTTATTTTTACAAAAGTTTTAACTTACCGTAAATGTAACAATATTGTTTAATTTGCTTATTTCATACATCAAACCACTAAGAAGTTTTAGTAATAAAGACTGCAGTAGCAATTCCAAAAAAGAAAAACCTTCTCCTCAAGTAGCCCTTATATCCAAAGTGGCGGTGCAAAAGTAACAACTGGTTCCGAAAATTCATGTTAAAGTAACGGAACGAATCTTTAAATCTGACACATTTGCCTAATGTTGGGAATTAGGGAAGTTGGATTTTGCATTTCAGTATTTGTACAACTATTACTTAAACTTGAATTACATTGGTATTTATTTACATAAAAACTAGCTGTTGCCCACGGCTTCGCACGCAAATCTTAAGAACCCAAGTCCTTATATTACTTAGTAAAAGCAATTATGCGCGATTAGCAATTGGCTGCGTGTAACAGCTACTTCGTCAATAAATTCGTAGTATTTTATAACGAAAACTCTTGATTTTCAATAAAATACCAATTACAACCAAATACCCAGATACCCACGGCTTCGCACACGATTTCCTACAGAAAAATTGGGACATAGGAGGCATATTTATTTTGGACGATGTTATTACCCTTCTGAGATAAATGATAGTCACTGAAAGATACTCCAAGCTCATGATCTATTTAATATTTAAATGTTAAAACAGTCTCAATATGCACATGTGAAATAACTGGAATTTTTCTCCAATATTCTATGATTTTTGTATACAATTGAACTATATTAGACCATCGTGGACAGGAGTAAAAAAGTTGGAATTCATTAGCGCACATACAATGTAATAAATGATGGCGCTCAATGTGATTTTGAAACGAAAATAGGCATATTTTAGGGACATATTATTACAGTCTAATGATTATGAGCTTCAGATGTTAAGCGAAATTGCGTATGGTTTTTATTTTAGGCTTTGCGAGTGTATCACTTCTGGATCAAATTAGTTATATCTCCGATGCCATGATTGAGCTTGCTTTGTTGTTTCGATCGAGAGAATATGTACACACGGAGTTTCGAGAACCATACTTCTGTAAAAAAAAAAAAAACAACTAATGTTGGTTTTATAACATTCTTTATATTTGTAGCCAACGTAAGATAGTAATTTTGATATCTGCATTGCTCTTCTGATCAAGCATGAGCATGGTTTATATTAGATAAATATTGCAGTTAAAGGTGAATTTTTACGTCAAATTTGAATAATTGTATTATCTGGATAGTAAAGTCTATGTTTAACAGTGATTGCAGAAACAGTTGAAACAAAATTTGCTGTTTCTCTTAAGCTTACTCTATGCTTTCAAAGTATAAGTGTAAAGAAATTATAATTAAATTATAAAAACATATATTTCTTTTGTCGCATTATATATGTTTACAAAGAACAGCTGATTAAATTTGAACAGGCTCTTTCACTTAATAACATATGTTTGCTGCAATGCATTTCTTACGGGTATTTCCGTAACTTTTAGAGACTAGTAAGGCGGAATCCTGAATCGGGAACGGGATAAAAAGTATCCTATGTCCTTCCCCCAGTCCTTAGCTACCTCCCTACCAATTTTCAGCCAAATCGGTTCAGCCGTTCTTGAGTTATAAACAGTGTAACTAACACGACTTTCTTTTATATATATAGATTCATACATGTGTTGAAATTATTATAGTTCTTGCATAAAAAGGGAAACATATAAGGGGGATTTATTCTTCATGTGTTATGTAAAACATTATGTCATTTATAATATTTTGTTTCCATATTATTTTATGATATTTCAATTCAAAGATTTATAACTGTTTGAATTGTTTGACTGTTGTTTATATTCATAATTTGTTCCTAAAGTTTGGATTTTTTGAGATTTATAGTCATTATAAGTCTAAATTTATGACTTTTTAACCTCTAAAAGAGGTGAAACTTATCATTTGAAGTTAACAGCAGAGGAGCGGACGAAAAATAAAACTCTATAGTAAGTGTGCTATCGTATGATTACATATTATTAAACATGTTTATAACGACATAACCTATTGCCAGTTTAAATAATAAAACAATCTATAAAGAAAAAATAAAATATCTACAGTGAATTCTTAAATTGCTCTTATGTATAACCATGTTTCATGGAAAATTATTTCCTGTTCATTACGCAGTCGCTAAATTAAATTGAAATAAAACGAACAAGGCAGAAACTTTTTCTTTCAAAGTTGGAAACCTCGAATGTTCTTTCAAAACAAACCGCAAATAACTTGCGAATTCTGTTTGAGATTCTCAAGTAGAAGAAGTGCCAAGTTGACGGTGATGAGAACTTCATTCTCCGAGTTTTGGACTTTAGTCTCACCTAAGTGAAAAAAATTTAAATTTTCTTATCTGCAGGCTTTGAAACCCGACCTATGAACTGGCTCATACATTTGATTTACTAAATTACATCAGTAAATTATTTTAGAAATGTAATCATGCACACGGCGTCAATCAATTCTACCTGCAGAATTACATTCGTAAGAGATGAATATTTAGGGTTAGCCTGTATAAATTTAAGGCTAATTAATGTTAAAATCTTCGTCACATCCGCATGGTTATAAATAAGGATTTTAACGATAATAAACTTTGTCTGCATATTAAATATTGTCAAGAGATTAAGTTTATAGGTTATAATTGATAATTATGGTACATTGAACACGTTTTCTAAATCAACAAAAATATATGTATGTTTCTGTTTAATATGACAATTTGAAAAATTTCTGATTGGTCAGAAATATATTAATCAATAAAATTACAGTTGAAGGCTAAACCACTAGGTTGAAAATCCTGTAATGAGACGATGCCATAATAAAGTGTAGCTAAAGCACGGAATCTCATTTTTGTACGTTAGAGTGGTAGATTATTAAGAAACGTATGCAACAAACCATTGAACAGCAAAATGTATTTATTCACTGGCCAATTTATAACATATATTAGTTTTGGGTTTAATTACAATTACCAGTGATATTTATAATTATTGCAGAATTTTCAACCTAGAAGTTTAGCCTGAGATCTGTAATTTTATTGATAAAATATAGCTGACCAATCATAAGTTTTCAAAATTGACAACGTATTAAACAAAACACATGTGTTTTGATTGATGTATACATCATGTTGAATTTAACATTATTATAAAGTAATGCCTAAATGCCTATGAAACAAATAGTCGTATTTATAATCTAAAAATTTTGTTACAAATTTACTTAATGCTAAATAAGTTTGTGATATGCGTATTCATTATGAGAAATTATTAAATAATTCAATTCTGTTTATTCAAATGAGGCCAAAAATCTTGATAAGAAAAAATGATTTTTATGAATTACTAAAAAGGAAAGAATCAAATACCTTATTGTTTAATAGTTATAGAACTAGCGATAGGTGAACATTATCATGGCCAACACAGTAAAGTTGTTGCAAACGTTTCGTTCATTATGTTACTAGGTCCCAATACTATTGGGAATCGTCTACAACATCTGAATACTGAAACTTGGCTAAAACCAAATACAGAACTTTACATTGCGTATTTTAATGGTAATTATTGTAATAACTATATTTTGTCAACAGTATCTAGTATTATCGTTAGTATATGTATATATTATTAGCTGAGCATTTATCAAAGTCTTCACCGCAAGCTTATGATGACAAAATCCTATCTATGCCTGCCTTTACTCATGACAACCATCAACGTTGATCAAGAGGGTCAAAGTTTGAAAACTCGAACTTATACTAAGTTTGCATCAGTATTAAAAATGGGAAAAAATAATCGAATTATTGAAAACTCTATTTCGACCTGTTGTGGTTTTGAAACTTTGGAAGAAACTCCACCTTCAAGTAACTTTGAATCTGTATTGAAAATGCACAAAATAATCTACTGGGATCATATATTTCTGCCTGTGATTACAAAATAACAAGTTTATAGTGTTGAAACTTCGCAAGGAACTCTACCTTCCCGTAAGTTTGCATCTGTATTAAAAATGCATACAATAATCCACCGGACTCTTTATTTATGCCTGTAAAAAGTGACTCTGGTTACATTGATATTACGGATAATCATGTTGGAAACTATAAAAAACATAATATATAACTAATTAGCTTAATATAAAGGAAACTTTATTAATAGAATTTTAATAATTTTTATTTTAATGATTTATTTTTAAGTGTACAACATTTTGATTATCGTACAACTCAATCTTCGTTTAAGAATAAATTAGAAGAAATTAAATTTATAAATCACGAGTTCCTTTGTTATTTAAAATCCTTCAGTAACTTACTGACACAAGGCATGCCAGTGCCCGTTCGTCATATACTGAGAGATATTGCCTACTGTATGGTTGTTTTAAATAACTGTGATAAAACAACACGTAGTATGAACGTAATTTTATATTTTGAGCAGTTTAACACAAAATTTAACGTATTTGTTATATGTTACTCGATGGTATGAAGCCACTAGTAAAATAAAAGTTAAATATAATCTGAAAACACAATGGATGATAAGGAAAATATCCAGAAAAATAACATTAGTTCTTATTACAATATAAAGTTCCAAAATACAGAGTAATCTGTGATTTTGTAAATAGTTATGACACCATGAATATTGGTAAATATAAATGTTTATATTATTTATTATATTGTCTAGTTAAGCGCACATGGGCACATAAAAGAAAAAAAAGAAAATAGTGTTTAGAATGGAAAGAATGGTTGCGTGTAATCATGTGACGTGACACCTTGCAAGTTTGATGGATGTTTCTGTCTGTGGAAGTAGTATCCCAGGGGAACAATCACCCCCTAATGGTTCTTTGCAATATTAACACACAAGTCGAGACGGATGTTCTCCTCCCATTGTGTAATATGGTATGGCATTTAAATAGGAATACTAATTTCGATATTTGTAGACTTCATATCAGACGTAATTAATTCAAAAGTGAAATGAGTATTGGCGGTAAAACAGAAGATAAAACTGACAAAAAATACAATTGAGAACATTCTTAAACTTTTTCAGTCAAGTTTATCAACTGAAATAACAGTTTCATATATTTACAGATAGCTAACGTTATTTTTAAAAGTGGAAATGACTAGACATCATATTTATTTTTAGAGAATTTCCGTTTATAAATCACAGAGAGAGAGAGAGGGCAGACCGTCGTTGTAAATAATTATATACTAAATAAATAGTGTTAAATTAAGAGCGGAGTTTTCTTGAGGAAAGGAATTAGTAGCCTCCTCATTAATTATTTTGGAGTGAATAAAACTGAAGTATTAAAATTACGACAGATTTTAAACACCAGGTAATACATATTTTGATAATTATTTCTTTTAATATAATAAAGGTAGCATCAGATCTGCAGAATATTTTTCTATCGCTCTTACTGAAAGGGAAATAAGAGACAAAAACTGTTGGTTTTATGTATATTAAGGTACTGCAACAGATTAAGATCGATTCTTGGTATTCGGACAATGCGATCAGCAAATCGACGTTATATGAGTCATCGATGTTGTAAAAAGGTTGAATAATGTCCTATTTTTAAATTAAAACATGTTTTATGTTTTTTCCCTCATTTAAGTTTTTATGCACTTAGAAACATAAATCGTCATAGTATATACTATATATGTCATTTTTGTAGCTTATGCAGTTAAATTTCATGAAATACAGCTAACCTTCGATAGTCTGACCTCTCGGTACTCCGATATCTCTCCGTTCCTGTGACCTAACTATTATTTAATATTTGTCATTTTCATTTGAGCCGGCTTAGGTGCATTCATTATTACGAGACTATCTTGGTCTGTAATGAAATATAGATATTCCCCTTTTACAGTATGTGATACCCAATATCTTTTGAAATTTAAATGAAAGTATACAATGTTGTGTAATAATACACCTAGGTTTAAATACATTATTTAAAGAAATGACATTTAATTTATGTTAATATTGTATTAGATGAGATACAAATTTACATGATTTGAACGGCCTCTCTCTTTAGTAAAACTTGAGACTAGCAAGTAAACTTGTTTGTGAATCAAATCGAACTTCAAGAGGTCGTGAGATCTAGAAAATTAATGGCTTGCCTATTAGTTTTGTGCATAACGTGCACAAATTGAGAATTCTTATAGTTTCGGCTTTTTCATAGTACAATTTTTTTAGGTGGTAGGTAAAAATTTTGCGATATATGTAACTAGGTTACATTACAATAAAATGTTAACGTATGGTTCTATTTTATAACTTCAAACTTAAGAATTTTTGAAATGTATTGATACAGCTCAATCTGAAATAAATTATTACAAATTACTAACTGCACTGATTAACTGGAAGTAATTTATTCATTTAATGAGCTAGACTCAAATAAGAGGTAAGATATAATATTTTCATTAGTAAAATTAAATAATAAATGTTTCCGGCTTAAGCAGTTTAACTGCAGGTTATCCTGATGCTCCGATAGTGATAAAACACAGATCTAATGAAGACGCATAGTAAATGTTTTATAAGAACTAGCTGCGCGGGCGGTGGGGGGGGGGGGGAGCGGTGAGAGGTGTTGGAAGGTGTTGGAAGCGCCGCCTTGACACCGGATGTGAGCGGAAAGTTGATCACGCTCCGCTGAGCTGAATGAGAAAACATCTGAGAAATGTTGGGTCCCGAGAGGAAACTAAGATCTCAGTTTACTCGGCTGAACACTTTGTGGCGCTTCTTGAGACAATGATTTAATGGCAACTGAGTCTTCTCAGTCAGCTGATCACCCTCCACTGGACAAACCACTAATCATTATAAACAATTCGTTCGTCAACACTTGAACTGTCAACTACAATGTTCCACCTCTTTATAAATTACTACAGTTGCAAGGATTTTGGAAGCTAATTATGGCCAACGGGTGATTTATAGGAATAATATCAACCAAACATTTACTGCGCTTGACAAAAGCATCATTGTAACAATAAACATTTAAAAACTACTAAACAAAATAGTCCCCTACCTGCAACAGATGTTACACAAACTACAACAAGAGATTAAGCAGCAAACATAAACAATTTTTGCAGAAATATTTTAGGATATTGTGTCAGTGAAGGTATTCTTAAATTATATTTTTCATGGTATGTAATTTTGTTTTGCATAATTATTTAAATGTATTGCACCTAAATAGAATGTTATATAAATTACTAATAAAAAAGATATGTTCATGTTATTTGATTGACGTGGAGGTCCATTTTAAGCAAAATTTGTTTTCAATGTAATGGGTTACAATTTATTTAGCCATTATATAAAACCAGGCTTTAGGCTCTCTGCTGCAAACCACATTCATATTTTCCTAGTGGCTGGTCCATGTTAAAAGTATTTTATTCTTATATAAGTGAAATTTAAGAAACTCAGAGGAGAAGTTAGTGAAGAGAACCATAAGCGTTCTAATATTCTAAGACAACAAATTACAAGTCAATACTCCAAGTCTAATGTACACACTTTGTTTATAGAAACTTGTGTTAACGTTTTTCTCAAATATACACAAAATTTTACAGAAATAGTTTATATACACTATCTATATAAACTAATAAATGTGCCAGATTCAGTGGAATGACATTTGTGAAGAATATTAATGTTTATAAGTAAAAGATTAACAATTTAGTCCTACTTGGATTAATATAATGCAAAAAGTATTGCATTTCAAATTACTAAAAGTTTGGTAATATTGACAGTAATCTTATGGACAGCAAGATATTTTCGCAAATAAAATATACACTCAAACTCTCACATTTATAAACTAATGTACATAGGGAAATTATATTGGGATTATCAATAATTTTGTGTGAGGTATAGATGGGATGTATACATTGCATAACGTAATTTAATTCTTCTCAAGTTATATCCTAAAATAAGTGGAAAAGATTGGCAATGATTTAGCAGTGATTTTCGTATTACTTTGAGATAAAACTAGAGATTTTGCATTTATGCTGTAGTTTTATGCTGCCGAGTCCTAGAATACAATAATAAGATTATGTCTCAAAACGATAATAAAAATATACAGACGTTAGTTTCCAATATGCTCTTTGACCAGGAAAAGACTAATTCAAAAATTTGTAAAATTCAATATAGACGTAGTAAATTGAATTCAAGCTTTTAGGAATTCAGATTTATTTCACCCTATCCTTTAATATCCCTCAAAGTCTGAAATCCATGTATTGGTATTTGTTTCATAAAATGACAGCTAGGAACCATTCTTATAAACTAAAGTACTCATACATAATTGATAGCTAACTGCTTTTATTCCAAACAGAAGGCTGATTGAATATATGTGTTTGGTAGGAATGTTACTGATTTTGCTGTGGCGTATGATAGAGTTGAGAGCCATCAGTTTTAAGTACAAGTAATTTTATTTGGTTTAAATGATTTTATAATTATTACTACATTTACTTTTAAATGTTCACTCATCTTTGGTTCCTAAGCTTGTATCTCTCTATTTCAGAGTAGATGAAGTATAATCTCATAATCTTTTAACAATTACAATATGTTATTGTAAAATTAAGTATTTCAGATGTAGAGTCTGCTGCAGTGGATGCCATCTGGATTTTAAACTCGTGAGGACAGTGTTAAACTTAAAACGTGTTTACGAATTTATGTTAAGTCAAAAGATTATGGTATATGTGTTATTGAAAAATATAATAAAAACAAATCCAATCACTGTTAAATTTTCTATAATTCTTAGGTTATTTAAAAACGCCTCAAACATATGTTTTTTTAATCGTTTAAAAACTCACAAAGTATACTATTGACAAGAAATACTAAGCACATACATATTCGTCAGACCTTCGTAGTTTAACATTGTTTTTTTTATTAAATCTTGAGGTCATTACATCCATTGATGCTATTTTAAATTACTTTTATATCTTTAAAACATAATTTTTAGAATAAACGTAACACAGAACTGCAAAACACCTTTACAAATAGAATGGCTTCCATTTATTTTGTCACCTTAATTTTAAACCCTACTAAAGGAGCTTATTATGGCGCTAACTAACTAAATCACCGTTTATTAACAAAATTATACCTCGTTAAAATTTCAAATAGAGAGACGTTGTTTTGGATGAAGTGAACGTGTCTTTCTAAACAGATTAGGGCTTCGATCCTTGCATTATTCATGTTTCATAAACGCTTCAGACGTTAATGAGATCTCTGGAGATCGCTTCAGTAAATTCAGTTACATGATCTGAAGCCTTTGTGCGAACAGGGTTGATCACGGTTTGACGTTGACAAAAGACTCAATTAATATTGTACCTAAGTTCTGAAATTAATTTATGACTTTTGTACAGAAATGTTAGTTGTACTTTGACGAATATCATCGGGTAATTGAGTACGTGCCCTTCAGATATGAAGCCTCTATGGGTGGGTCCTTTCACTTTATGTTTAGTTAAACAAATTTGAAATCTTTTATATAAATTCATGTAAAGATTCTTTTTCTTTTCTCTTAAAAATGCGTGCTTCTTAGTAATTTTGTATGCAAGTTTGTGTTAGAATATGTTCTCATGAACTAGGACTGCCAAAAACATTGTGATATTTAAGAGAAAAAATGGTTAAAAACTATACGTGCTCTATAAAATAGGTAATAATGGATGAACCGATTACATTACAGTAACTTTAAGTTTAATTTGGAGCATATTAACACGTGTAGCATAACATATTGAATATAACCTGTAGTTAACTTGGTGAGTGGAAGTTTATTATGTAAGCATTGCTATAAAACGCAACTTGATAAACAAATATGATAACTTGTTATTTAGCAACATATTTTGAAAAATTTTAGTATCTTTTGAGTTTTTATACTGAAATAAACTTAATTTCTAAACATATAATAATGGGTTCTATGATGATCGTGAATGTCTAATCGTGGAATCGAGTTGAAGTTCATTAAAAAGAGATAGTTAAAACTTCTTTTCTGAATATTTGTTTGTTTCACTCTCTGTTCAAAAAATTTATATAATATAAAACGAGGTATAGATTTTACATTTTTTACATTGTCTCAATTTATCCAGTAACATACGTAATTTTCATAACATAACTCATTTAATAATGATTGAAGATGTCGTCATGGATGGTACGGATTCAATATCGTCCAAAGACATTCGTATATTTATTTATAATACCTCATTAATAACTGCTTTTGGTTAATTTATAATAAATATTACAAAGAGGACAAAATCACAAGAAACGTTATTTCTTTCTAACACATGAATTATTCCAATTAATATACTCGTATATTTAATACAGGGGAAAATATTTTTCATAATCACCTAACCAGGATCTAAAATAAAAAAAATCTCGGAGCGTTTGCCTGACAGCCACAGTTGAAGTGAATAACTTAATATAAACGAGAGGGTCGTGCTCTGTGGGAGTATGCTGGCGCTTGTCACCTGTGGGGTTGGTAAAGTAAATACGATCTCTACATTAGTAGCGGAATACGTCATGATGTATGTTATTACGTCTGATACAGGAGGAAATATTCTTTGTAAATTCTTAACTTGAGCCTAAAATACGAGAAATTTCGGAGCTTTTCCTTGACAGCCGGTGCGTTGAAGTGAATAACTTAATATAAACGAGAGGTCGTGCTCTGTGGGAGTAAGCTGGCGCATGTGACCTGTGGAGTTGGTAAAGTAAATACGATCTCTACATTAGTAGCGGAATACGTCATGCTGTATGTTATTACGTCTGATACAGGAGGAAATATTATTTGTAAATTCTTAACATGATCCTAAAATACAAGAAATCTCGGTGCGTTTGCCTGACAGCCGGTGCGTTGAAGTGAATAACTTAATATAAACGAGAGGGTCGTGCTCTGTGGGAGTATGCTTGGCGCTTGTCACCTGTGGGGTTGGTAAAGTAAATACGATCTCTACATTAGTAGCGGAATACGACATGATGTATGTTATTACGTCTGATACAGGAGGAAATATTCTTTGTAAATTCTTAACATGATCCTAAAATACAAGAAATCTCGGTGCGTTTGCCTGACAGCCAGTGCGTTGAAGTGAAAAACTTAATATAAACGAGAGGGTCGTGCTCTGTGGGAGTATGCTTGCGCTTGTCACCTGTGGGGTTGGTAAAGTAAATACGATCTCTACATTAGTAGCGGAATACGTCATGATGTATGTTATTACGTCTGATACAGGAGGAAATATTCTTTGTAAATTCTTAACATGATCCTAAAATACAAGAAATCTCGGTGCGTTTGCCTGACAGCCAGTGCGTTGAAGTGAATAACTTAATATAAATGAGAGGGACGTGCTCTGTGGGAGTATGCTGGCGCTTGTCACCTGTGGGGTTGGTAAAGTAAATACGATCTCTACATTAGTAGCGGAATACGTCATGATGTATGTTATTACGTCTGATACAGGAGGAAATATTCTTTGTAAATTCTTAACTTGAGCCTAAAATACGAGAAATTTCGGAGCTTTTCCTTGACAGCCGGTGCGTTGAAGTGAAAAACTTAATATAAACGAGAGGGTCGTGCTCTGTGGGAGTATGCTTGCGCTTGTCACCTGTGGGGTTGGTAAAGTAAATACGATCTCTACATTAGTAGCGGAATACGTCATGATGTATGTTATTACGTCTGATACAGGAGGAAATATTCTTTGTAAATTCTTAACATGATCCTAAAATACAAGAAATCTCGGTGCGTTTGCCTGACAGCCGGTGCGTTGAAGTGAATAACTTAATATAAATGAGAGGGTCGTGCTCTGTGGGAGTATGCTGGCGCTTGTCACCTGTGGGGTTGGTAAAGTAAATACGATCTCTACATTAGTAGCGGAATACGTCATGCTGTATGTTATTACGTCTGATACAGGAGGAAATATTCTTTGTAAATTCTTAACTTGAGCCTAAAATACGAGAAATTTCGGAGCTTTTCCTTGACAGCCGGTGCGTTGAAGTGAATAACTTAATATAAACGAGAGGGTCGTGCTCTGTGGGAGTATGCTGGTGCTTGTCACCTGTGGGGTTGGTAAAGTAAAAACGATCTCTACATTAGTAGCGGAATACGTCATGATGTATGTTATTACGTCTGATACAGGAGGAAATATTCTTTGTAAATTCTTAACATAATCCTAAAATATAAGAAATCTCGGTTCTTTTGCCTGACAGCCGGTGCGTTGAAGTGAATAACTTAATATAAACGAGAGGTCGTGCTCTGTGGGAGTAAGCTGGCGCATGTGACCTGTGGGGTTGGTAAAGTAAATACGATCTTTCATTTTAGGGGTGGGAAACTTAATACTGTATTTTCCAAGCAAGCAATCTAATTTGCTGTATTTTAGCGTGCTATCTTTTTGAACCTTATATCGATTTGTGGTAGTAAAAGAAGTGAAATTTACTTAATATATGTTTATTAAATTACAAAAAATACCACCCTAACGTCGTGTAACAGATTTCGCATAAGCTGCATATAAAATGTCAAGTCTGTCAGTCATTTCTTTAGGCTAGTTTCTAGATAACGTGTAATATTTTATTATTTTATAGTAATGTTTTTTACAACATTTTAAATTCTGAGATTTTTCTCGCCTTATTATGGTTGCTAATAAAGCTAAATTTTAAATGTTTGCTAATGTTTATATAAATCCCTTGGAGAGACTTGTACCTTCATACACAATGATATAGGGTATATAGAAATGTAGATTTGTGAAATATATGTAGCGTAATGATTTATTGTGTCCTGGGATAGACATATAGGCATAAAAAAATTAGTGAAAGGCTTCACTTACGCTCACCTAGTATAACATGATCTATATTGTATTTATACATGTCCTATTGTACCAGAGTGACCTTGTAAACGTTTATAGTTCATTTAAATGTTAATATTCTGTAGTAGGAGAATATAGTAATTACATAATACTATAAATATTACAAGATATCAAGTGCAATATTGTCTTTATATAATCAAAATATATTATTGATGTGAAAACCGCGAGACTGACTGTAATAATTTTGTTATCAATGACATACACATACACAGACTCGACTCTTTTAATTTTTTATATATACAATGTATATATATATATATATATATATATATATATATATATATATATATCTAAAACAATATAAAAAGAGATTTTATAAAGTAAAAATTAAGTTTGAAACTTGGCTTCATCCAATAATAAATTCAGTAATAAAATGATAATTGTCAGATTACAAATATCCATAACCTAGGAATGCATTAAGGAAATATGAATATATTAACAAAGTACTAAATAATTTATAAATTACTACTTCATCAAATGGTATACTCCTCTGCGGATGCATAACCCACAATAACAATTTTGAATTGTGTTATAATTTAGACATAATTGTTTTTCGTGCCACATTGACCGATCATTACGAATGTTCCCGCGATTAAAATTTAGTAAAATCACATCTCTATTAATTACAATATAGTTGGGCCATTTTGTTTCAGCAGTCTAGGAAGTTTGAATCACGAACAGATGAGTTGCTAACGCTTACGTCGACTTTACAACCACATTATTCTCACTGTTTCGATTATGAAAATTATTAGGGAAAGCATTAAGAGGGGCCCCTATCATTATCAACGTAACTGGTTGGACAGATCTAGTCTACTGCGGATGATGGTTGTTGGAGTGAGGGAACTCCGTAGTGACAAAGGTTGATGATAGTTTAGACATGAGGAAGTGATGTCTCCTGCCCGCTTACTCAAGAGATTGTTTTTCCTTCTTCAGAGGTTACATTACTGAGTTATATCTCGCTAACACTCCTGCTCGTGAGATCTCGACTGGAGGTGGTCTCTAACCTCAACCTGTTATATATAACCGTCCTCAATACACGTTCATTCGGAAAGCTAGCACAAAGTTCTATATGACTATTTGCTATGAGAAGTTTAAAAGCGTACTATCATAAGTAAAAAGAGGACCATGGATAGAATCCCATCTCAGTATTCAGGATTTAGTACCTTCAGAAGCAGAAGTTTTACTAAATGATTTGGAGGGCTAAAAGGTCATAAAACTTTTACAGATTCACTAAGTATTGACACTGTGTCATATGCACTTGTATGTTGGCTCACGATGACCATAACGGAATCTCAGCTGCCTTTTTATTTTAAATACAGGTTTTAATAGGAATATATAATTATAGAATAATAAATAAATGAATAAATGGTTTTATTCCTTCCAAAAACAAAAAAGTTAATGTGAAAAAATGAACATCTTGGAATTAAATGGCTACTTTTATAAGTATTGTGGCCAGTATAAACATAGCAAAATAAAATACACTGTTTGTGTCAGAGTCCAGTTTCTTAACATGCTTCAACAGCCGAGTCGCTCTCTATGGCATCTGTGTCTTAACACTAGCATTCGGCTTATCAATACACTTCTATACCTTACTCACGAGACAACAACTAGCTTGAAATATATTACAAAAAATATTGTGTAATAAGTAAAAATCAAAACCCAGCAAATATACAGTACACTGATTGAAAATTGTTAATTAACTGTAAATATGACGTAATTGTATTATGTAGTGGATATTGTGAGCAATAATTTCTGAACTCTTTCCAATCATCCTGTATTCACTGTATCCAATCCGAAAGCTTGCCATCCCACGATATATTACCAGATGTTTCATTGTAGTTAGAGTAAAATATGTATTGGTAAACTGATTTTGAACTTATTTTCTATACTTATCTGAGTTGAGTTTGAGTTTTTTAGATGCTACCTATTTTATACTTATAGGCATGTTAAATATTTTTTTAAAGCTTAACTCATATGTGTCTATAGTAACATTATTAGGGAATAAGACGACCCTGGGAGCTAGGCGGTGACCTCTAATGTTTAGGTTTTTTTGGGTTAATTTTTTTCATTTAGGACTTAGAGTAAATACTTAAATCCTGTAAATAGTTTAAGTAGCAGTTGTATAAAGCTCTAGAAATAATAAAATATTAAAAAAGCCAAACTTTATATTTTATAAAACGGATATTTATTATATATATTATTTAATTAAATATCCTCAAACTATTTTTTCAGTAATTGCCAGTTTTTGATCTTATTTAAAACAGTCCGAAGCTTTTTCCTATTGTATAAAAGTCTCGTTCCTCTGAACAGCCTCAATTGAAGAACAAGCAATAACATCCAGAGGGCGTGAGTATGCATATTTTGTATTATTATTGTTGTTAAGAACAAACACAATTTACCCAAATTAGAGGGTATTATCCCTTGCGTGTAAAAATGTCGTCCGCTTTTATTTCTGCCACATTTAACAATACGATGGAGTAAATGTTTATGGCATAATAAACACAGTTTCTCTGGAAACGGCGACAGATAACAAGCTGGAACAGTTACGAGGTGATAAACCACACCTCCGTAAATACTGGATAAGAGTGTTAAAGGCCACCTCTAAGATTCATCACTTGGGAATCTGACTTCGTTATAAATACAAAATGCATGTAATGAAATGCTGTATTTTCGCCGATATCAGTTTATAGTTAAAAATTTGTCTTCTTTCAATCCAAAAAATTGCAAAACACTCACTATTCGTGTGCATTTATTTCGTGTGCTTGAAATAAATGCATACAACTCCAGAATATTTAATATATTTATTTGTTTCTATTTAACTAGAACTTTATATTTCTGATAAAAGCTTCTGATTAGTTTACTTTCAATTATGCCCTTAAAACGTCATCGCAGTGTTTGTAGTAACGAATGATATATTATGAATATTACGAATATTTAAAGATAACTCTAATCCGTATTCGTGTTATTTTGACTAATTTCTACGTTATTTTCAATAAAAATTACAAATACGACTTTAGATTGTAAAATATTGATACTCCATGGTTAATTACCCTTGCCTGTAAATATAAATTGACATGGAAATACTGTCTTATTAATAAGTTACACTGAAGATTTAATAGTCAAAACGTCTGTTATGAGGACAACTGAAAAATGTCGTTTGTCTTGCTCTCTTTCCACAGAGCCTCTCTTAAACAAACCGACTTACAGAATTTAATTTTCCATAAATTTTTAACTAAATAATGGTAAAATCGAGTTCAGTGAAAGTGTATGTCACTTTATTGGATTCAACTGAGTTTTAGCAGATTTAACTAAAATTTGTGAATAGAATAAAACCTAGACCAATTTAAAGTGTGACATAATAACGAATGTATCCATGATCTCACATGAATAGTTCCATTTATAAAGTACAAATTTAACATTAATATTATTTCTGGTCACAAAAGTGAGTTCTATGATGGTGCAAGTCAATTCTTTTATTTGGCTAATCGTCATTGAAACCTATCACTCTGTTGGCTGGCACAAAACAATTTTCTGTGTAATTTTTTGGTATTCTGTCTGTTTGCAGGTCATCTCAGAGCAAGTTTTTAAACAAACAGAAGAGTACATCCCATCTCTATGTGAGTGATCTATAAATCCATACTGTTTTTACTTCATTGTAATGATTGTGTATAGAAAGTAAGAAATACACTGCTCATTGTAATGCAGCTGGTATACTATTACTCGATACTTATATAAACATTTAATGATGTTGATGAACAAACGTTTATTTGATCGTATAGAAAGTAAGAAATACACTGCTCATTGTAATGCAGCTGGTATACTATTACTCGATACTTATATAAACATTTAATGATGTTGATGAAGAAACGTTTATTTGATCGTATAGAAAGTAAGAAATACACTGCTCATTGTAATGCAGCTGGTATACTATTACTCGATATTTATATAAACATTTAATGATGTTGATGAACAAACGTTTATTTGATCGTATAGAAAGTAAGAAATACACTGCTCATTGTAATGCAGCTGGTATACTATTACTTGATACTTATATAAACATTTAATGATGTTGATGAAGAAACGTTTATTTGATCGTATAGAAAGTAAGAAATACACTGCTCATTGTAATGCAGCTGGTATACTATTACTCGATACTTATATAAACATTTAATAATGTTGATGAAGAAACGTTTATTTGATCGCAAACAATGACATAATTATTAGGAGAGTAACAAAGTTAGAGTTTTACGTGTCGTTGATTGATACAAATGTCTCAGTGGGCATAACCGGAACACAACGATGGGCCTGCGTTAAACATTTCAAAAGATTCTTTCGTTTCTCTACGGCAAAAAATAAATTCTTATTATTATTGACGCTATGATTCGTTATCATCACCAATTTCCCCGAACGAGAAAATCAAGTGATCACACCTCTGTATACTAAGTAAAAAATTATTAAGATTGATTTGAATATTTAAAAACAAATGTAACTTTTTAATGCAAATATTCATCTATCTTTACTCATGAATGTTGGCGTGATGGCTCCTAGATGGTTAGAAATAAATATAATTTATTGTTTAATAACAACATAAAGTATAAAAGGGATGCAGAATTTACAACTGTCATATGTTACAAAAAAAGTCCATACGATTTTATTTTTATTACATAACACGATGAAAAAGTCCTCAAACTTTTTATTATTTCAGATCTTTAGTAAAACGCCTTTTGTAAATTCAAAATATGAATATTCAATAAAATATATGCTTATAGTTAATATACATTAATATAAATTAAAATATTGATATAGTGAATTTTTTTTAAATCTGTTTTGTTTAACATAAGATTATTTTCCATAAATTAAAATTATAATCAAAATTAAGACAAGTATGCTTATTAGAACTATCATTTATCATTCTAACTGTATAGACAATCCTCTTAATTTGTTTGTTCAAGACAACCTTTTTAGTTACATTTAAAGTTAAAGCTAAAACACACACTGAAATAATCATTCTTTATTCCATTCAGAGGGAGTGCGGCAAATCGCAGCTTACTTCCGGTAAAATAAACATCCGCTAATGTCTAGGTTTTGTTGTCGCACAGCTATCTCCGTGCGCAGTGCTCTACTTCTTATCTACAACCTCACTTTGTCCGGAAAATATATTTGTATCGCTTCAGATTTTTCTTCCCATGTTTTCAAACTGACCTGTATATTTAAATAAACATTTTATACAGCAGGTCTTCAAAGTTTGTCATTTATATAAACAATGGTATCGTTTATTCAGTAAACTATGTCATTAGCTGAACTATGATCTCATGCGATCCCCGTTAAATATTTCGGAGATAATATTAGATCTTTCATCTGGAAAGTCTATAAAATCCTCAACTTATATTATTCTGGTCATATTCAAATTAGTGTAAGGCAGCAATCACTAAGTTCTTAACTTATATAATTGTATTACGTTCTGAAAATAGTTTAACGTTTGTCATACACATGCAGGTAAGTTAGATATTCTAACATATTCTAATATAAATTTGGATAGAATGAACTTTTATTTCACTCTAGTCAAACCAGGTAGGGGTGCGCCATAGCACGTGTCAGGATTTGCTGAGCTTGCATAATACCGTGAAAGTCTACAACTCATTCTTTCTAACAAAACGAAAAAAAGCAGAGACATATTTTTCAATTCCCTGGCAGGCATAACAGAAATGTTGATATCAATAATTACACTAAGCCACAAATTTGCGGGTGGTCATGCTCCTTTATAAAATTCACTCCTGTCTATGTAGTAATTAGTTTCAATCAAAATTTAGTGTATAGGAAAATCTTTTCTCAAAATATCTTATTACACGATGCATTCACATTTTTCTAATTGAGTTGGTTTTCATTGCAGTGCATAAAATTCACATGGCAAGCTACTAAATGGTGGGGTATTAAGCTGCTTGTGATAATATTTTGTATGTTTAATTTGTTTAAATTGTTCGCAATTTGTTTACAAATTTGTTTATTCTGTAATTTTAAGCTAGCTTGCCATCATCCATAAGATGAAAGTAAAATTATTAGTTGTTTTATTGATTATTAGTGTATTCGTTCAGTTTTTTTTATGTTAAGGGATTTTATTTTATATGCAAAATGTCAGCTAAATCGAGTCATAAAAGTTGTTCGGTTTAAGCACCTGTTTTTATTTCATCACTATATAGACAGAGAGAGAGAGAGAGAGAGTTTGAAAGCTAATAGTAGCAATCGGAAAACAGAAAAGTAGAACTGGGAGTAGAAAAGTATTATGAAGTGCTTTGATAACTAGTCAAGTATTTATTGTAACTTATCGCTATGTGCCAATTACACTTTAACGCAAGACCTTTATTCGTTGTATGGGGGATACACACGATTTCTTTTGCGCACCGTATCGTTTCAAACCAGCATAAAAGAATTCAGGTGGTAGTTCCTTAAAACACAAGAAATATTTACAAATCTTTTGTCTTTAAATTAGTTCAGGATGAGTTTCATACGGTTCTAGGAATTTACTTCGATCTTTTATGTTTTGAAACTGGAATGTAGCAAACTTTCCAAACGCCCATCATATAGAAAAATTAATAATTTACAGCAAACAGGCCAAATTAGCCATAAGACCAAACCAAGACATATATACAATCATAATCTTTATTAACTCTGGAAGTCATAGCTTTAGATTTTCTTGAGCGTAGCGACTGTCGCACCTTGAACCTTCTGATGCCGTTTTATAAAACAAAGACTGATTTTAATATCTTTCTGTGAACATATTTCCAAGATAAATAAATTTTATTGCATCATCCAATGCATCCAAATCACGTTTAATGAAAGTGAGATGGACCGACACATAATTCACTAACATATATAATACCGAAAACTGATTGGAAATTCTGTCACGTACCTTCACGTCGGAAACTAATGTTAAGCAGGAGCTATAAGATTTACACATCCTGTCAGCAGAACTGAAGGCCGAGTGGTCTACTGCGTCAGTGTTAGAGATCTGAGTTCGATATATATATATATAGTCTTTGATAGCAGCATGAGTTAGAAATAGCGCAGTTTGAAATCATGTCTTTGATAGCAGCATTATTATCAGTACCGATGACCTTGTACTGTATCGACTGTACCCCACATTGCGTTTAATAGCAGCCTTGCACAGTCCGGTGGCTTGGGAAGATGGGCAGAGTAAGTCTTAAAAAGGGATCGGTCTCCCCTTAAAAAATGTTACACTAATATGTATTGTTGAATCAGAAATTAAACTTTAATGCTGGCTTGAATTTAAGTTATTAAGTTTTATTCCAATGAAGATCAATAGACTTTCCCATCTTTAGTGGAAAACTTACTTATGGCAAATTTGAAGCAATAAGTACAAAACGAACTTCACTGAAAGAACGTATCTGTAAGTACCTCCGTGTACTTTTATTTTCAGACAAGATAACAAAACTGCATTACTTGATTAAACTAGCTGGTATATAACAATAAAGGCTTAGCTTGTAATAAGTTAATGTAGCCATATGGACACTGCGTGCTGGTAATTTAAATTTTGCACTGATCGACAAAAATATAAATTTTAAATAATAAATTACAGGCAAAAAACACTTAACATTATAAACAAGTATACTGCTGTCGGACTTCACATAGGGATAACGCAAAATGCACGATCGCCTCACATAGTTACAACAGACTTTAAGTAATGTGGTTAGAACATGTATGGATACTGGTCGTATATAATCCTAAATTGTAGCTCATATACCGTCCAATATTGAGAGGAGCCTAATAATTTACCTACAGCCTGAGGTGAAGTAAAGTGCATTAATTATCAAGCATGAACTGTGAAACACACAATTACTCTGAATGTAATATATCTCTGAGTATTGTATTTTGAGACTCCACGCTATTTTATTTTTGTTAGATAGTGATATGAAAACATTGATGCATTTTACATACCTAAGTTTAATTTAAATTTTTATATAGTAGCAAAGCGAAAGACTAGAAAATTGTAAATTTATCTATATCTTACAATACCAAGTAGGCGTGCTAAACAATGAGGGACTCGTTAGCCAAGTGCAATAAAATTAAATACGGTCTGTAACTACATAATAAAGTCTCACACATTCTATATATTTCTATTTTCAATCGGTTTTCATCTATATTTAACTTGGTATATAACTTGTAATAATGCAAAGTCGGTATATTTGTACACAGCTGTGTAAGGATCAACAAGATGAGAATACATTAAATGTATTGATTAGTAAACTTTTTGATTAAAAACCTTCTTCATCTAAAAAAGGTTTGTACAAACCCACTGGTTTATAGTTATAATCTTTGTTATAGTAACATATAAGTATGTATAACATATAAATAAACCTTTTTGGTTACTCCGAAGCAGAATAATAGAAACTCAATGTTTGAACGACGGAATAAAATTTATTAAAATGGTCCATCTACTTTATATCATTAGAGTGCTGCGTTACAGGCAGAATTTTTAATCACTAAAGGAAATGCAAACTAAAAATATTAGTTATATTTTTAATTTAATTATTTATAGTGTATCTTATTAAAAATTTAAGTAATAATAATCGTTGTTATAACAAAGAACATTTCAATGTATTAGTGATAGAAGAATATTTATTATTTAATCTTTGCTTTTCGTAAAACGCTTATTCAATTATGTGACGGAGGTAGGAGACGTTTATTGTAAGGGCATAATAATCCAGATGAAACATTTTTATCACACGGACACAACAATTATTTAAGTAACTCTACCTGTATTACTAATCTTGGTTTTAGCTCCAGTTCACCAGCTCCAGTCTTACGTGTAGCATTGCATTTTTTATTGAATCGGACCTTCCCACTACAACTACGTACTCAAATTATTGCTTAACTCCTTGGTATCCACTGTTTCTTAATATAAATGAAATTGAGGCATGATTTAATGAGATTTTCAGTCCCCTCTTGTATGATAAGGTAGAAGCGTCTACACCACGTGTTGTAACAGTTTTCACTGATATTGCGTAAAAATCTCAAATCTACAGCTCATTTCATTCTAGAAATCCATAGAAATCATTCTGTAGAATATAATTATCATGCAAAATGTAAAGTCTACTTATAAAACATTTCAGAACATATATTATGAAATGATACATTCACATTTTTATTCATTAAATTGGGTTACATTTAATTTTATCCACCAAGTCCCAATAATTTAATGTTGTTTCTTGTTGCCATTCAACATCAAAACACTCACTACTATACGTTTAAAATCAGTTGTTTTATTCAAAGTCTGGGCTACGAATAGAAGATGTTTCATTAAAAGTTTAACACAACACTCACACTCGTAATATTTATACACTTACACGTCAATGGCTAAAGTTTATAAAACAATACGATTAAACTACATGTCGTTTAACAGATTTGGATGTGGTTGCATGCGAAGTTTTAAATGTATATTTCAGTTCAATATATTATGTGTTACTAAGTCTGTTACAATTTAAAAGCTATACTATACTATTAGCTGTACTCAAATTATTTACAGATTTATTTATTCTGGATTTTTCTTGATCCAAAATGGTAGGACTAATTTATAAATGATTGAAACACTCAAAAAGATCTCATTGAATGTCATAAACTATTATCGAACTCGACGCTACCAATATATTCATGAAGTTTCATGCAAATTCTATGTTAGTTCTTTCTCCGGATATCGTACATATAGACAGAAACACAGAAATGATATTTTCAATCTCCTTTTGTGATAAGTTTCGCGGACACTCAGCCAATGACATATGTTTTACATTCTGAACTCACAGTTATATGAATACCACAAACATATGAATTTGTGTATATCATAGCGCCTATAATATACACAATTTATATAACAGCAAGTGTATCAGTATTCAATAAATATTTTATTACTTTTTTTACCTTAGTTTTTCGATAGTGCTATGTTACATTAAGACTTAAAAACAACAAGACAAGTGTATCTGCTGTGAGGCTATACATTGTCAGAAGAAAGAGAATATTTTATTATACGTCAGGCTTCAAACAGATTCCTGATTCCGGGATTTCTGTGAGGTGGACAGTCGACAGAAGAGGGGTTAATAATGCAGTCCGTCATTAGAAGGGATTGTTCCCACAGGGTAGACCATCTTCACAGTAAGACCCACATTAAACTTGCATGCGATGTTTCCGACCACTTTCACATATCCATGTTTTTAATCCTTATATTTGTCTTGTCTAGTTATATAATATCGAAACAAAGTACATAAAACATTTTTCAGGATTTAAGAAGATATAACACTATTTCACGTTTTAAACATGTTATCTTTCCTAACTTTTTACGCACGCATAATTTTAATAACATTCTTCAAACTATCAATTTTCAAATGCCGAGGTAGCTGCAGCATATCATGGATTATTCTAAAAACAGCTCATAAAGTCATATAGTGTAAGGACAGTTAGTAAAGTATTTTCTTCAGATGGTTAAAAATACAGTTTCTTTTTTAATTTTCGATGCTGGATTTGCATTAATAAATCGAACAAGACTTTTGCTGACAGGAAAATATGGTTTTTCTATAAAGAGCAATACTAATAATACAAAATTTATTGAATGTTCTATTTATAATCCTTACGTCAACCTAATTTCCAGGCAATTGAGTGTGATCAAAAATAAGGACCTGTGATGTCAATCAGAAGTTAAAGAGACGTACGTGTTAAGTTAAGTTGATCAAGAAGCTAAGTTGATCAGTGTAAGATATTTTTTTTTGTATTGTATATAGTTTGTATTCAACAGGAGATTTGATTTAGAAGATAACAGAGTTGATCAGAAAGTTAATAAATTTCACACACAAAATTTAATGTTCACAAAACTTTATAAGTTTTAGTCTTTTGTAAACATAAAAGGCACATTCTGTTTAATAATCGTGATCCCTGGACCCCACTTAACCACTTAAGCCCAGGATCTTTAATGCAAACAAAATGCTTATCCATTACTGAACTCTGTTATGCTTATAATTATTCCTCTCTAATATTTACTTATTCAAATATTACTTTTCGCAAAAAAAATATTTCTTACGAAATTTAAATTTACTTATATATGGAGTTTTTAATTTTTAATAGAAGGGTTTATTTTGTAAGTTATTTGACACCAATGCCTAGTTTTAATTTATTTTTAAATCTGACAATCATTTTTAAAATATACGATATACTTGGCAGATATTTATCTGGCAAGAACCGTGTTGCCTATCATCACAGCAATCGGGGTTTTGCAGATTCAGAATAATTAAAAAGTCGAGCTAAAGTCGACATTCTAATAAAGTGAGTCTGCCCTGGAATCAATCCGTTATTGCTATTACGAAGCCCCTACATACAAGTCAGGCATGCGAGCTATGCACGTTTATTTCGTACTCAAAGGACCAGGCTGAGTGGTCACAGGAAACAGAAGTCTTTGTTGAAAGAATTCCACAATGAGAATGAGAATGGTATTGCAACAAAGTTGTGTTTTTATTTGATACAGCTGTATTTATTTTTCCAAGAAGCTTTCTCCTTGAATGTTTCCCGTTGCGTCCAATAAAGGATTATCACTTGGATTTATATAAAAGCAAATCCTTGAAGAAAATCACTTTTGTAGCTTTGGCATAAAAATAAAAAAAAATTCTAATTAATATATTTTATCCTCAAAAACACTCAATTTTATATATAGTTAAGAATTCTGTAACGTCCTTTACACAAAATAATACTTCTTCAAAGTTCAATACTGCTATTATAGATTCAATAATGTTATAATATTATTTTTTATTTCAATAATAAGCTTTAAAACCTATCGAAGTTTTATAAATATTTCCATCGATAATAATGAGTACCGGGTAAGTAGCGCAATCAAATACAACCAGTATGTTTCTGTATCCTCAAATACAGAACAAAGTTAAATACTTCGTATTGTTAATAATACTGTAAATCAGATTAAATTTAACAGCACCAGGAAACAATGTCTATCTATCTATCTATGTACATACACGTATATACTCTATTAAATATATTAGCTATACCTTTGAATTCTGTAGCATAATCCAATGTTGCTTTAAACCGATAGTGTACATTAGTCCAATCACTGTATATGCTACTCGACTGAAGCTAGTAAACTAATTTGTTTTTACTCAGTTAATGATCTTGTAATCCAGAATCATTATAACAGCTGTTAATGTATCAACTATCAATTCTCATGATGTGGTCGCAAATCCATAAATGATATTGCAGTTTTGTTATTTATTAATAGTAATTTTTTAGGCAATTTAAAAACAAATTTTTTGTATTGCTACATGAAATTTACAGTGCTAAAGACAGGGGGACTACTACAGTTCCCCCTCTTTAAAACTCTCTCTGCTGAAATATTTAATGCCACATAAATGATTTTTACGGTAAACCACATTGATATCATATTATATTCAGCACTTATGTAGCAATTTTAATTTAAGAAAAGTAAGATGTATCCAAATATTAACTTGTAAGTTTATAATTTGAAAACTGATTGAATAAAATTATATCATTACTTCCCATATTTAGAATTTTAAAAGAGGCACTATAAATGTATTTTATTGTGACTGTACAGAATAAAATTTTGTTTTTATATTAATGAGGCAAGTAAAAATCATGTTCAGCTATAAATAATCCACTACATAACAAAAATATTAGGCTATCTACGAACCAATATTTATGAAATGTCTTTTACTGGAAGATGAAGTAATTCAAATCAGGTGTCAACTAATGACTTATTCTTAATAAAAACCCATAGCAGTTACCCGCGGCTTCCCATGCAATACCGTAGGCTTTGCTCGTGTACGAAATAAGTATCGTTCAAGTAAGTGATATTTTCCCAATCTGAAAATATTTAAAAAAGTGTATATTTACGGCCATTTGAATTTACTTTATTTTCAATATTATTTGTTCCATAGTTTTATATATATATATATATATATATATATATATATATATATATATATATACGCACACATGCAAGGTTTGAGCAGCATAGTTATGTCAAAATACAACTAAGATTGGTTTCATAGCATTCCTTCAATTTGTAGTTAGGTAGTAAATTTGTATTTTATATATATATATATATATATATATATATATATATATATATATATATATACATATATCTTACAGTACTGAACAAGCACTGCGTACTTAATATTTGCTTATATGTACAGGTAAAAATATTCACTTTATTTGAACTTTATAATTTCTTATCTGGGTATTTTCTTAGTCTGTTCTTAATATCAGTTGCAGAAAAGGTTGCAATAAGAGAGTTGTTATGAGGTTTTCTCCACAGTTTTATACTATAATTAAAACAAATTGAATATAGTGGTTATATTAAATAAATATTTGGTTACGCTGTCCTAAAACAATGTATACACAAAACAGTTTTGACAGGATTTTTAAATTAATATTCCAAAACTATAGATACAAATATGGGATATCTCGCTACTTTATAGACCAGTGGGTTGTAGCGCACTTCGGTTTTCGAGATGTGAATAGGCTGATGTTCTTACAAGGGACCATAAGAATTTCCTTGTATTACAATCGGTGTAATAGTTTCCGCGTGAAAGTAAATCAAAGAAAGGCACTTTCGCTTTTACAATATTACAAGGATATGGATATAACTTTGTAACCGTACATAATATGGTGATTGTGGAGGATCAGATACTAAAGTGTGTCCACTTGTAGTGTTCAAAGGGTTAATTTTGTTGTTACTTAAGGGTCTGAAACTAGACGATCTCGCTTAGAATATGTTTACCGTACTTTACTACAGTTGAAAAGATACATTCCGTAGTACCATGTATAAAGGGTCATAAAGCTACAGCAAGCAGTACTATAACCGTTGAAATACTGAAATTTGGTAACTGACAATAATGATGATACAGTGTGATATCGTTTTATTTTAAACAAGTCCTGGTAGTTAGGTAATGGTATTTATGACTTGTACAGAGGCTAGACTTTTAGTACATATTATGATTAAGCAGTTGTACGCTAAATGACGGAGAATCGAGTAAACCGAATGTTCCTATTATCGTAAACGTATCTTCCCCATCAATGTAATGAAATTAAATCGTATAACACGCTCTGTCAAAAGACCCAAAAAGTGATGATATTTTACCATTCAAAGTAAAAAACTTTCCTCATTTATTAGGTATCGCGATATAATGTCTTGATTGTATTGTTTGATTAAAACTTTTTAACTTTGTGATTTCCTCGTTCACATGGTTTTTTTAACGTTAAAAAGAATTGCGTTTCTACCTCTAACTTTGATTTTTTTATCCTCAAAGTTCTTACTTGAGGACTTTAATTTCTGTCAAGACTTATGGCACATAAGGTTAAACGGACAGACGACATGATTTCAAGAAGTCTCTGTTGGTCCCTAATAAATAATAACAATGTTATTACTATAGTCGATATTATCTTTTTTATTAAAAATTAAAAATCATTTATGTTGCAATTTCTTATGCTAAATTTTATTTTTATGTTTATTTGGACGTACAGAACAAAACCTTTAACTAATTTGATGTCACCTAATAATAAATATTGTAACTCTAGATTTTTACATATTTCACTCTTAATGTATTTTATTATTTATTGTAATAGAAATTTCACATAAAGCAAGATATTAGTTATCTAATATTAATACCAACATGACATATTTGCATATAACTGAACATCTAAAAAGGGAAAAAATCCTAGTTTTATATGAAATTAAATTAAAAATGCCTTTATCAAAGAGGCGGGCTTAGGCTATCAAGCCCTCTCTACCACACAACCTTATATTTTATACAGTAAGTTTAAAATACTTTGATAGGATTGCGGTAAATTATTAACTTATACTTAAAATAGATAATATTTTTTTTATTTCATACAATATTAAATTGTGCTACAATAACCATATACACAGAGTAACACAGAAAATATGAATATATAACAGTACTTGCATGATGGATCATAAACAGTTACATGTAGATGAGTATCAAGTTAAGTTTAAAATTGCATATTTTAATTTAGCTTATAACTCTTTTCAAATATGCTTTTTATTTAAATATTCAAGCAATGATCGTTTGGATGTAATTTTTATCTTGAAAACTATTGACAAATTTCCTATGAGAAATTAAAGCTGATGTCAGCCGGACATAGTTTGGTGGAGATCGATGGGAGGCTATGAAATGAGAATGTTTGTAAAATTATATTTTCTTAGCTCGAACCACTTAAAACCATCCGACTTTTAGATAAATATTAAACTATCACCAACTTTCAGTCTCTTATGTGACGAGTCCTGTGCCGAGGAGTGAAAATGTGATTGATATAACAAAATATAGTCTCTTACTTTTAAATCTTTCATACCGTTCAATAGAATGTCAAACGAAGCTTCCATGACAGATGATTGGTATTAAGTGTGCCAAGGTGTAAAAATGTGATATGTAAAGGTGTTTTTTTTATTTTTAACTCTTTCATACCCTTAAATTTCGATGTCAAACGAAGCTTCCATGACAGATGATTGGTATTAAGTGTGCCAAGGTGTAAAAATGTGATATAACAAAATATAGTCTCTTACTTTTAAATTTTTCATACCGTTCAATAGAATGTCAAACGAAGCTTCCATGACAGATGATTGGTATTAAGTGTGCCAAGGTGTAAAAATGTGATGTGTAAAGATGTTTTTTTTTTACTTTTTAACTCTTTTTATACCCTTGAATTTCGATGTCAACTAAATTAGAATGACAGACGATCGTTATTAAGTGTGCCAAGGTGTAAAAATGTGATATGTAAAGATGTTTTTTTTTATTTTTAACTCTTTTGATACCCTTAAATTTCGATGTCAACTAAATTAGAATGACAGACGACCGTTATTAAGCGCGCCAAGGTGTAAAAATGTGATATGTAAAGATGTTTTTTTTTATTTTTAACTCTTTTGACACCCTTAAATTTCGATGTCAACTAAATTAGAATGACAGACGATCGTTATTAAGCGCGCCAAGGTGTAAAAATGAGGTATGAAAAAATATTGTTTCTTCTTTTTAACTCTTTTGATATCCTCGGATTTCGATGTCAACAGAAATTAGCGTGACATACGATCGGCATTAATTGTGTAAAGATGTAAAAATGTGGTATAAATATGTTGTTTCTTATCTATTAACTCTTTTGATATCCTCGGATTTCGATGTCAACAGAAATTAGCGTGACATACGATCGGTATTAAGTGTTCCAAGGAGTAAAAACAGGATATAAAAAACATAGTATCTTATTATTAACTCTTTTTATATCCTCGGATTTCGATGTTAACAGAAGTTAGCGTGACAGGCGATCGGTATTAAGTTTTACAAGGAGTAAAAATTGGACATAAAAAACATAGTATCTTATTATTAACTCTTTTGATATCCTCGGATTTCGATGTCAACAGAAATTAGCGTGACATACGATCGGTAATAAGTGTTCCAAGGAGTAAAAACAGGATATAAAAAACATAGTATCTTATTATTAACTCTTTTGATATCCTCGGATTTCGATGTCAACAGAAGTTAGCGTGACAGGCGATCGGTATTAAGTTTTACAAGGAGTAAAAATTGGACATAAAAAACATAGTATCCTATTATTAACTCTTTTGATATCCTCGGATTTCGATGTCAACAGAAATTAGCGTGACATACGATCGGTATTAAGTGTTCCAAGGAGTAAAAACAGGATATAAAAAACATAGTATCTTATTATTAACTCTTTTGATATCCTCGGATTTCGATGTCAACAGAAGTTAGCGTGACAGGCGATCGGTATTAAGTTTTACAAGGAGTAAAAATTGGACATAAAAAACATAGTATCCTATTATTAACTCTTTTGATATCCTCGGATTTCGATGTCAACAGAAATTAGCGTGACATACGATCGGTATTAAGTGTTCCAAGGAGTAAAAACAGGATATAAAAAACATAGTATCTTATTATTAACTCTTTTGATATCCTCGGATTTCGATGTCAACAGAAATTAGCGTGACATACGATCGGTATTAAGTGTTCCAAGGAGTAAAAACAGGATATAAAAAACATAGTATCTTATTATTAACTCTTTTGATATCCTCGGATTTCGATGTCAACAGAAGTTAGCGTGACAGGCGATCGGTATTAAGTTTTACAAGGAGTAAAAATTGGACATAAAAAACATAGTACCCTATTATTAACTCTTTTGATATCCTCGGATTTCGATGTCAACAGAAATTAGCGTGACATACGATCGGTATTAAGTGTTCCAAGGAGTAAAAACAGGATATAAAAAACATAGTATCTTATTATTAACTCTTTTGATATCCTCGGATTTCGATGTCAACAGAAGTTAGCGTGACAGGCGATCGGTATTAAGTGTTCCAAGGAGTAAAAACAGGATATAAAAAACATAGTATCTTATTATTAACTCTTTTGATATCCTCGGATTTCGATGTCAACAGAAGTTAGCGTGACAGGCGATCGGTATTAAGTTTTACAAGGAGTAAAAACAGGATATAAAAAACATAGTATCTTATTATTAACTCTTTTGATATCCTCGGATTTCGATGTCAACAGAAGTTAGCGTGACATACGATCGGTATTAAGTTTTACAAGGAGTAAAAATTGGACATAAAAACATAGTATCTTATTATTAACTCTTTTGATATTCTCAGATTTCGATGCCAACCGAGTTTAGAATGACAGATGATCGGAATAAAGTGTGCCGAGGTGTAAAAATATGGCATAAAAAATATAGTTTCTTATTTTTAACTTTTTTATTTTCCGATTGATATGTGAAACAAACCTAGAATGGCTGACGATCGATTTCTTTTTTCGAAAAAAAAACTTGATACAAGTAAGACGTGTTATTTTGATTATACAGGGCAAATTATATTTCAGCTAAGTTACAGATGTTAAAATGTTACGTATGTTGCAATGGTTTTGTTTTAAAGTCAAATTATGGTACTCGTATTAAGACCGTTTTAATAAAAGCTAATATTTAAATTATTCCAATAATAATGATCATGGAATTATAGCTGTGTACTCTCCTAATGACACATACAAACATAATAATTTCACGGATATAAAATCACGCATTACCTTTTCTTTGACTATCTTAATTTATCATTTGCCTTATTATATGTAAATAGAGTACTGAAATTGCTAAACTATAAATATGCATGTTACAGTGATGAAGGCATGAAGGTTGAATAAGCTGAACTTTTTCAATGAAACATACAATTTTATTACTAGATTATTAGATTTATCGCGCGGTGAATTTGCCCTTTATATTGCTAAAGCTTTTCATTTGGTTCATTGGCAAAACAATTATGCATCTACTTAAATGCCACTATTCAAATGCAATTTATAAAGTGTAAGATTACATAATTTTAATACACATTTCATTCAAATAGTCTCCGAAAACCTAAGAGTGATATATATTTGTAGTATATATGTATAATTACAAAGCACACCAAATGCCATACCTAAGGGCTGTCAAACGTAATATATAGTCTAACGTAATTGGTGTCGCATGATATCCTTTTTAAAAATACTTAAAGGACGTAAATAACAAAATATTCTTTAAATATAAACTTTTAGGAGCTTTGCTCTTGTTAAAAAGCAGCTCTGGTACAAGTGAAGGTACTGTAATTTTCAATACGTTGGGCGTTGGGCTGAGATGTAAGATTTTGAGTACATCATCATTAGGTTTTATACTGTCTCTCACTATTGTTTTTGTTTTTCAACAATATTGTGATAACATAAAATTTTCTTGTAATTGAACAGATATCTGTAGTTTAAAGCTACCTTTTACAAAAGATGCAGGACACGATTATAGCTGTTTTATTTGTTTTGAATTGTGCTGATAATGTAGATAATTAAAATCGTCAAGTTTAAGAAATATGTTATAATGAGGGTATAGTATCTTACAATAGGCAATATATGTTTAAGTAAGACTTCAAAATTAATGGAAGCAAAATATTTGTTAACTTTTAAATATTTAGTGAGTTGTAAATGATATATTCCATTTTAACTGTAATAAATACAGAGAGAAAGAACAATGAGTTTGAGTAAAAGTGAAAGGTTTATTACTTTATTCTTAGAAATTTTAAAGCATATGGTATTAAATTTATTTAAGAAGCACCATCTAAGGGCAATAGACTTTTAATGTGACCAATAAGTGACGAATAAATCGTAAAATAAGTTTAAAAAAAATATCTAGATTCCTGTTTATAATTATTATATGAATATATTTTATTTAAAATTCTATCAACTATTCACTTTCTTAAAAAAGTATTGTCTTTATAAAAAAATAAATAATAGCTTGCACTGTCTTAAACAATATTTAATATGCGCGATATATTACTACGCTGTTAATACGTAAACTGTGTCAAATACCAAATGACACTCAAATTTTTTACTTCTACAATTATCAATTTTTTAGATTTGTACGAACTTGGTAATGAATTATTTAAAAAATGAATACAAAACCGCTACAAACCTCATATAATATTGGAAATCCTTGTACAGTTATACAGACCTTGCATCGAAGAAACGATGACCCAGCAGAAGAAGAAAGTCCTCATGATGAAGGATGTCAACACTGCTCACTGACACATTGACACTACATGACCCGTCGGGCGCGCGGTCACACGACTCCCAGCAGCCACTGCGGCAGACAGACTGACTGACGGCCCGTCGCCGCCCCCAGCACGCATGCGTCACCCCCGCCATCCCCCCACAACCCCCGCCATCCCCTCTCTATGTTAACACTCACACCTATGTGTCATTTACCGCGCACTTCACCGGACCACCGCCTTGAGGGCTGTCTCAGCCGAGCTTATTATTAGGCCACTTATACTTTACCGCGAATTTCCCCTCCACTTCCAAGGAACAGGCCTTTTCAACGGCCGATGTTTCTGGAATGAGATAATAGATAATGAGGACTCTCCACTGTCCTTCAGTCAACGGGTTTTAACTATGTCTTGTACTATAGGGTTTATTCCACATATGACCACATAATGCTTTTAATTCTAAATTGGTAAAAGTGAATCAGGCAAGGAAACAGGAAAGGAAACAGTTTTACCGTTCATAAAGACCACATGAATTATAGTTCAGCTGCCAACAGTTTAGCACTACCTATATGATACGTATAATCTGAAAAGTCCTTGGCTACAAGCCACTCATTTGCAGAGTACGGAGACCCCAAACTTAATGAGATGTTCAACATCGCTAAAAGGGTGAATGGAGCCATAAAATAAATATGCTTCATCATGAATTTTCCCGACTCATTTCTAAAACCTAGGCTGGCAGTAAGAGAAGCGATCTCTATTAACATGTATTTTCCTGAATAGGGACATAGGCCACGCTGTAGGAAACCTTCTACATGTTCCTCAACCTGCACCTGTTCATGGTTCGTTCTTAGCAAAAGTATTTGCTCCTGCTCGTTTGGTCTCCTTATCAAAATTTCACAATTATTGAGTAAAGAGGAGTGTTTCCTTTGATTACTTGGTACTAGACCGGAATTCAGATTCTACTATGCACCTTTTCAGTAGGAACTCCAACTTAAGAAGGTTCTTGAAGAAGGACGATCTATCCAAAATGCCCGTTTTCTGCACAGTCTAGTGAACTCCAAGCTTCATTGATTTGTACTGCAGAGCATATAAACTTCATTTTGCTCCAGGCACGTTATTCTGCTCGTTCTAAAGCCTCAGTTTCCACAATATACTTGTCCATCTCAACTTTACCGTCGTTCATCATGTTAGACGCACCACCCTCAATCCTGCAGTTAATTTGCTCATCAACCACTTTTGCCTGTTTCCTAAATTATTATGAATTAATTTTCAATTATAACAATTAAACTTTTTATTCGTAATAGTTGCATCTTTTATTAAAAGCAATATAATTATAGTTACCATTATATATCACCGTCTATCTCTCACTGGACTTTGTACTTATTAATTTCTTTTTGTTTGTTAAATGAGTTAATATGTACCATGTCCTGTAAAACCTGTATGTATTGGCTTTTTTGCTGAAATAAATGAAATGGAACTCTTAATTTTCAATCCAGGAATCTATTTGCTGCATGAGTGGGAGCTGTGTTCTCCAGGAAATTTGCATGTTCCTTTGTTGTACCAGTGTCTTACCGATAATTATTTCAGCATTATTCTAGGAAGGTGCCAGTTTCTGCCTATATTTATAGCCTACTTATAAATATGGCTATGTATATACCTGTTATAATACGCCATCAACATCTCCGATTTTAAATTATCAAATCTTATGAGAGAATGACTTTGCCTACTCCTGATCTTATGTAGTTTTAGAATTTTGACTGTTGGATTTTCAATTATGTAGGCATATAATTTAATTATTTATAAAGTTAATTATACACAAAACTCTAAAATATGAAATAAGCTACGTGAAAGTGTATCATAATTTTATAAGTTGTATGGTCTACAGTAGTTTAATCGTCCATTTGTGAAACGTCACCATGGTTCTGCAATTTACACGTCTTATTACGGTTAAATTCTACATGGTTGATTTTTCTTCTGTCTACATGATCTTTTCTTTCTGGTCAACCACTTGATCAATTCTTGCAACTTCTATGCTTACTCTGCTTTAGTGATACCATAAATATCATATGGAATGATGAAATATTTGAATATAGGTTATGAATATTTCATCAAATATTATTATATTATTTCAATATAACAGGTGGATTAATATTTTAATTTAGTAGCAATCATTACATACAGTACTGACAAAATATTTAAGAACTTAATTGTGTCTATGTTGTCAGTAACCATGCTTAGTGACTAACGAGTAAGTTGTTTAGTTTCTTCACGACATTACTAGCATAAAATTAGAATATTGTGATAATCGTTACTAATATAGAGAGCGATATTCAGCTCCAACACGTTAAAACTAAACAGAAAAGTAAATACTACCGAATATATTAATAAAACTTTGTGATTATCGATGGTTGTCGGAAGTCGCTCATGTAATGGGACCGATATTATATATAATGCGACTAAATAATAGTACAAGATACCGAGGCTTGAACTATGGATTTAATATATAAAGAGTTTGTTTACAATGATAAATATAATGGTGCTAGAAAATAAATAATTCAGTTTCAAGATATGGTAATGAAGAACACTCTCGTTCGGCGGATAAATCCAATAAGAATTTTTTATCGATGAAATTGTAGAATTCAGAGTCTGCAAAAGGTTGAACACAGCAGCAAAGTCCCCAGTAGCATCCATAGTTTTGGCCCAGTGACGTATATGAGGAGTGCGTGTATCGTGTTGTGCTGAACCTTAGCGCTAAGAACAACTAAGAATAACTAAAATAATCTGCTGATGCAATGGAGTTATGACATGTCTGCTTATAGCAATTCTGCAGACACTTGTCAGCACATCTTGTCTGATTAATAAATGTCTAGTTTGAGACAGCTTATAAAAAATAGCCAAAGTTGTTCAAATATTTGTAAGTGACCACTCACACATAACAAACCATTTCAGTCCGATTTCAAGCCATTTTGGAAAAGACTGCTACGAAAGACTCATAAGCTTTGTATAGATTTGTATCATATCCTGAAATGGGAACAGTGTGAGTTTGAGAAAAAAAAACATCTGAAAATAATGTATTGCACTCAGTTGTCGATGGATTGGAGAGGCATGTATATGTATTTTGAACTTTTTTACATGTCCAAAGTCTTTGACTATGTGCGCCAAAAGACATTGGAAATTGCAAGCCTTTTGCATTGAGTAGTATTAAGGAGCGAATACAGAGATTTCTTCTAATGATCATTAAAAATCTTAGCGATGTTTGATAGCAGATCTACTGTAACTACCAATTGTACCGTAGAAACCGAAACGGGCCTTTAATTTAGTATAATGTTATGGTTGCTATTCTAATATTATTTTTATAAAAAAATCTCTAACCAGACATCTTATCCTTGTGGGTTAGGGGCTGCAGTAAGAATGAAGCTAATATCAAACTTTTGACTATTTTTCTGAGATTTATATAATAATACACATAAGAAAGTACGAATTAGCTTATGAATATGTTATGTACAAATATGGTACAAACTCGTAGTATCTTTCGATTGACTTAAGTTGGGAAACAAGAGACCACTGTGAACCGTGTATAATTAAACGCACATGGGTATCCTCTGGTATAGATTTAGTTGTCTTTGAGACTGGGAGTCAATGTTAAGACACTGTGGTCCAGACTTGTCTACATTCTATAGCCAGCTACCCAAGGAAGAGATCTGGCTTTCTTCGCCAAACATTGATTTATTGGCTCTGGGTTTACTTTACTCTGGAACAAATTCACATTTGTAAAAAAAAATTAAGAAGCAAACTATACGACGCATAAGGTTTTTGAAATTGATAAAAAATGTTCAACATACATATTTTTTCATGCCAAAATTTGAGGACGATAATACAGATTGCTTCGTCCAAAATGTGTTATTATGAGTCTTCTTTTTTATTCTAAACTATTATTACAAAATTTTAAATTAGTTATGGATAACTGTTTTATTAAAATAAAGATTTTAATTATTTTGTACGATTTTTTAAATTCTAAATATTAGCTCTTAAAAATCCACGCTAGAGCTTGATAAAAATCTTATGCAATAAACAAGTGCGAGTTTTAAAAAAAGCAAACAATGTTATGAAAATCAGAGAGTTAAAATTAAAAAGATAACAGAATAGTAATCGAGACACGAATAATATACATATTTATATCATGGCATATTAAAATTGTATATTTAAATAGTCATGAAGATAATAATAATACATTGTTTATCTACGTTTAAAAAATTTGAATTTATAGCGTTAAAATATTATTATTTTAAACACTGGAAATTGGTCGTAACCAATTTATTGTCCGATTCAGTCTCATTGTATTCCGCTTCGCCTAAGGATTACTCCATGTCCGTGAAAGATCATTGTTTTTATGTACTCTATTTTACAATGACTCAGCCCCTCACTATAACTTGCGTGTCTCTTTATGCAAAACTATTTGTCAACCAATTGCCAATCAGTCAAGTTAAACTTGCAAAAATTCTTATTATAAGTTAATACAAGTACAACTTTTTAGATATTAAAGATGTGCTTATCATCAGTTAGAAAAATGTATTATATTATACTTTAATAAAATAGTGTTTCAAAATATTTATGGTATTATATTAACATTCCACTCAATAAAGAATTTATATATATCGTCTTATACGAGTATAATAAGACGTATGTATTTTTATATTTTGTGAAACAACTTCAATTGAAATCTATTTAACTTTGCATTGGGTTGCGATTTAAGAAATACAAGTGTTTTTAATATTATCAGTCGTTAATTTTCGATCTATATAATTGATTTATTTTCTAGCATTAAACTGTAACTATTGTTATAGTTGTGGAAATTGCAAAATGTGTCAGTCCTGTATAAATGCTGATAAAAAACGTAGAGCAGCACAAACGAAAGGACCGCCATATGGAGCGACCTAAACACCGGCGGGATGGCGTCTTGCCAGGGGGTAAAGCGCGCGGACTCCCGTTATGGCATCTTTACAATACGTAATGTGGGAATAAGTATGAAAGCAATGGCGCCACTCATGCCGGTATTCCCTTACAAATGTCTTACAATATGTCGACATACTATTACAACGGTGCTGGAAGGGAGTGTGCTCGTAAAATAATGTAAATATTGAATAGTAAAAGCGAAATTTATTGTAAAAATTTCGATATTTAAGTGTCATAGGTTTGCAGCTAAATCAACCCTCTTTCTCCAAACAGTTTTATTTGTTACAATATTTTGCCTGAAAGCTCAATGCATTTATTATACCGTCCGACTGCTGGTCTTACAAGATTAGACATCGAATTTTGTATGGCTTAATGAGTAGTAGTTGTGTAAAATTTACATATGTCAATTTATAAAACTCACCTGATAATTAAATTGTATTGTACTCTATAAACATCTCTATTACTATATCTACGCCTTTGGAGAGTTGGTCAATGCTCAATTTCTAAGTCTTGGATTACAAATCACAACGCATTAAAATATCTATCTCTACTAAACAAAATGTTTTATAGATTTTTCCATGTTTATACCTAACAATTGATTTAGAGCTACAAAGATGACCATAAGATACGAGTGTAACTGTTTTCTTAATATCGTCACATAAATAAGATAACGCCACGCGACATGTTGCGTTACAGGCTGCGCTAAAGTTTCATGGACAAATAATTTAAGATCGAACTCAATGTTCTCGAAATATCATGGGGAGAACCAAAAAGAAAATGTACTTTTTCTACATCCGTAATGAAAGTCTTCGCTGATGATGAACCAAAAACATAGTACTTAGTACACTTGTTTGGGCTTTCTTCCCAAAATAATATTTGATACATTCTGGTCGTTATGGTATATTATTGACAATAAGTGTAATACAGGTGAAGTTATATTTTAAGTCTTTATAAAAACATACTTTTGCTATTTAGCTACAGTGCCTAGTAGGAAGATGCAGGTCTGAAATAGATAAAGGGTAAAAATATCACATTTATTAATTATTAATTTTACAATAATAATAATACCGTAATTTAATCTACGTACATTCTGTTGAGAAACTAGTGAATGTGACGACTTAAAATGATACATTTAAAAATATTCAAAGCTGTTTTATATATCTAAAAAATTTGAGAACTACAGTGTATTCATAAAATATAAAATAGAGTGTGTGAAATATATAAAACCAATGCTAAACTCATAACAGGTCTGCTTCTTTCTTCATAGCTCAATCCCTTCCTTTCTCAGAATTATTTAAGCCTAAATATGGAACGTTCGGAGTAAGTGGTTTTCCAAAAGCAGTTAAAAGTTGTTGAAAACTGCTTAATGATGCAACTTGCCAACAATTATTAACTAAAAAGTAAAGTTTTAATTGCTTTAGCATGAACAAGTAACTACAAATAGAAAGATCTCGTGTCTGAACTTATTTTCATTATTATTAGACTTTGTTCAGAAACGTTTAGAATTCTTCTAACTATTATTAGAGAATTTAATTAAACTGGAAATGAAGTATATTTCTTATTTAATTAAATCTTAAATGCTTTTGATAGCAACAAGTCCCATTGTTTAAACATTTATTATGAACATAATTTAAAATAAAACTACGTTGAAGATAAAACTTTATGAATATTTTGCAAACTAATTTGTTACAAAAAGAAGCTCAAAAATATTTTCCAGATTAATAACAAATACAGTAAAGTTATTTTACTCCAATAAAAGCCTATTTTACTACCAACTAGCTTATGCACCACTCAGTAGACACACTATTAAAATAGTGGGCTAAATAAATTATAACTTTGTAATTTTCAACAAAATATAAAAACTTCTTGTAGGTACTGAACTAAGAATCAGAAATCAGGAAGACCCATAATATAGAAGTTATGGAGTTCCTAGAGGTGGAAACTTACTACAATTTTGAGCTCTCATACTCTGTAGCTCTCACAACTTCTGAAAGCTGTGTTGAAAGTCTGAAAGCTCGCAATCAGGTATCATTGGATATTCCATGTCATAAACTTCCCAGTACGCAAACGTGTAGTTTGTCTCACAGATAACTTTCCTGAAATTCATTTTTTGGATATTAAATACAACAGTTGTAAGTATACATGCTCTTGTAAAGCATACTTTAATAGAAAACTGGATAATAATATGGATTATAAAATATTTAGAAAACTTTTACAGTGAGTACATTAATGAACTTTTACTGCATAGAACGTCGGTTCGAGCTAACTTCATTTATTAAACGTGCACGATGTAAATGCTGAGATCCGTACTTTAGCGTAATAAAAGTACGTCGAGTAACATATATCTACTCCCTAGAGTTCAGTAGTATGGTTAAAATCAATTAACTAATATGCAGTCCATGTTCGTAGAGCATAGAATTTACTGAAAGAGCTTCGCCTCTTAGCTCAAAGACAGCTCATAAACTATTCTTGTTTACATTTAGCTCATAAAACGTTTATGCCAATTTGAAGTTCATGCAGCGGGAAGAGATTTAAATTGTATAAAATATGGTTTTGGTTCCTAGGTTTGAGCTTAAAGATGAACTTGATCCTTTTAGAATATGGAGGGCTAAAATTTTGGCGTTATCGTGATGATACATGTTTCGTTCTAGGACTTCGTGGCCACAACGAGGGTGACATGTTATGTCGTGTATTTGAAATAATTTTAAATATAGTTTTATCAAAGCTTGGATTTCTTAATGAGTTGGGTCTATCATCTCATCTTTTAAGGGAACAGAGGACGAGATCTTACGGGTTAGTTACGTGATCTCTACCGGGTATAATAAATTAACAATATAAAATTGCCAGAGATGCAGGGGCAGGATAGTAGATCGAGAGACTCTGTGGTCGCTTGCATTGAATTGAGGTTAATATCGGAGCGACAGTGCGGTAAATTATATTCCTTTCTTTCAGTATTTATACTATCTTATTTATATTGTAACTCACATAGTTTAAACATATGTTGATGTTAAGGTAAAAATACACGATATTTTGTAACACTAGGCCGTTCTGTTTTACGTGAACAGTGACATTAAACAATTTGATAAATGCAACTCATACTTTAGACACATGATAAAGAGAGAATATAATAGCTATAGAAACGTCCTGTTTAAATTTCTAACACACTAAAGTCAACCATCCAAGTACTGTTATATTTTAAAACTAAATTTTTGATTGTTATCGATAACAAATATTACTTTTTAATTTTTTGGTAAACTAATCATATTAAACAAATGAATGATAATTGTAACATTTATTTTCCAAAAACCTCTTTCATAATAACCCACCAAACCAAAATCGATACCAGAGATTGATATATCATTGTAATCCATTCTTCAATAGCGTGGGGCCTCTGAATAATGATCCGATTGATTAGCACGTTGGTTATGTCTTTCACGCAATTTAAAATTGACAAGAAAATTGTGTGCCAAATTTCCCCAGCTGTTATTTCTTCAACCTCCAATTCACTTTTATCATCATCTTCTATAAGAATTTCCTCTTCGTAAATAAATGTGAAGTTTTGGGATGATATTTCATCACCGTGGAGAAAAGTATTTTTTTCATTTCTGTCATTAAACTCAAGAAATTTAATCCATAATTTATCTTTTAAAAAGTTGAAAACTATTACTGCCTCTTTAACTTTTTCTAAACTTATTCCTGGTAAAGCAAGAGCACTTTCCATGCCTTTCTCCAGATTGTCCTCCACTGGTGAAAAAGAGGTTCTAGAATTGGATTTTGATAAATTAACAGATAGAGCTGCATTATCTGTGAATATTTCTTTAGGAATTGTAGGAGTACAATTAGAGTTATCAAAGGTGTTATGTTCATGTGCAGACATCATAGCTGTTGTCATAAGACACAACATAGTTTTAACACTTTGGGGAACACAGGTTGCGCTTGTTAATAGTTCATCATCAGGAGAGGTTCGAAGCTGTTTGATGAGCTGTTCCAAAACTTGCACGGCACTTTTTGTGCTGAAACTACAGGAAGTGTCGTGATTCTTCGAGCACCTTACATCGTGGTTCAGAACGTCTCCTGATACTTGGCGAATAGGATCTTCATCAGTAATCTGTGTACCTTTGGACTGATGTTTCTTCAAGGACAAGCTATTCAAGTTCTCAAGCCCTTTCATGATGTTAATGTTAGAGTCAGAGAGATGCCGTAGGCGTGAAGATCTATTGCTTTTTGACGTTTGGAAGCACTTGACTCGCTGACAGTCCCCTTCACTCAGCTGATCAAAGCTGTGAATGTATTGCAACTGTGAGTTATCTACTTCTAGAGTGCTCTCATCATTCTTTAGAAGGTTGTTCCAGTAGTTCGTGAGGGTTTTTACCATACTGGACTCATCTGTTGCAGATAAATCTTGGTTGCAGATAAGTGATTCCATTACACTCTTAGATTTCAATTTGGAATCCAATGAGCCATTTCGTTTATGACTATTGCTTTTAATTTTCTTTACTGGCTTTAAGACTTTTACGTTTTTCTGTTCTGATAATTTTTGTACATTACTATTTTCTAATTTTATAGTGTTAGTTTCCCTCTTTTTTAGAATGCTTTTGCTTCTTCTAAAGTTCTTTTTCACTGATGATTCTGCTACATCAGGAGGAACTGATGTTTTGGACTTCCTTCTAACAAACTCTGTTTGAGTTCCTTTTGGCGAAACTGGTTTTGTATTAGCAGGCAGAAAATTTTGACCGCCACTGACACTCGGTTGATTTTTATTTTTTGGTATTCTTCCTCGAGAATTTTTAGGGTTTTGTCCAACATTTTTCTCTCGATGTTTCACTGGAGCGTTTGAGTAACACTTTTGAGGATCTGCTTTCGGAATTTTATTTAATCTTGTATCTGCTACTAAATCTAGCTTTTGCCTTTCCGTAGACACAGTCCTTAGTAGGTTATAATTTCTATTGCAGCCAGAGTTAGCATGGTTTGGTTTCTCATTAGAAGGATGGAGACGAAGGTTGAGATATCTTTTGCTGTAGCTTTTGTTTTCTGTTGTTTGAGTGAATTTCATCGATTTTACGGAACTAGCAGGATCAAATGATTCTAACTCATCTACCAAATCCCATAGAGAATCGACAACAAGTCCAGACCTGTACACAAATTTTAGAATAAAGAATAAAATATATGTATAAGAACACTTGTGTATGAATATATATGAAAATATATGATCATTTCTAGATATTATTAATGTAAATATTTATATTAAATTATATAATTAATAAAACACGAAAAAGGTTCAATTTTACTATTCATGAACACGAAATAAAAACTGTTTAAAAGCGGGGAAAAAATTCAAGTTAATATTAGCTCTCTTTCTTATTTCACTCTTCTTTTATACAAAAAGAAACAAAATAAAACTTCAGCAAAAGTTTTACATAGATTAAAACAATATGTTTTTAAGTTTTATTGGATTATTAAATAATTGATTTATACCGGAAAATTTTTTATAACAAATAATAACTTAAACAAATAAAATGCTTACATAATTGTAGGTAATTACTACGGTATTTAGAACACACAACCATATCGTAAGGCCTAATTACTAAAAGCCGAATCAAAACCGTCGTGTTTGGTAAAATTATACATTGCTCAGATGCTATTACATTATATTTTATCTAGGTTGTTGTTACCTGGTGGAAGGGATGTTTTGTACGGTGTGAAACAATTTGCTGAGACTTCTTCTCACTTTATTTTCCTCTTCCGAAATTTCTAACCATTTTTTGTGCCTTGAATTACCATGTCTCCACATTTTTAATCTATAAAACAGCAAACATTGTTAAGTATTAAAGTAAAAAAATCATGTATTTAATAAAGAATTATTTCATATATTACTTGTGGAAAATAACGAGATAAGAAAGTTTTCATCACTAAGTAGAAAACAGAATATGGCTTTGGATCAAATGGAAGGCAGTATAATAGGTAATAATCTATGATATAAGGCTGTAATAAAATGGTGCAACTTTTCGAGATCTGAAGAATGAACTCTTTCTCAGGTGAATAAGTAATGGATAGGTAGTTATTTACCTTAGGATAAGATCAGATTGTGTCAATCTCGAAACTTTCAGTTACTGATTTTTTATATCACAGAACGATGGAAAATGTTCAAAAAACTTCTGTTTCCTTCACAATCCTTCCATTTCCAAAACAAATTTTAAATAAAGAAGCGGTTAAAATAGAACGGTTTGTGAAAAGCACATCGACAATCGTGGTTTCAAAATAGTTTCTGCACCGTAATCTTCTTCTTGTTCAGCTGTGACGTCCGATCACAATATTATAATGCTCTACAATTTAAGGACATTTAGTACGCCCCCCCCCAAATCTCAAGTAATACAGTCATAAGCTACTTGAGAGTCATAGAGAACCTGCATCGATTAAAGCGAGTACCCACACAGCCACGATAGTAAATCAATAGTTTCCCAAGGTTTCGTGTGTTCTCTTTATTATCAGAAATATCAATATTTTGTCTGAATTGCGTCTCATTGAGCTTAATATATATGATAACAATAAAGTGTAATTATGGACACTGTAGGGTTGTACCCATCATAATCCATATTCCACGCTCTCCCACTGCACGAGACCTACAGCTTGGGGACTACAAATAATTTATCATGTTGTACGTTTGCCTATTATATTATTCTTACGTAATTTAACAGGTTTACATATACGTTTGTTATGAACGATATTAATCTTCATACCAATACTTCTCGGTGAACCAGCCTTAAAATAATAGACCTCTATAAACTTATGTACCATATTATTTCAAATTATCTTTGTAAACTTTGGGAATCCACTTCTTGCAACATTGTTTCTCATGCTGCATAGAGAAGATTTATTTAATTTTTATGTTCTCTTACCTTTTTAAAAAGGTCTTTATAAGATGATTAAAGACTACTATTATCTTGGCCAAGGTTTAATTATAGTCATAAAGTTTAATAACAAAACAAAAATTGATGGATTCCTATGAATAAGTTATTTTATGAATTCGTGTATACGTAGAATATCGTTAATATTTCATAAATGAAATCTGTTTAATGTTGATAACTATGAATTATTTTATTGGTTTGGAACCACTGGTTCTGTTTCCAAGATCCAATAATCCTAAAAATAATATTTATTAATTACAGTTTGGAAAATTTTAACGTCATAAATAACGTAATTTTAACGACATAGATAGCATAAATCACGAGTACAACTGACTTCATAATTGTTTTGTATATATTTTTAAGTACAAATTTTCATATAATAATATTTTATATATGAGTTTACTTTTATTCCATTTTTGAAGTTAACCACGTATAAATTTAAAAATAAATTACCCATTATTAGCTAAATTTATTATCTCAATCCGTATCTCTATTGTTGTCTAGGTAACGGAGGCAACGTTAAAGAGTGGTAATTATTTGAGCTGGAACTACCATAACTAATAAATATAAATACTGTACGAATGACATACATGATAAGAGGATCCAACCACGTATGTATAATAGGAGAGGAGTGTGCTAATTTATGATACTTACGTGTGTTATTTAAATATTAGGACGAATTTTCGATAGTACAATTTTTAAAGTGAAAACTCCAATACGGTTACATTATAACAAACCTCATTGTTGTTTCCATAGTAACAAAATTTTAAAATACATTCGAATAATAGATGTTAAAATAATAAAAACGGTTCCTTCTCTGAGTGTTATTTAAATTTATTTTGATGAATATTTATTTGAGTTGGTACGCGATAGGCTAATCAGTATTGGTGAGTGTTTCAAACAAGAATTTTCACAACTAACAAAGATAATAAGCAGTTACCCTCGCCTTCACACGCACTTCAAAATCGAAGGCTATAGTTTTCTTAATGTATAGCATTTATATTGTAATATGATAGACACCTATAAATGTATGAAACATAAATAGAAATATGAGGCAAATAATATTTCGGTATCCATGTTTGGAATCCTAAACATAAATACAAATTATACTGGTTCTTTTATTACATTTTTTTATTAATAAGTATAAGTCCCGAAAGCCTGATTCGTTCAAAAAGTGTCAACTGCCGCCATTTAGATTAATTTCCTATGAAAGGTATTTCAATTGCATTAATTTAATTTGACTTGTGTCCTGATAAAGATTATACAAAACCAAATTCGATTAAAAAGCGTCTAACTTAGGCTTGCTTAATTTACATTATGAGATTTTCTAGCGCCATAGTGATAATTTAG